>NC_090448.1:92534419-92840555 GCF_031143425.1 Pleurodeles waltl
CGGCCTAACACACATGCACACTGTGCTCTCTCTAACTGTGTTGCCGGATTGGAGAGAGCAGGACGCTACTCTGAGCAGCGCCATGATCGGCTGCAGGGCAGGCTGGGAGCCTGTGCTTGCACTGAGGTGGAGAGCTGCGGTGCGGACATGCGCTCAAGGTAAGTTTATATTTATTTTTTTATTTTATTTTCCTTTTATTCCCACCGCCGAACCACCATGCCCAGTCGCCAGCCGTGACTGGTGGTAAGTAAGACTTTGCCCATCAAGAACCACTTTGAATGCCTGAAATGAAAAAAAAAAAAAGCTAGAACGGGCTGTGGGGTGTTACTCTTCCTTTAGAAGTTCTACCACGGGGCTATTTTGGGTCAGTGGTGCAGACCAGGCCTGGTGGTAGATAGGAGGGTAGAACAAGCATTTGCATAGCCAATAGGTCTCGCCTTTGGGACCTTATAAGTGTTTAACCATGCAGCACATTATCCTGGGTGCTGTGCTGCCAGGGATTGAAGAGCTATACAATTGCTACACACAATCCTAAAAAAATGCCAATTGTCTTAGAGAAAGGATGTGGCATAACATTTAGAGCTGTGACTTTGGAACTGGGAAGCCGGTTCAAGTCTAGGCATCAGCAGTTTGAAAAAAATATATATAAATAAGTTCCAATCGAAGGAGCAGTTAATTGAAAAAGAACAATAATATGAAACATTAAGCATGGTGCCGAGCTGCATGGGCTCTAAAAGCATATCAGGAATTAAAGTTTGCTTACACACGCATACACGGCTATATTCTGGTTGTCAAATGGCGTCAGTTGAGCACGTTTCGTGGACAAGTCTCCAGAAACAAACCATTGGGGATACAGAACAGAAGCAGGAAACTAACAAACAAGCCGAAGCAAAAGAAAAAAGTAGTGCGCCCACACAAATGTATATAGGCGATCGTGCTATAATCCATGCAACAGGGTCAGTTGCCAGAGCAAGAACAAAACAGCAAAAAGGGGGAACAAAAAAAAATGTAAAGTGTTTTCCAAAGGAACCAAAGGAATTTTGAAAGACAGGCCACAGAACGAATGAAAGTGATGGGCGTGGTGCAAGCCCTCAGATGTAGATTACATGTGATAGACAGCGCATGGTCACTGCCTAGGCTTGACCTAAAAAATTACAGAAGTAAGGAAAGCCTTAAGGGTTAAAAAGCAGTGGCATAACCAAACTTGAAGGCCACTATGCAAAGTATTTAGAAGGTCCGCTCTCCGGACTTACTCAGGAACTTTCAGGCTGTGGTATAGTGCTCAGGGGACTCCCTGGAGCTCGGGGGGCCACTGCACCGGAGGAGCTCTGGGGGCCTTTGTTATGCCACTGTTAAAGAGGGGTGGCAGGGGTAGTAATGTCACCTATTCTTGCCTGTTCCCCACTGCAGGTGAAGATAAAAAAAAAATACAGGCACTAGTTGAAGTGAAGGATTTTGACTGAAGGTGATGCTCACAGTGCAACCTTACTTGGGCCCAAAGAGCAGGAGATGGAGGGCCAGGCGGTAACGCATGGTCAGGCACAGCTGTGCATACATGCCAACATTTTAGAAGAGAGAAGAGGCAGACTTCTACAACAACAAAAAAGCAGAGAATGTATTTCCCTCATTGACTTCTATTGGGGCCTGAACCGGGTTACTTTTATGTATGGAATTTGCAAGTCTGATGCTGCAGGATCAGATATTAGATATGCAAATGTACTTTTTTTCCCATACGTGTCAGGAGCATGGTGAAAGTGCTAGTGCAGGCAGAGAGAGCTTGATGCAAGTGCTGTGCACTGGCCTGCAGGAGCAGCTGACTGGCAGTGCATACTCGAAGTTATGCAAAACCAGGATCTGTCACCTGAAGCCTGCAGAGGAATTGGGTTTTTACATGCACGAATCAGTAGACTAGCATTGAAATCAGCAGTCTCCCATCTGAATCGGGAAGGTTGGCATGTATGCTTCTGGGGCCTCAGGGAAAAGAGCGGCCACTCGTGGAGGAACAGCAGGAGGAAGAACCCACACAGCCTTGCATATGTGGGCAGAGTCAGCTCCATGGAGGTTGCAGGTGGCACCTGAGGCCGCGTGAGCACAATAATGCCACAGAGAGGCCAGTAGAAGACATACAAACACACCGCATTTAGTAATATGCAGGAGGAGAAAGAGAAAAGTGTCTCACCTACACAAATCATCATTAAAAGATGCAGAAATAAAGCAACTAGGCAGCCCAAGCAGGAGTAAAGCAATAATGAAGGGTGTAGTGTACACATTGACCCAGTTATAAAAAATATATATATGTGAGCCCGGCAACATCAAATGTAGCAAGTGGATCTAAAGTGGCAATAGAAGGCGGGGAGCTTCCAGGAAACACAGATAAGTACTTGAAAGCAACAAAAAAAGCAAAGGGTGGGCAAGCTATGCAGGATAGTGAGGCAGGATCCCTAGTGGGGAAAGAAGTGGGCAATATGGCAGAGCTATAGGAGATTTTGAGAGAAGGACCATGGCTTCTCCGGATTGGGGTGACCTTGGGGGGGTGTGGGGGGCGGCATAGGAGACTTGAGCTGGGGGAGGAAACCAGGCAAGATTTTCAATCACCGGCCTGGTTGAGCATGACCTGTAAGTTCCCAACTGAAGAGAGGGAGAGGTTCAGCACAATTGACGTGGAGGGAGGATTCATCAGACACTCAATAGAGTGTTATAGAATGGATAATGTTTGATGGTGGTGTGGGGGATGGCGAGTGTCCGTGAGTCAGTGGTGGTCAGACCGACTGGGTGGGAGAAGAGCCCCGAGCTTCAGTACAAAGATCAGGGTGAAGAGTTGAAAGAAGGCAAAATACCAGCATGGCAGGAAAAACTAAGTGTGGGACCATAGGAAAAGCAAGGGGGGGGGGTGTATTAACCTAACTCTCAAAAGCACTATATTACAGGAAGCACAGGTACACAACAAGCCATTAAAAAGAACAGAGAGGACTGGTAGAAGACCATGGGCAGAATCAGGTGAATGCACAAAGAGAAAGGAAACATCACAACCCAGGTTGCAATCAGGTGAAGAAGGGTGGTGGCAATGTTGGGAAATAAGGGAGGGAAAGAGAACACCACAAGTTGGAAATTGGGTTTTTGGTTGACTGTGGTGTGAGCCCTGGTTCAGCAACAGCCACAATCCCTTGCAGGGTACACCAGAAAAAGTCAATACATTAACATTTGCATAACCTTAGTTAGCTTGGCAAAACAACAGGCAGGCTTAACTTAAAGTCAACGTGTAAAGTATTTATGCAGCACACAAATAGTTCCAAAGTGAAAACACAACACAAGAAAAATCCCAAACCAATTTAGAATAATAGAGCAAATTTTTATAAATTATGTGACACCAAAATAACAAAATCCACTCGGTAGATAAGGAGTTATGAATTTATAAAGGTTTTATGGAAAATTAGCATCTAAAATATCAAAGTGCCAAACGTGGCCAACTAGTTACGAGAGCCCACATCAAAGTTTAAAAATATGGCTGACTGAAATGGAGTGTGGTTGGGATGCAAGAAAAGGATTGGGCTCAGTCAGCACTTACCTTCAGACATAGAAAAATTCTGATAAAAATGTTCTAAGAAGGTAAAGTTCTGCGGAGCAAGGTTGCAGAAGGTCTTCAAGGAGGAAGCATCATCGTTGGATAGCCTTTGGTCAAAGCTTCAGAGATAATTTCTGTTTAGACAATCTCGAACATGAAGTTGAAAATCTCATGTGGTATGAGGCAGAGGGCTGTGGCTGAAGACAGTACCACAAGGTTGGATACCCCTTTGGCAAAGGTCCACTGAAAAGGATTTGCTGCTGCAGAGAAGAACACAGTGGGAGAAGCCGCAAAGTCAATCCGACCAGCGATGCACCTCATAAAGATAGGTGAGCATGTTGGTCCTGGCATCCTCTTGAATCCGAGAGCAGTTTTCAACCAAAAAAAGTCCCACTTTTGGATTTTTGTTATCTGCACACCTTTAGCACCACTTCCAAGGGTCCGGGACTGTAGGGGCACCACTTGGAGAGCAGGACTCACTCAGGCTGGGTCCAGGTGTGGTTTTAAGATGGAAGAAGCCTCTTGTGTCTCTGTGGTTATGAGCAGGAGGCCAGCAAACTAGCCTTGTGATTCCCTCCGGAAAATCTGGGACAGTGGAAGATTCAGTCCTTGTATCCAGGCAGACGGTAGCAGAGCAACAGGGCAGTAGTCCTTTAGATCAGCATTCCAGCAGAGTGGCTGTCCTTCCAGCTGCACAACGGTCCTTCTTCCTGCCAGAGTGTCCACAGGTCCAGAAGTGTAGTGAAAAGTTAGTGTCTCAGGTCCTACCTTTATACCCTGGTTGTGGAAGGTGGGAGAAGCATCTTGACAGTGGCTTTGAAGTGCATGGAATTTATTGACTCCCCTGGCTTCTAGCAGGCGGCAGTGGTAATGTGAGGTAGTTAGGCCTTTTACGGGACAGCAGGCTAGTCAGCTGCAAGTGGGGCTGTGCTCAGCTCCACCCCGTCCTGACAGCAGATGGCCCATTTAGGTAAACCTAATCCCTTTATTGTGTGGCTGTCTGGGAGGAATTCACAAAGTCTGTCAGTTATACCCAGTCACGTGGCCAAGGCCAGGCTGCAGGCACAAAAGGTCTAAGGGCAGAAAAATGCCAACTTTATAAAAGTGACATTTTTAAATTTGTGATCAAAAACTCAACGTTACCGTTAAATAGGGCTTTCACCACAATTCCACAGATGCCAAACATGACATAACCTGCTCCCAATTGGAAATTACAGGTTATTGAATGTAATAAGGAATCCCCAAGTTAACTATGGGGTGAGGGAGTAGGCCTCACAGAAGTAAAGTATATGTCCTACCTTTTAGTCACACAGCATCCTGCCCTATGGGCTAACCTATGGCATCTGTTAGAGGTGACTTATGTCCAATAAAAGAAGAGTTTAAGGCTTGCAAGGCAGTTTAAATGCCAAGTCGACATGGCAGTTTAAAACTGCATTCAGGCTGCAATGGCAGCCCTGGGACATGTTTAAGGTGTTACTTGAGTGGGTGGCACAATAAGTGTTGCGGGACAACTACTAGCATGTAATTTACAGGCCCTGGTTATGCAGTATACCACTGTACATGGCACTAACAAGGAAATTAATTATGCCAATTGGGGCTAAGCCAATCTAACCATGTTTTAGGAGAGGGAGCACGAGTGCTGTAGTACTGGATAGCAGTGGTAAAGTACTAAGGCCAACAAAAATAAGTGCAACACAATGAAGGAGGTAAGGCAAAAAGTTTGGGAAAAGACCACCCTATTGCTGACTGGTTTAACACCACAGATGGTGTAAAAAGCTGTTGGGTTTGGGATTCAATGCGGGGATTCGGGGAAGTGTGTCACAGATATGCATGGAAGGGGAAAAGGGTGATAAAGTTCAAGCTAAGCTGCTGATGGAGAAAAGAAGGATGGGGAGAATTCTAGTGTTGGGGGAGCTGAAGAAATTACTGTATATGTGTTGGAAGGTGGGTCATTAGTTGTGTGGCCTGCACAAGTAATGAGTCCGCACACGACCGCCACTGGGAACCAAACACCCCATTGTAGCGCTTGACTCTAATAGGGTAGCATTGCAGAGCAGTCTAAGGCTTACTCAAGGGAGGTGGTGTGGGCTAGTAATTCCCATTCACGAGCACACAAGCATGACTCAATAAATGATTGTCCAGTCTGTGCTTTTTATTTTGATAAAGTAAAAGTACATTTGTTATTCACACACACACTACTCAATACTATGCAACAATCTACAAATATGCACAAAGTAATGGACTCACTCTGGGAAAACATTGTGTAATCTCTCATGTCTCCTCAAGGGAGAATATAATACAACAACCCACATGGCAAAACAATCCTTAGTGTCCCCCCTGCGACATTTGAACATTTGACAGTATTGAACATTTGACAGTAAGGTGAAATGAATACACCTACATTTGCAATTAAATACTTCCATCTTGCTAAGAGGTGGCTGTCAGGGTCATTATTCAAATTAGCATAATCAGGGAACATATAGGACCATATTCAAGCAATTTAACCATTAGGATTACGTTTAGATTACTCCTAATTGACCACAGAATGACAGTTCAATACATTGGGTAATACCAGCCTACACCTCTGGTAGGCACCAGCCCACAAGCTGGAACAAAAGTTCACATAAGCTTGTGCTCCAAACACAGGTCGAACCCTTGGGGGTTATCATTCATTTGTCCCACCCTACCTAGGGTGGGGGACACAAAACGATGTGGGGGGGGGAGGCTGCGCTGCGCCTGCAGCTCCCCTGGTCTCTGGGCGTGAATCTGGTGGTGGCCCCATCTTCCTGGGACCACCACAAGCCTGGTTATGGGACCATCCCCGGCTCCAGCCCCGCAAAGCATGCTGGGGCGGCTGCATATCAAATGGGTGGCTCTCCCGCTGCGCTGGGGAGAGCCGCGTTGTTGCACAAGGCTGATGCTGGTTCCTGGGGGGTGCCGGTCCCACCTGGGCACTCGCGCTCCAGGTAAGGTCTCCCCCGTTGGAGGGCGGCCCAGGGAGCCCACCCCCGCCAGCTCCCCGCACGGCCAGCACCTCCGTGTGCTGCCGCGGTAGCCGGCCTTCTCTGTGTTGTCTGCCCGCTCCAGCGGGCAGACGCGGGAAGGCTCGCGGCCGGACGGGCTGCTTCCTCCCCTCAGCTCTGGGGCCCCGGGATGGGGTCCAAGGCCCCTCCTTGTCTCTGAAGGGAGCGCGATGGCGCTCCCCGAGGTCCGCATCTTCTTGGGACCCCGGGATGGGGTCCGGGGCCCCTCTGGGCAATCTTCACAGGGGCGCAACGGCGCCCCCCGACTTGACTTCTGCTGGGGGCCCCAGGATGGGGTCTGGGGCCCCCCCTGGCCTGCCTTCACGGGGAGCGCGACGGCGCTCCCCGGCTTCTGCTTCGCCGCCGGCTCCTTCACAGCCGGCAGCCATCTGGTGGGGGTGCGCAACAGCACCCCCCACTCCTCAGTCTTCACGGGGCCCCGGGACGGGGCCCCAACCTCGCATCTTCGCGGGGAGAGAATGACATTGCTCTCCTGCTTTGCTTTGCCGAAGGGGGCCCCCGGATGGGGTCCGGGGTCCCTTCCCACCATGGCATGTGGGTGCGCGACTGCAACCCCCCCCCCCCATCAACTCACTTCGGGCCCGGGATGGGGTCTGGGGCCCCTTCCTACTCCAGAGGGGGAGTGCAACGGCACTCCCCTCGCTCCTCTTTCTCCGGGGGCAGCCCCCGGGCCCTGGCCCACCCCGGGGGCACAGTCTCAAGCAGCTGCAGAGCCCCACGCGCTTCGTAGCTGCTTCTCCAAAGGTCGCCATCCTTTTTCCTGGGATATCTCAGGCCCCAAGGGCCGATTTTCATCATTCTTGTGTTGGTCGCTACTGGTGACAAGCCCTTGCCACCAGGAGCACTTAGGCCTCCTGGCCTTGAAGGGTCCCAGATCATAGGGAGCCAGTCCCACTGACTCCCTGTGCCAACCTTTCCTCTGGGATCCCTCTTTTGCTTCTGGGCAGCGTGCTCTCCTTGCGCTAGCCCAGTCCTTCCCCCAACTAGTCCTCTGGTGGGGGGGGGGGGTAAGGGGGCCAGCTTGCCTGGCCCTGGCATTCGCCTCGCTGGCCTGGAATCCTTCAGGGGGCAGAGTACCTGCCCCAAGGGCAGTCAGGAGGTTCTTCCTTCCAGTTATCCATGACGCCCGTCTGCAGTCCCAGTGTCCAGCAGTGAAGCACAGCCAAGAGAGAGCTCTCCCCTGTGCAGGACCTTTTAAGTGGGGGAGGAAGTGTCCAGCAAGTCTGACCTGTGGCCTATCCAGATGTGCCACATCACTTCCTTGCCCCCGTTCCCTCCTTCTTGCACAGTCTTCTGGGATAGCTCAAGATGGCATCCTCCTGGAGTTAGTTGCCACATGTGCTCTGAAAGTCTCAGCCCCTCCTCACTGACATTCCTCGCAGGGCCTCTCCAGCCTGCTCCTGGCACGGAATGACAGCTGGCTGATTGATGCAAGGCCCTGCTCAAGCAACTGGACAGAGCAGTAATTGGCCCTAATCCTGAGCTGAGTCAGAGAAAGATGACATCCATGGATGACCCATAAGTTGTACAACTATGCTCTTGTAACCTACTGCATCATTCTTTTCTTACAGGTTACAGTGTACTTTGGTGTGGCTCTGGTCTCGGTGGACCCCAGAGAACTGGAGTTGCACCTAAGGCCCTCCTTTCCCATTGACATTTAATGGTGTATCCCTACAATGCAAATACCTTAAGCACACTGACATTGGCATTGAACTGAGTGTCCCTACAGTTAAAAGGCAGTAAGCACACTGACTCTCCCTCACGTGTGTACACCCCTCTCATGAGACCTACTCCAGGTCACCAACCACTCTGCATAGTTCCTCCTGCACCAGGATTACCTAAACGCAGTTCTTGGGCTGCGCACACCAGGAATCCTCCTCCTCCCACAGCCATCACATGGGTGCACATCCAGGCGCACCCATGATCACATGTAACCTGCCTGGGGCCTCCTGCCCTTGCTGCGCCAAAGCAGCCTTTCCTTAGGACGGTGGCACCGGCGGTAAGCATGCGCAGTCCATTTTACCATGTGTTTACTGTGCATGAGTCACCTCATAGGAGGCTTCCTCACAGTAAAAAGTCAAAAACCAGGTGGTCAAAAATTGAAAAATAAGGGCAGACCTGATGGTCCGAACCGTCCTCTAACAATATGGAGATGCCCATGCCACTTGGGGCCCACTTAGCCAACAAAACAAAATAAGTAATAAGGAAGGGGGAATTTGTGGATGTATATGAACTACTGCACAGGGAGGGTCAGTCTAAGGAAAAGTTGGAGGAGGAGGTTTGGGATCTGGCAAGGAGATGAAGGAAACCGCTAATACTGAAACCTGGACTCCAGCCTTTCTAATTTATGCAAGTTTACTCTGCGATAAATTTTCAGAAGGGTCAGTATCTATGTTGAAATACATGGTTACAATTAGGAATGCACAAATGGATATGTGCCTTCCTAAAAGTATGGCACAAAATGGTATAGCGTGACTACACTATGATGAGGAGTTTAGGGCAAGGCTGGGGTCAAAGCAGGACAAGTCTTGGGGTGAAGTGGAAGATAGACACATTGTTCAAGGCAGAGCAAGAGGGGGATTGTAACAGCTTGGCAACAAGGGCTTTATACCAATTAAAGTTGGCAAATTGGTGTGGTGGCTGTCATTTTATCCAAATGTAGAGGCTAAAAGGTTATTGGAATGGAGATAAGCGAGGGGCTTAGTTAGGGTAACAAGGCCCTAGATAACAACACTTTGCAGACAATTTTAAATCTGCAAGAGCAATGCCTCATATTCAAAGAGGAAAAACTGTCCAAAGAAGTGGCAGAAGGTAGAATGGCATGTCATTCTGATCATTGGCAGTTGTGCGATTTATTGATATCACCGGAGGGTGTAGTACCCAAGAAATTCACAGGGTAATTTTGAATGATACATCACCTTTCATGGCCTGATGTTTTCTCAGTGAATGATTTTATTGCAAAGGAAGACACTATGGTTCAGTTTGCATCAGTAGACATAGAGAAATTGGTGAGAAAATTTGAAATTTGTACAGAGCTAACAATATTTGATATAAAGTCAGACTTTAGACTTTTACTAATTCAGTCCGTGGATTATGCATTACTGGGCATACACTTTGATGGTTATATAGGTAGATAAGGTGCTCCTTGGTTATGCCATATCATATAGCCTGTTTGAGACATTTAGTACCTTTCTGCAATGGTGTTTTACAGTGCAATTAGGGCATGATGGATGACTTCCTCTTTCTTCGGAATCAAGTGTCAGGGGAGTGCTGCAGTGCTCTACAAGCTGTTCCACAATTGCTGATGATCTTGGGATATCTATAGTTTCTGAAAAACAGGAAGGCCTAGCACCAAATTGATTGTTCTTGAGATTCAAATGGACACAGTGGAGATGGAGGCAAGGCTTCCCAGGGAAAAGATTAGAGAACTGATTAACTTATTGGATGAAGATATAGGAGTGACTAAACTTTCTCTGCGTCAAGTGCCTTGTCTGCTTAGACATTTGAAAGTTGCATATAAATTAATCAGAGCAGACAGATCTTTTTGAAGAAGGTTGGGTTCAGCAATCAGGATTTCTGCGGCAGTGGGGGCTGACCTTGAGGTATGGTTGAATTTTCTGAAGATCTTCAATGGCGTGACTATGTGGAATTGGATTTGGATTTTTCATGGCTGACACAGATTTTGTTTTATATGGTGCTGGGTCTGAAGGCTTTGGGTGGTGCACAGAGCTAAAGAGGAATGACGTGGTTCGTTTCAGTATGGCCAACACTGACAAGGGCATTATAGCAGCAACTATTTAAAGGAAACTATCAGGAATATGCTTTCACTGTAAGTTCTTTTGGGGTTGTGAACCCACTGCAGGGATCTAGGCGGGAGAAATTTGCAATGGTAGACAAAAGAAAGACAGAGGGTAGTGAGGAGAAGAAACCCCATCACAATTGAGCAGTCGGTGGTATAGGTGAGAGGCTGGCAGGAGTTTGCTTTAAATGAGTTGAGATTTTGCTGTTCACGTTGACTATGTTATGGTTATTTTTGGAGAATTTTGAATCTTTGAATTGTTTGGGACAGGCAGGGAGAAAGGTTTGGAAAACCAAGGATGTTGAGTCACGAGGAGACAGGGTGGTGTTAACATTACATACATCGAACACGGATCAATTGGGAAGAGGAAGGCAAATTGTGTTAAATAGCACTGGAGGGATTGTGTGCACAGCTGGGGCATGGCAGGATTTCAGAAGGGCAGGAGGGGAAAAAGAAGGCAGGGTTTTCAGTCACGAGGATGGATCTGTCTTGAGGGCAATTCAGGTGCTGAGTGAAAATACTTGCAAGACAAGGTGAGGTAACAAAGCTTTCGGATCACATTCCTTTAGAATTAGAACAACGTTGGAGGGTAATAGACTAGCTTTTTTTTTACTGAAAGAGATCATAATATTGGTAAGGTGATCCCCTGATTGTTTCTTAAGATACGTTAGGTGCATTGAAAATTGAGGTATGTTTTATTTAACAGTTTTTTTTCCTGTTTGTTAGGTTCTGTTGCCGAACCATTGGCAGCATTTTTCTCAGTATGGGTTGTTGGTCAATCATTTATGAAGTGACGAGTGAAGCAGATGGAGACTTGTCTGTGTTGACAAAATCTGTCACTTTGATTTACTGAACGTAAAACTGAGCGGTGGGGGAAGGGGGCATGAAATGGGGGCTTTTATTGCCTTGGTTGTCAGGTATGGTGAGAGCAAGACCCTGCCCAGACGTATTACTCATTCACCTAGGTGAGAATGACATGCCACAACTGTCGGGACTTGGTTTGATTGAGGCACTGGAGACAGACGGAGGTATTCAAACGTTTATAGGCAGGGACCTATGTTTTCTGGATGGAGTTGGTGGCTAGGCGAGTTTGGAGAGGGGCAGTTAAGTACAATGCAGTTGAAACGGCTAGGGGGAAGTGAACAGGGAAATGAGGCACTCTGGCTAGTTTAGAAGAATAGGTTTGATTGAGCATGAAGAGATTAAGAAGGAGACCTTTCCATTGTTCAGCCAGGATGGGGTCCGCCTTTCTTTTATTGGTAATGAGTTCTGTTTATTGGAAATAGGAGCCCAGCTGTCCAGCTGATGAAGAAACTCACAGTGAAGGGAAGACAGTAGGCAAGACAGACAGAGTACAAATAAACAGCACTAAAGAGGGGGTGGAAATCCCTATATAGGATTCTCCTGGACAACGGATCATGTACTTGACAAGAACGTTTTGGAGCCTTCCTGGGAGGAGGGGCCGGGCATTGGCAGAAGGAGTACAGCAGAGTCACACTGGGGGCATGTGTGAAAAGATAGTGAATGAAAGAGGAGAGCAGTTTGAATGTGCCAAGTGTCAGCTTGCAGTGTGCAGGTCGAGGAGTGTGAGAAAGTGACTTGACATTGTGAGCCCCCCACTTTTTGCCTGGTATTTAATGTGGCTTCAAAGTTGCTTGTGCCCAGGGACCCTGCTAACCAGGTTCCACGGGCCAGTTCCCTTTCCCCAAAAGTGTTGTGATGAATTGGCACAACTGGCAACACCTTTAGCTGCCACTATAAGTCCATAGTAAATGGTGCTTAGGTATCCAGGGCATGGGGTACTAAGGGCAGGCCCCTAAGGGAAGCAGCACAGATTGTGCCACTCTCAGGAACCATGCATCCAAGTGCACACAGTACTGCCACTGCAGGTTGATTGTCCTGGTGCAATCAAAAATCAAAAAAGCAATCAAAAAAAGGCAAAATTGACATGGCACACAGCCTGTGTGCCCTGTCCTCTATACACTGCATGCAATATAGGGTAGCCACCCCTCTGACAGGCCTTCCGGCCCTAAGGCAGAGTGCACTATAATGCATGTATGGGCATAGATGCATGAGCATTATGCTCCTGCTGTGTTGTTGCCAAACCTGGGACACAGTAAGTGAACAGAGCAGCCATTTTAAATGCATGTGCTGGGCACTGGTCAGATAGAGTTTCACAGCTACATGATGGCCACTCTGAACCCTGGGATGTTTGGTATCAAACAACTTGTAACAATAAATCCAAACTGGTACCAGTATTGGATTTATTGCAAAATGTACCAAGGCGCCACCTTACAAGTGCCCCCTGCAAAAGCTAACTAACCCTAGCATGGTTGCTGGCTGGTCACAACCAGCCTGCCACCACCAGACAAGATTTTGGAACCCTGGGGGGAGAGCCTGTGCTCTCTGGGTTCAGAAAACTATGCCCTTCCTGGGAAGGGGTGTTACACCACCGCCTCCAGGAATGTGCAATGCCCTGCCAGCGAGCTTGAAAAAGCTTGCCGCCTTCGAAACTCAACCTCCAGCCATGCTGCTAGCAGCAGATGGCAACCCACGTTACAAACTCCCACTTTGGGCAGGAGCAAAGGTGGTAAAATGCACAAAGGACAGGAGGAAAGGCCATCCCCAGCATCACCACCCCTAAGGTGTTGCATAACCTCTCCATTTAATTTTCCTCCTTCATGCATGGTAGGAAAATAGCCAATCACGGATAGGGAAGTGACCTCTGCCCACAGGAAGTGGTCACATAGTGAGTGTAGCCATCCTAAGGTAGATGACCCATTGGTCACTACTGGGGACTCCCCTAAATGCCCATTATATGCAGTTATTAGGGAGTACCTCTAGACCTGCAGATCAGATTCCAAGGGCACAAGAAGGCATGCAAAAAGAAGACCTGAGGCTCAAGAACTGCATTTCTGCTGCACAGAGAAAAGGCACCAAACCATGCCTTCTGCATCCAGGACTCGACAGTCGCCGCTGAGGAGTTCAAAGGACATTGGACGGACTCTACAAAACCCCAGAGCACCATTATTCTGAAAATCACCAAAGATCTCACTCCAGAGTGAAGGCATCACTCCCTGCAACAAAGAACCAAGAGACCAGTGAAGTTCAGTTCACTGACCGGCCACTGACCACGGAACTGGACCCAGCAGCCAGACCAAATTCCACCCAATGGACCCGGAGGACAAATCCTGCAAGAGTTCCGAGAGTGGTGGCAATGCGGCCTTCAGTGGCAGAACCATGCAATAGCCTGAGGTACTGGACACACAACGTCGGACACCAAAAAGAGAAGTCCGCTCTGGACTCTTAAAGGACCAGAATCAAGCCCCGGTCGAGGGACTTCAGGACATAAGAGCCACCCTCCCCCAGAGTGGCCCTGCTGACCTGCAATCCACCCTCAAAGTGACCTGCCTCCTGCTTCCAAGAGCACCTTTGCTCACAGATCCTGGCTCACTTATCTGCTCTGCACCCAGCCTCCCTGGGCCCTGTAACAGAGAACTAGCTGTGCTCCCAGGGTCCCCCACCCCTTGCGCCCTCTACACTCCAAGTGGACCCACCTCGAAGTCTGCCTGTGCATTGCTTTTCCAAGTCGTCCCCTGCATTGGTCCTGCACCAGCTCCAAGGCCTTTTTAGCAGCTGCTCCCGCCGAAACCAGGGGCTGCTCGAACTTTCCCGGCTGGTCCACAGAACATCTCGACGACCTCAACCTATAAACAAAAGGAGACATTGTTAAACGCATTGCCTGATTTTATATACATTTTTATAAATTTCTCCCATTGAATCCTATGTTGCATAACTACACACAAAAAGACTTTTTGCTAAATGTTGAAAAATCATAACTTAAAAAGTACTATTCCAATTTTGATGATCTTGACCTTAAAAATGTTACACAAATCTGAGGTATTTTTGTAAACTGGCCGTAAGTTATTCTTTTGAGTGTGTCCACATTTATTGATACTGTGAGTACAACAAATGCTTAGCCCTTCTCCAAGATTAGCCTAACTGCTCGACGAAGTTACCATAAAAAGTTTTGCATTAGGTGGTTGTTTTTAATTTACCTCTGTAAACCAAGATGGGGTAGCTTAGACTGTCTGCAAGGTGCACATCATTTTTGTACACTCCATAGTGAGCCAGCCTCCTACAGGGAGGAAGCTTAAGGTTTGAGATGAAAGGTCACAATATTGGATTTGTATGCTTGGCTTCTTTCAATGTACATAATATTGCGAAGGTTTCAGCTGCATACCTGTCATTATTAAGCAGCCTCTTGCTCTCACACTCACCTGTTATTTCTGTGCCATCTTGCCCAAAGCCTAACTTCCTCCACGGGATATGGTGGGAAGAGCCAGGAGTACCAGGACTAAGTGTCTGCTTCCTTTCATCTAGCTAAAATGCTGTGGGCCCTACGCCTAGGGGAGTACTACCTCTGTGGATACTTTAGTGGAGCAGACAACAGTAGAGGTCTACCCCAGGGTGTTTTGGGCAGTTGGTGTGGTCCAGAGACTGCGGGGACAGCACTGGTCATGAAGTCAAAGGGGGTGAGATTAAAGGGGTCAATAGAGTTCAATAGATGCAGATTAGGCCGTTAAGGTCCTTTTTTTAGGTCTGGCTATGTAATCAACCTAAAAAGAAGTTTCAAGAATAGTGCTTAATTATTTAGGATACATTGGCCGGTAGAGGCCACCAGCAAATATTTTTGGGGGCCAGCACTTATTTTTCCACATCAAATATTTACAGATGGAAAGTAATGGAAGAGCAAACAAATCCAAAAGACGGAGGAAGAGAAAGACAGAAATCCGTCAAAAAGGGAGAAAGCAGGAAACAGCCAAATTGAAATAAAGGGGCAGAGTGGGTCTGGTACAGGATTAAAGAACAACAAGGTGGATTTAAGACTACCAGCCTCAGTATTCAGTGTGCCGACTGCCAACTTTGGATCAGAGCTTCATGCACCTACACTCTTTCTTTTACAAATGAATTTCTGTTCAGAAGTAGTAGGAAGAGGGGCTTTGGCACCACTCACATGCTGAAGGACAGGAGTACATATTTTGATTGGACAAAAGTAAAAGTGCTTACCCTGCAAGGACTGTAATCCTTTGTTTATAAGATTGCCTGAGCCAAAGCTCTTAATCAACTGTAGCTATTGTGTTAAAATAGATCTTAACCTTTAGGTCAAATACTTTTCACTGCAATAATACATGTCTCCTATGTAATTAGATAATTATGGGAGCACAGCTGGAAAGAGGGCAGTCAGGAGGGATGTGTTGCCAACTCCCTCTTTCCTTTCCATCTTCAACTTCTGAAATACCTTAGCATGACACTCCTTGAGAGAATGGTGTTTTTTTTCTTTTTAATTCCTACACTTAAGGTTTGTAGGCTGGCGAGATTTGTTTTAAGGTCCTCAGCTCACAAGAAGTAATTTGATATAAATATTATTAATTTTTAAACATTACATTACTAATATTAGACTTAATTTACTTTGAATCCGAAAAGCGTGTTATTGCCCCTCAATACTACTATTCCCTGAATTTCACAAACCCCTTGCAACGTTTGGTGCTAATCTTCTCTGAACCATAAAAAACAAACTGTACTACTTTTTAAGACTACCCACACTTGAATCCTAAAAACCCCTTACTGCCACTTAACCCTACCTATCTCTGAACCATAAAACCCCATTACTAACGCTTAACACTACCACTTTAACCCTAAAGTGTCCTACTACCCATTAATGTCCTTTCAAGAATACTACAAACTGTTACTACAGCTCAACGTTACCTTCCATGAGCACTGCAAACCGCTGACTACTCCAGAACGATACCTATCCCTGAATCTTATAATTCTTTGATACCCCTTAACACTACCTTGACTGAACCCTGAAAACTCCTACTGACTTTTGATGCTACCCATCCATAAACTCTAAAATCTTTACTTTAATGCTCCTCCTTCCCTTAACTCTAAATCATCTTGCTAACCCTCACAGCTGCCCTCCCCTGAACCCTAAACACCCCTTGCTACACCTTAATTATACTCTTTCACTACACCAAACTCCTTACCAGAAAAGAACTCAAGACATAGTTGTTCGAATGAGCAGAGCACCGCGACGCACCTATCCACGCCAGCACTATGACATCCTCATGAGTGATTTGCCGCACTTTATAAATCCTGAATGATTGATTGATTGAATGTTGCATTTTTCCTGTTACACCATAATTCAGTAATACTGTTACAACCAATTGTCACATTACAACAAGCTTACAGATAAATGTGCAAGCTGTTTTGTTCTCTTTTTGTGCAATTATTGCTTTAAAATTTGCAACAGCTTTTTGATGTGCTCTGGTACTAGTAGGCATGGAATGCAGTAATTTTTTCTGAATACATAAACAGTGTTAAATACACTGAAAATCACTTTCCACACATTTCAGATTTTAAAGCTTCTCACATATTCTAAATGACCCCCAAAGTATTAAGGCCCAGATTTATACTCTGCGCCAAATTTTAATATTTAATTGTTTTTTTTGTTTTTTAAACGCAAGTTTGGCGCAAACCTAACTCCATATTTATACTTTGCGTTAGACCCGTATAGTGCCAAAGTTTTGGAGTTAGCATAATTTTTTGCTTGCGGGTAAGTACCTTGCGTCAATGAGAAGCAAGGTAGGCGTTCCCGTGCAGAAAATGATATGGGCTTAGCGCCATATTTATCCCCGTGCTAAAATCACGCACGGGGGAAGAGGGCCTTAAATAATGGTGCTAAGTTTGCTTAGCGCCAATATTTAACGCCTGGGTCAGGGCAGGCGTTAGGGGACCTGTGAGCTTATTTCCATGGTCAAGCATCATGGAATGGGCCTACAGCTCCCTCACCCTTGCCCCAGGGACACCCCCACCCACACCAAAGGGACACGAGAGGATGGGGGACCCCATCCCAGGTAAGTACAGGTATCTTCAATTTACTTTTAAAAGTGCCATGGGGGGGCCTAACTTGGGCCCCCTACATGGCACTGGGCCCAATGGCCATGCCCAGGGGACACAGCCATGCCCAGGGGACATATGTCCCCTGGGCATGGACATTGAGGTGGTGGGCATGACTCCCGTCTTACGTAAGACAGGAGTCATGTCCATGGGGGATGTACATAAAAAAATGGCGCTAGTCTTGTTAGAGGCACTTTTATGCCTCTAACCGGACAAGCGCCATCCTTTGAGGCACAACCCCCTGTTCCCCCCTATGCCTCCCCCACCTGGCTAGCGTGCTTTTTTATGACACTAGCTAGGCCTTACCGCTGGCTACTGTCATGCCATAAATATGACGCCCGACCGGCATCTTGGAATGGCGCTAGCCGTCAGTAAACTTTTTCACGCAAAACTGCGTTAAAAGTTTTGTGTGAAAAAGTATAAATCTCGGCATAAGTCTGTGAATGACAAAATACACCAAATATTAGTACATGACTATTCTAACAATTTTTCACAATAATGGCCTATCTATGTAAGGTACACTTCCGTTTTTGAGGTCTGACTTGACAGTGCAGATGTCTGCATGACATATTTTAACAGTTCTTTAAACAAATACATAGCCTAGGCTTTTGTTTGGCTCCACCAAGAGCAGTATTGCTCTCACACCTCATGATATCAGTGGGCAATGTATCATTGCACCTTCCAGGAAGTGCTTCCATTAGAATGAACATGGGATTATTCTAAATCTGGAAAGTAAACTCAAATGTGTCGTTTGTCACATTCAGTTCATTTTCTTTAGGTATTCTACACAGAAAGCAATATTTTTTGCTACTTGCCAGTAGGACATGCTTAAATATATTAAACAGCATTTGTACATACAATGCATGCAAACAGCATTTGTGAATGCCTGCATTTACATTTGTTGTTACAATAAAGCACCAATGTATTGGCTTGCTGGGCAAGTGCACCACATCAGCCAACAGGAGGAGTAAAGGTGGATGTTCAGATCAGAAGTTAGTGGTCAGGCATTGACTGTGATGTAGGTGTAGTTAGAGGCTGGTGAATTGGGATGGCTAGTAAGCAAGGTAGAGTTGATGTTGAGACATTGTTGGAGATGCAGAATGCCGTGCATTGCAGCTCTATGCAACAGTGCATCAGCAAAGGGTTGCCCACAAACAAGCAACAAAGAAGGCGGACAGCAGAGCCACGCAGCAGGCCCTTGAACTCGATGAGATGCAATATGAGTGAAAAGGATATAGAGGAAGTAAAGGGAGGCTGGGAGGGAGATGAGAGGCTGGATGATGGTTTGAATGAGAGGGTTGAGAGGGGTCTACAACAAAAAAGGGGGAAGAGCAGACAAGAGTGGGGAAATGACCCTTGAATCACAGGATGCAGCGACAACAGGGTTGTCTGGTGTGGGTTTGTATGGGTAAATATGGGACAAAAGTTGGGACCACAGGTAGGCAGTGTGAGGGAGACTCTCTGGAAAAGAAGGGAGTGAAAGAAGAGGTACATAAGTGGATGGGGAGCAATGAGGGGAGCGCAGATGAAGGGGTAGGTTTAAAGGGGCTTTAAGTAACCAGGTGGTTCATCAGACCGGAAGGCAAGAGATGAAAGTGCCAGAGTTTTGTTCAGCTCCTCCACCCTGGATGGAATGCAAGGGTGGTCGATTGTGGCTGTCCCAGCGGCAGTGATGGACCCCAGAGGAGTGGTGCAAGAAAGGTTTGGTGCAGTTTCCTTTACGAAGCAGTCGGAGGGGAGTTTTTTTTATTTGGGTGATTATTGCCTGAATGATAGGATTGTACTAAGCACCAGTTGGACGAGACACTGCTGAATAAGACATCTGGGTAAAGAGACCATGGGGACCTGCATCTATCTATCTATAAAAGAGACAAGGACTTTTCCTTATTGAGTGCGATTCAGAATATTTTGTCACAGCTTTAACCAGAAGGCAGAGTTATATTTTCACCTGAAATGACGCCCAGAATTCAGACAGAGAACCTGGGTGTTATTTCGGAGTAGTAGATAACTGGTCAGAGTGTTCTTGAGTTTGGGGCAGACTGAAAAGTCTTAGATCACATTGCTTCTGATGGGCGCGGCTCTTTTGGCAAATTGTGCATATGAGCCTTTTTCTGAGGAGCCGGACTCGATATACCCAGAAGAAGTGACAAAGGGAGTCCAATGAAGGCATCATGCACGAAAGACTCACCCTTTCCAATTCATCTGTGCTTCACAATCAATCAATCAATCAATCATTAAACTTATAAAGCGCGCTATGTACCCGTTAGGGTTTCGAGGCGCTTGGGGGGGTGAGGAGGGGGGGTAGCTGCTATCGTTCGAAGAGCCATGTCTTGAGGAGTCTCCTGAAGGTGAGGAGGTCCTGGGTCTGGCGTAGTGAGGTCGGGAGTGAGTTCCAGGTCTTGGCGGCGAGAGGCAGGAGAAGGATCTGCCCCAGAGGTCTTGCGCTGGATTCGGGGGACGATGGCGAGGGCAAGGTTGGCAGAGCGTAGTTGGCGTGAGGGAACGTAGAAGTTGAGTCTGATGTTCAGGTAGGTGGGTCCGGTGTCATGTAGTGCCTTGTGTGCGTGGGTGAGGAGTTTAAAGGTGATCCTCTTGTCCACGGGGAGCCAGTGGAGGTCCTTCAGGTGGTGGGAGATGTGACATCGGCGGGGTATGTCGAGGATCAGGCGGGCGGATGCGTTCTGGATGCGTTGAAGTCGTTTGATGTCTTTTGTTGGGATGCCTGTGTAGAGTGCGTTGCCGTAGTCGAGTCTGCTACTGACGATGGCTTGGGTCACCATCTTTCTGGTTCCTGTTGGAATCCACTTGAAGATCCTGCGGAGCATGCGGAGGGTGTTAAAACAGGAAGAGGAGACAGCGTTGACCTGTTTGGACATGGTGAGAGCGGAGTCGAGGATGAAGCCGAGGTTTTGTGCGTGGCTGGCTGGGGTGGGTGGGGGGCCCAGGGCGGTGGGCCACCAAGAGTCGCTCCAGGCCGAGGGGGTGCGACCGAGGATGAGGACTTCCGTCTTGTCGGAGTTAAGTTTCAGGCGGCTGTTGCTCATCCATTCGGCGATGGATTTCAGTCCCTCGTGGAGGTTGGCTTTGGCGGTGAGAGGATCTTTGGTCAGGGAGAGGACGAGCTGGGTGTCGTCGGCGTAGGCGAGGATGCTGAGGTTGTGCTGGCGGGCCAGTTGTGCGAGAGGGGCCATGTAGATGTTGAACAGCGTTGGGCTGAGTGAGGAGCCTTGGGGGACGACGCAGATGAGGTTGGTGGCTTTGGAGCGGAAGGGTGAGAGTCGGACTCTCTGGGTTCTGTCGGAGAGAAAAGTTGAGGGCTTTGTCTTGGATACCGGCTTCGTGGAGGCGATTTAGTAGGGTGCGGTGGCAGACCGTGTCAAAGGCAGCGGAGAGGTCTAGGAGGATGAGGGCTGAGGTTTCGCCGTTGTCCATTTGTTGTCTGATGTCATCTGTGGCGGCGAGGAGTGCAGTCTCTGTGCTGTGGTTGCGTCTGAAACCGGATTGGGAAGGGTCTAGGATGGAGTTGTCTTCGAGGTAGTGGGAGAGCTGTGCGTTGACGATTTTCTCAATGACTTTCGCTGGGAAAGGGAGGAGGGAGATCGGACGGAAGTTTTTGAGGTCGTTGAGGTCAGCCTTAGGTTTCTTGAGGAGGGGTTGGATTTCTGCGTGCTTCCAGCTGTCCGGGAAGGTAGCGGTGTTGAAGGAAAGGTTGATGATCTTGCGGAGTTTGGGGGCGATGGTGACGTCGGCTTTGTTGAAAACGTGATGTGGGCAGGGGTCAGAGGGAGATCCTGAGTGGATGGAGTTCATGGTCTTTAGGGTTTCGGCGTCGTCTACTTGGGTCCAGGTGGTGATGCGGTCGGCGTGGGAGGAGTTGTTGGGGGTGGGGTGGGGTCTGGCGGAGGTGTGGTGTTGAAGCTGTCGTGGATGGCTGCGATTTTCTGGTAGAAGAAGGTGGAGAGGTCGTCGCAGAGTTTCTGGGATGGAGGGACGTCGTTGACGTTGGCGTTGGGGTTGGAGAGTTCCTTCACGATGCAGAAGAGTTCCTTGCAGTCGTGAGCGTGGTTGTTAAGGCGTTCTGTGAAGTGGGATCGTTTGGCGAGTCGGATCCGTTGGTGGTGTTCGCGGTTGGCTTCCTTGAGGGTAGCAAGGTTGTCGGGTGTGCGCTCGAGGATCCATTTTTTCTTGAGTTTCTGGCAGGTGCGTTTGGAGGTGGTCAGTTCATCTGTGAACCAGGCTGTTTTTTTCTTTTCTTGGTTGACGGTGGGTCTCTTGAGTTTTGCTAGGATGTTGGCGCAGTTGAGGATCCATTGTTGGAGGTTGATAGCGGCGGAGTACGGGTCGGTGGGGTCGGGTGGTGGGTTTTTGGTGAGGGTGCTGGCTAGTTGATCTTCGGTGATTTTTCCCCAGCGGCGGTAAGGCGGTAGAGGGGTGCGGTGGTGTCCGGTGTTTTTCTTGAACGTGAAGTGGACGCAGTGGTGGTCGGTCCAGTGGAGTTCGGAGGTTTGGCTGAATGAGATGTGGTTGCTTGCAGTGAAGAGTGGGTCAAGGGTGTGTTGACCAGTTGACGGAGTCGGAGGTTGGAGAGGTTGGTGGTCAGTGATGCGGTGTTGGCGTCATTGTTGTTCTCCAGGTGGAAGTTAAGGTCTCCCAGGGGGATGTAGTCTGAAGAGGCGAGGGCGTGGGTGCTTGCGAGGTCGGAGATGGTGTCGCTGAAGGGGGCTCTTGGTCCTGGAGGACGGTATATGAGGGTTCCTCTGAGGGTAGTGTTGGGGTCCGTGTGAATCTGGAAGTGGAGGTGTTTGGCTGTCTTGAGGGTGTCGTCCGTGTGGGTGTGGATCTTGAGGGTAGATTTGTGGGCGATGGCTATTCCTCCGCCGATTCCGTTGGTGCGATCTCTTCTGGTGATCTTGTAGCCGTCAGGGATGGCGATGGCGATGTCTGGGGCCGAAGAGTCATTCCACCAGGTTTCGGTTAGGAAGGCTACGTCTGGGGCGGCGGTGTCGAGCAGGTCCCAGAGCTCAATGGCGTGCTTTCGTGCGGAGCGTGTGTTGAGGAGGATGCAGTGCAGGTGGTTTGTGTTGGTTGTTGCTGGCTTCGTTGTTCTGTTGCAGGTGAAGTTGCAGGTGCGGCAAGAAAAAGGTCCTTTGGTGTGCTTCGGGGTGGCCTGGAAGCATTCTGTGGAGGAGCCAGGGTTGAGGGCGAGGAGTTCGCTGGCCGAGTAGCGAAGGCTGGGGGTGCGGGGGGGCGTGCGGACCAGGGCGGACGGGCGCTGGGCGCGGTCCGGGCGCAGACGGGCTTGCCTCTGGCGCGCCTCCGGCGCACCAGCGGCGCGGACGCGCAGCGCCAGCCATTAAGAAGGGAGGGGGAGGGATGAGCAGCTGGGAGGCGGGAGGGAGCGGCGAATGGGGGCGCGAGGGGGGCGGGGCCGACGGGAGGCAGCAGCAAGGGGAGATCAGCAAGGGAGAGCGCCCAAGGGGCGAAAAAACCAGGGAAAAAAGGCACAAAACAGTAAGGAAAAAAGTTTAACAACAGGCACAAAATACAATTATGGCAAAAGTTACAATCGGGGTACAGCAATCAGAGGGGCACAGCGGGGGCAGAAGCGCAAGGAGGCAAGGCGCTGAAATTTGGAAAAAAACACTTACAGGACAGCGAAAAGCGGCACAATCAGAAGGGGCACAACGGGGGCAGACGCGCAAGGGGCAAGGTGCTGAAAATTAGAAAAACAACTTACAGGACGGCGAAAAGCCGCACACGGGTCAAGTGAAGCTTACAAGAGCCCACTAGACACCAGGGATGAGGCGCAGGAGGATGCCTGCGGGTGGAGGAGGGCCTCGAACACGCTAACAGCAGCGTGGGCGGGGGTCAGGGGCAGGAGACAGCAGGGTGGTGCTGCGGCCGTGGGGGGCGAGCTCTAGACCTAAGGCAGGTCAGAGGTCGCTCACAGAAGTATGAAACGTTTTTTGCATGATTAATTGAAAGCATATGCAGAGCATGACTCAAGGTTCCATGAGCCTTGCTCCTCCGTCAAACGTGTTGAATATACTGCAATGAATTGCCCATTGTGAACAGAGTGTATACAAGATTAGTGACAAACCTGGTATTTAAGACAATATTTGGGGTCCATTTACTTCACAACAGTAGATTACCTGTCGCTGTTGATTCACTTTTGTGATGTCCAGTTGCGGCTCGCTGTGCTTCAAGGGGCGGGGAGGCATGTGGCAGGGGTGGGTGGTGGCGGACAAGCACATTTAATTTTAAAAATACATAAATAAAAGCTTACCTGCTCTGCTACCACTCCGCTCCTCTTTCCTGGTCACTGCAGGCAGGCACAGGCTCTCAGCCTGCCCTACAGCCAATCCCGACGCTGTTCAGAGCAGCGTTAGAATTGGTTGGAGCACCCAGCTAGGGCGCTCCCAGCCAGACTGTGAGCCTGTGCCTGCTCTCTCCAGCCCGGCAACACAGTGCCGGGTTGGAGAGAGCACAGTGCGAATGTGTGTTTGGCTTGCCAAACACACATGCTCTCTGAAGGGAGTGTGCGCACTCCCCCTCGTCATTCCCCATGGCCCCACCCTTTAACAACAAAACGATTATAAACACAGTTTATCATCATTTTGTTGTTAAAGGACTGCAACTGCTGCTGCTCAAGGGGTGATGCTTCTCTGCCACACCAGAGGAGCTGCGCCTGGTGATGTCCTCCTTACACTTAGAGTAAGATTAAGGACAAATTACTACCACGTTTCCTCACCCCCACCCCAAATTTTTAAGCTGTTCAAATGCAGACTCCAGAATGGTGGGGCGGCACGGTCTGCTCCATGTACCTCAGATATCTTTATTCGCTATATCTGCAACCGACAAATCAGGTTTGTTTAAAAAAATATATATATATATAAAAATCACTCATTACCCCCTCCTTTGAATACAGCTTAAACTAGTCATTTGGTCCTGCATCTGCGCTCAGCTGCCCAGTGCACCCAGATGTTGCTTTGATAGCTATTAATAGAACCCTCTAACACTTAATGAATGGCTTGTTGCCCCATGATAATATTGATTTAATGTCTAAAAATGTTGATGTTTTGGCCCTAAAAATCTACTTTGAAATTCGATGTATGTATTTATCTCTTCCTGCACCACTAGTGATTAATCACTGCAAATACACACTGGTAAACAATTATCCATGAATTCTGCACTGCATCTCTACAGTCCTTAAACAGGTTGGAGAATTTCAAGTATATAGGAAAGGTTAAAAACTGCAAGGTTAATTATTTTGAAGACAGCGTGGGAGTTGCTAGCCGTGAGGCAAGTGGGTAAGACTTTCCCTCCCTGGAGCCACAAACACTTCAATTTTCTATTGAGTGCTGCAAAAGATTCTCCACTGTTTCTTAGTGATGTGGCTGCTCAAAGTTTCAATTGGTGCATAATTGAGGGGCAAATCAAATGTAACATTTCCTTGTGAAAGTGTTGGCCATCAGTTGCTCAGTGTACGAGAGCATCTCAGAGATCTGTACTTCTTTCTCAACAATGGAAATTCAAGAGGTCTGCTCTTGCCTAGCAGGCCAACATGGTGAACACGTTCATGACCCACAGCACCACAATCCAACATCATCCAATGACAAAAGAAAGTGAACCTTCCATTATCAGCACTGACCTCAATAGATGACTCAGCAGAGAGCCATTCTAGAAGCCACAAGGTCAGACCTGTTGCAATGGTGGGCGACAGTAAAGAAGGCCCTGGCATTTTGTGACAAACAGCATCAGCATGAGAGGTGTACATGGATTTGACAGTAGGGGACCAGAATGCTTGAAAGGCAGAACGCACATCAAGAGGGGACTATTCCTGTCTCTAAGGCAAGGGAAGACTGTGGGAGGTGGCCATCCTCTAACTAAGGTATAGGGAAAGTCGTAGAGACAATGGTGGTCCTCCTTTCCTCCTTGAGAACGAGTTGGTAGCCCTGAAAACAGACTTCGCTATGTCACTAAAATGGGGAAACTGGACATGTCTAGCACACACCAGTGGGGAAGTTCAGCTTGAGACTGCTGATCCAACAAGAATGGATGCAGTGCTCCACTGGGATCTGGCCCATATCCGCAGAACCCCTCCCTCAGGCAGAGCCACTTCTGATTGGATAAAGCATATGCCAAGGTTGTTGTTCTGCAAAGTCAAGGAGCGCCTATCTGGAGCCCATTGGCCAGGTAAGTCTGTCCTGTTGCAAGAAACACCTCTCCTGGGCATTAACTGCAACATTTTGGGGAGCTAAAGTAAAAACCAAGTGTTTCAATCAGGGTCATTGTAGGATCCAAAGGGGTGGCAATCCTGCTGCACAATTCCTTTCCATTTGTGGTACCACAGATGCATGGGATAGCTTAGGGTGATATGTGCTAGGCCAGTGGAAGATGGGTAGGAGGCTACTCTTCGCTCTGTCACAGATGGCACTCAGAAACAGGAGAGTTCTTTCACATAGTTTGGTCCTGCCAAACAAATTGAGAAAAACTGGAAGGAAGTCAAGAATACACTTTCTAAAGTCCTGAAGTGCCCTGTTGGACTTTCTCTTAAATTAGTCCTCTGGATCATGATGGGAATAGAGGGCTTATGTGGGCACCAGACTGGTGTAGATCGTGGGTTTCTTGTGGTCAAACATGATATTGCACGCTAGTGGAAATCTAACAAGGCTAACTAATTGGTTGATAGGTATGATTGTTGCTCTGGGAATGCGCGGTTAATCTACTGGGCAACACAAAGCCCAGCCAAACAGTAAAATACACAAGTCTCTGGTGGGATTACATTGGTTAAAGCTCAAAGGAACCGTTTCTGGAGGTGCCCTCAATGCATGTACCCTTCCTATTTTCCATCATGGGATGGTTTCCCTTACTCACTTGCGTGCCTTTTTATGTCTTTTTGGAAGTATCACTGTTGTTTACAAAAAACAATCAATACCATCGATTATGTAAACAAAAATCATGTTCTTCAGGACGGTGCTACTCTGGAAAACTCAATTGGTACAGGGAGGTGTTACCCCCACTATAATTATGGAAATCAAGAATGGGTCTGCATCCCTATTATATGGAGGGAGGAGTCATTTTGACTTATCACGGAAAAAGTGCATGAAACACCATGCTTCAAACCAGAAGTCAAAAAGGTCTGGAAATCATAACAAAAAGCTTCCGAGTGGGCAAACCTTCATTTCAAGCATTTTGTTTTCTCGGAGGTAGTCTGCCAACCTCTTCTTTACACTCTTTAATTTGGTAGGAATCATTTAAGCTGGCAGATATGACGCCGAAACCACCAACTCAAACACAGGAGTTAAACAATACCATTGCTGCCAATTCCATTGCTTTTGCCTTTAGGTTTCAGTGCGGATGTCAACACAGTGCAAGGCATGGGTTGAAGGAAGGGCTTTGTTATACCCAAGGCCAGCAGGGGTTGATTGTTGTATGGAAGACTGAGCAGCCACAGAGAGATCAAAACTCTGGAAAATGACACAGGCACCTTACTGTGAGCCACAATATTAGAAACAATCAGAGCTCCGTGACGGGGCAACCATGCTTGGTGGGGTCTGGCTTTTGGTGGTGGTTTAGATGAATCAGAGTTGACTGAACACAACTTTTTTAATAATCTTCCTGATCAGTTAATATGGTGCGATATGATGGAAATTTGCATGGTGTTCTATGCTTAAGGAGTGTTCTTCACTTAAGCTTTGACCATAGCTCTTGTGAAGAGAGGCATTGCCCCCATTTGCAGAGCCCTGTATTTTAAGAATGGTATAAATTGTGAAAATATGAACATTTGTCATTTTTTTACAATCCAGCTGGGTTACTAACCTAAAAGGTTTCCGGTAGGGCTTATAGTAGAGAAGAACAGATGCTCACCTCTCAGTGACAGTAAAAATCAAACTACTAGATAACCGGGTGATCCCTAGAGGGGTTAGCACATTTGTGGTTCAGACAGGTGTTATAGCCTCCTGGGAGGACCTCCCTATCATTGGACTTTACTGACTGTTTCATCAGAAGTAGTTTCAAAGATATGTAGGGTAGGTAAAATGCCCGTGGTTAGGTTAGGGGGTGAAGTACCGTATTAAATGCGGTAGCCTAAATTCCTGGAATGAGGTCAGTGCTTTGTTCATCTTCGGGTTTCATTGAGCGGGTGGAGAAAATAAAAGGGTGTTTACCGTTATAGTATTTACCTGAAGTCCAGGTGCTTTTAAATGCACGCAAAAAACAGGATATCTTCCCATAAAAAAGAAACACGGGTTTCAGAATCCCAGATACTTTTTCTTTTTAATATGAAGTGCAGACACCCCAAAGTTACATCAGCCTTGTCAAATGTCTACCAGGTGATTGACTTCAAACACTTCAGCGAAGGATTGCCTTCCAGCCGTGACACCCCTCGAAAACCTTGCACTTGAGACACTTGCCTGGAGCACAAAGATATCTAAAAACTGTCCATCAGACAGGCTGGACACCCAGCCCTGCCAATAAAAGGAGATTGGGATTGTGCTATTTGTCAGACGCATGCCGCTCTTCAACAACTCTGAAAGTTATCTGGGCATGAAGGTGTTCACTGGAACGATCTAAGTCAGTGGTTCCCAACCTTTCGACTTCTGTGGACCACTTTATCATTACTGGAGCCCGGAGACCCCCAATTAATCTTTATTGGAATACAGGGATGGGACCACCCTACCCCCCTCACACTGAGTCATTACTGAAAGCTGGGGACCTAATCTGTTAATATTATTAAATGTTCTAATCAGTCGCAGACTCCCTGGCAGATGTCCAAAACTGGCACACACAGCGATAGCATCCTTTGGTATGGCGCAATGGGCATGCAATCCCTCAGGGGATGGCTTTCTGGCTAGACCATAACAGATTAAGAATCCATCTGGAGATGGTTCTCATTTACTTTCTCGGCATTTCTCAAAATCTGACATTGGCTAGAAATAGAGGTGACCACTTATTCCCAGAGAAATTAAAGTCTCTTGCCAAGAAGTAACACTTTTATTGCCATTAAGCATTGTACTTGAATGGACTGCTGACCACAATTATGGGCATCTGGGGCTTGCACTTAGAATTTTTTTAAGACTGTCTGAAACAAAATACAGTGGCATGAGAGAACACCGTTCATCTTTCGATCTGACTAGTTAGCATGGACCAAACGTAGAGGGTATAAGGACTTAAGACTTTACATGAAAAGGGGCCTGGGACGGGTTGGTCCTCTAAGGTTCTTGCTCCTTCCATATGGAATATTATCTCTCCTCTTGTCAGTCCAATGGTCTTCAGATTAATAGGATAAATGCAAATATCTTTTAACATTCAAGCTGATTGAGCCTCCCTGAGAGACTACTTTGTGGTGCAGCCTCAAAGTAACTTTGGGTTGGCTTGTGATTTCTAAACATCTTAACACGTTGGGAGAAGGTGGGGAGAACACTCATGCACGTGTGAATGAAGCCATACATCAAATTGCTTCTCACAGTTCAGCGCAAGGGAACAAGTCACTTACCTTCTGTATCGCCTTTTCTGGTAGAGGTTGTTGGAGCAGAAATGTTGGTAATGCTTTAGTAGCACAGAATGAGCATTAGGTGGCTTTATATTTGCAATTAAAAAAAAACATTTTTACAATTATGATTTATGATTCCGTTTTGATTTTTGAATTTGCTATTTTTGGTCAGACTTTAGACAAGCCATGAAGCCATATCAAGGTAAATGTAAAAAGGTGTGTATTGGCTTAGCAATAGTATGCATGATTGTGAGTTTAGCAATTGTTGGACTGAGTGCGTCAGTGAACAACAATTTAGAGAACACAGTTACACCAGTGCATGGAGAGAAGCATACAAAACAAGATCAACTGTATGAGGATGAAAGAGTGCTTTATCTTGACAACTCAAAGGGAGATTTGTCTTCTAATGTATACTACAGATTACTGTATGAATACATTGAAACCATGCATGTGTGTGATTGTTATGGGTGTACGCAGATTCCTTCATAGATACAAGAAGAAATTACATACCGTAGTCCACCTTTGACTCTGGTATTTGCTGTAGCTTATTAGTGACATGTTTGTATAATCAAGAGTATATTCAGTATTTCTACTCTAACTATGATATTGTCTTTTCTTTTGTGCCTATGAATCAGCATTTGAGTAGTATTGATAAGGCAAAGACTTTGGCACTGCTTACGCTCACAAGAATAATGTGACATGCATTCTTACACAAGTAGAAAAGATTTCATTAATCAAGTAGATGACAGGAGAAAAGCAATGAAAAACAAAATAGAAAAAGGGATACTTTTACAGGATTGGCAAAAAGAAGCTATGCATCTTCCAGGTGTCGATATACAAGGGCGCTTAGCTTTGGACTGGCAACATGCAGGGAAGCTATGCATATATAGGCCACAGTCAAAGATTGATAATAAGTTTCTAGGGACTAATTAATGTAGACGGGGGTGTTTTTGTTTAAGAGTACTTGGACTTTTATATTAAAAGGACAAGACCCAGCCATACCAGTTGTTTATTTCATATGTGGAAGAAATGCCTATTACAAACTGCTGAAAGGCTGGTATGGTACATGCCATTTAGGGGTAGTTTTTCGGAAAATGTGCCATGTGGAGAAAATTGACTATTATGAGTAGTAGATAATTATGATTTGTTGATTTATATGAGTTAAGTTACAAAGATTGCAATTAATATTGAAATGCTTTACATATTTTATGATACATTGTTAGTGAGATAAATTCATGAGTTTTCATTGCATGTTTTAATAATGGTTATATTTATTAATTGAACTTCTTGTGTTAGGTAACTAAGCCTGAAGATTTCATAGTTGCAGCAGTAATGAAAAAGCTGAATAATGTATTTCTCTTTAACCTGAATTATTCCATTAGGTCGTCTCTTATGTTTATGAAAGAGTTCTACTGCATTATGTGTAAGCTTTTTCCCCGACTGCCCTTGGAATTGGTACACCGAGAGCTGCAGATTTTAACAGACCCCATTGTTTAATCATTTTGGTCCCATGTGAAAAGAGAAAACTGTTGTGAGCCATGGGAAGATTTCGGAATGTAACAATTAATGTAGAGAGTTGCTGGTTACTGCCGTTGTCACATAGAGGGAGAGGTGACTTCATACCTTCCCTGAAAAGATCTGGAAATCTAATAGGTGTTTTACATTTCATTGGATATGGTTCTTTTACAAAACATGGTCCTACTCAGTTGACCAATCAAATTGCATGCACACATTTCTAGTTCGGCAGACCTTTTGCAACTTTCAGTCAGTCCTTATTTGCTTCTCATGCTATTCAGTCTTCACTTAGTCTTCATGTAGTCCTCACTTGATGCTTCTACTCTTAAGTTCCTTTTTGATTTGTCTACTGCTAAATTGCCCCTTTGAATTAAATCATTAATTTGTCCCATGCACGTCACTGATGTGCAGCTTGTGTCCTATACTTTTCCTTAATCATGCTTTTAATTAGTTTAGCATGCTGACAACTGTTTATTTTGATTTTTAGTTAGTCTATTCTAACCCAAGATAGATGATTCTTCAAATACGTTTTTGTCTTTTTTTCTTGTGCCTGCGTGTGTTAGCCCATTCCCACACATGCTTGTCCTAATTGGTGATAGCTCTAGGGAGAGCCTTGCCCATAAATGTTGATCTGTGAATTTGGATATTGACTGATGTCACCATCTAGTGATTTAAACTCTGTTTCTGTTGCACAAATTATATTATTGCTTGTGTATAATTCTTCTGAAATGTTTAATGGTATTGATATTGAGTACATTAAATTTGTTTCACAGATTTGGTCAGCATATGGTTTTCTTTTATTTATATAATCTAGTCTTATGTACTATTTATGTGACTTTGGCTTTGTGGTTATAATAAGGCCTTGAATCTTTTCATTGATTGGCGTTTTGCTTCCATGGCCAAATTGGTTATGGTGTTTTAAATTTGTTGTTATATTGATTGAGATTGGAATGATTGTATATGGCTAACCACCCTCTTCACTGGGTCCAAAGATTCCATCGACCTCTGTATAAGTGTTTTTGAATCCTGACCTGGAGGAGAAAAACGCACTCTCAAAACTATTTCATGGCAGATTTATCATCTTGTGAATATTACTTGCCATCAGTCTGGATCCGGAAATGTGTGTAGCAATTCCCTTAAGCATCGGTAGTGCAGCTCAGTGACGGATCTGCCCAGCCCTGAATATGGCATTGGGCCTCTACATATGCACTACACACAGCACACTGATGTCAATTTTTTTCTGAACTCTGCCTGTGCCAACTGACAAGGAGCCTGTAGAAATCAACATGTGGCAGTGTGCGGATGTGTTAAATAGATGGAACCTTATTAGTGGGCAGTAAATAAATTGATCTTCTGATAGAAACTGTTAACTACATATTCCTCACCTAATGAATAGATACGAAAGAAGTACACCTCCCGAGGTGGTTGGTCCGTGGAATGGCATAGACCAGGAAATCTTGCAGGACATAATGGGCAAAGTGTCCGGCCTGCCTGACCTGGCTATCCAGGCATTACTGCTTAGTGAAGGTATAGAAGGACATTCATGTAGCAGCCTAGCAGATGTCCAAAACTGCCACACACAGCGGTAGCATCCTTTGGTATGGCGCAATGGGCATACAATCCCTCAGGGGATTGCTTTCTGGCTAGACCATAACAGATTAAGAATCCATCTGGAGATGGTTCTCATTTACTTTCTCGGTATCAGAGAAAAATCTATTAAATGTTTCCTGTCAACAATCAACATAAAAAGCCAAGGGCTCTTTGCGGGTCCAGACAGGGGAGCCGATCTTCCTCGTTGGAGGGATAAGCAGAGCATATAGAAAGCTGGCAAGGTGATGGACTGACTTAACACCAAAGCACAACAGTTTAAAGTAACTCATATGAACCACCCAAGGACTCTCTTATTCCAAACTATGAGTTCCAGAACTCCAGATTTGCTAAGACACCAGGTGTTTATGGATAAAAAGGCCTCACCCACATATTTGTGGTATGCTTCATCATCAGCCAGTCTGCAACACCGAGTTAGAGCAGTGCCAACCTGCTGGTCTCAACCTTAACCCAAAAAAGCAGGGAAAGGGAACTCAGAATAAGGTGTTTCTGGTCAACACAGGGGTCCAGCTATTACAGCATAAAACAACCTCAGTGTAATCCCAGGATTATTTTCTCTATTAGTGGCGTACACAGGGTAGGGTTAAAAATACATAAAGAGAGGTGTATTGGAGTGGCAATGACTCCCCACACAGCAACATTATCCAGTGCCAACAGTTTCTGCCCCTTGTTAGGGTTCCTTTCTAGAGACATCCTTCTCTAGCATAAGGGTCCTGGGTCTTCGTCAGAGCATAGAACACAAAACTCTTATAGTCCGCCCAGCATGCTTCAGTCGTGCAACAAGGTAACAATAATTCTCACCCGCCCCTATTGTTGTTAATGTTCCTAGAAAAAGACTACCTAGGACAGGAATGCTGTTTCTGTCCACAGGACGAGTGTGCTTGAGAAAAATTAAGTGTTCAGTGGCACAACAGACAAATGTATGCAGTTCACTCACCCACCTGGCCAATGTTATGGCGGTGAGGAAAACTGTAGTGATGGTTAAAAGACAGAGGACAACTGTGCATGGGTTGAAAAGGAATAACAATCAATTAGGTGACCACTAAGCTAAGGTCCCACTGCAGAGTTAGAAATGGAGATGGCAACGGGTGACTTGAAGAGGGATGGTTGGTCAATAAAACATAAAAATGCTGGAAGGGCCAAGAGGCAGTGGTTAATTTGAGCCGGTGGTAGCAACCTGCACTTCTTTTTTTTTTCGGGACTGGCACTTATTTCCCTCCATCATATATTGACTGTGAGCAAAAGGGGGGGGGCTCTGATCAGAAAGACGGAGAAAGGGATACACAGCATAACTAACACAAAGGGAGAAAGCAGGAGTCCTCAGGGGTGAGAAAATGGGGCAAGTTGTGTTTGGTAGTGGAGACTATCAAGGACCATCAGCCTTGGCTTGAGGTGCAATTAAGTGTAATTGCATGCCTGCTGCCTTCTAAGCAGAGGTTCGAGAACTGGCACCAGCGCTCTTCCTTTCACAAATCAAGCACTGTGAAGAGGTAATATTTTTCTAACTGTAGCCACAGCAAGGTCTTGACGGGCCAATGACTAACAGAACAGGAGGAATTCTAATAACTGAATATGCAGGTGTTGTATGCTTTGGGAAGAACTGCAGACAATTTTCTCCCAGCGTTCTGCAAATACAGTTTTGGTAAACAGACGCCTGTCAGAATGACAACTATTTCAGAAGGAAGATCATAAGTCATCAAACTGTTGCCACTCTATTCCCACGCGTGGAGGTGTAGGGTGTGCAGGCTCTGCTGTTGCAGCAGGAGTTTCTCTCAAAGGGGCAGCTGGAACGGAGGACAAATGCTCATGACCAAAAGTTCTGTTTACCACCCAGTATGGAGAATATGGAGCCACTAGGATGACTAGCTTCTCCTGATCTTTTTCAGTACACTGTGCAGGAGAGGGGCAGAAAGGCACCTGCGATTCAGTGTAGGCAGAAGGCTTCCCCTAAGGAGGAATGCCTTGAGAACTCCAACTCACAAATGCTTTGATACTGAATGTTCTCTGCGATGGCAAAGAACAGGGTTCTATCCATTTGTGGAAGATGCCCTGTGGCACATTTCAGTGTATCTGCCATTTGTGATCCACCAGGCAACAATGCCAGAGTTAGTTTTCCCTGGCATTCAAAGATCCTGTCAGATGTTGTGAAATCATGGCTATTACCTGAGAGGACGGCCACTTCCAGAGTTGTAGAGGTTCCTGGAGCAGGACCTGCATCCCCACACCACTCTTTGTTGCCGTAACACACAATGGTTTTGTTGTCTGTGAGCTCCTGCACTTAATTCCCTTTGATGGGGCGGGGGCACCTTCAGTGACAAGGAAATTACTTGCAACTCCAGAAGGCTGATGTGGAGAAGAGCCTCCAGCAAAGACCAGGGACCTTCGATTTTCACCCTTCACAGATGACCTTTGCATCCTAGTAATGATGCATTTGGCACAACCATTAGTTTTGACTTGGTCAGGAGAAGGGGTATGTCACTGATTTAATCGCACTTGAGCAGCCACTGCTGTAGATCTTTTGCAGTCTCCTTCAATACCTGGATGGAATCCAACAGATTTCTTTGGTACAGAGCCCACTGAGATTCAGATCCAACTTCTGAGCCGGCATGTGCCACCAGGCGTGGTTCACAAACAGGAGGACAAGACGTCTCACTGAGACCCAGGCTGCAAGTAGAAACATCATGATCGTAGCCAAATGGCCTGTGTCGTGGGTTCATCTTAGCACTTTGCTTGGGCACACTTATTTTAGCTTCAGGCCTGAGGCCTGTGCCCTTTTAGCCAGTTACACATTTATTCATTTTATTATATTTCAGCATGGCTTGCTTTTTAGCAGGGATGTTTTATTTTCTAATCAACCGCTTTCTGCGAAAGCCCTGCTGTTAGTTCTTTAGCATGACATTTCATTCTGTGCCACTGCTCAAGGCTGTACATGATAGTCTACTTAGTATTACCGTCCCAAGAGTATGGAGAGTACAGAGCGAAACTTCATAACCTAGACCTCTTATCACATCAGGCCTGTTCTCAGAACACAACATTTTTATTATAGAACACCACACAGGCCTAAGGAGGTTAGAGGGAATTCCAGCCAGAGCCATCACATGCAGTATGCCGTCTAGTCAGCAGCTACACCAACCCTGGGTTTGTCTTCCGCCTAATTGGGTGGATTGCCAGCAGAATAACAGACTGACTCCTGCCGCATTTCAGGTATGGGGTGGACAGGAGGGCATCAAATCAACATTCTCTCTAGATTAGGGTGTAGGTAGGAAATCACTAGATTCAAGCTTATTGCAGAATTTGGGAATATTCATATGTTTCACACTAAATGGTCACAAGCATTGCTGTGGTATGTTGCATGCTCCTAGTAATCGCAATTGCAATTTTATACACTAGGGTGCAGTTGCTTCAATAAAATGTATTGAAGCTTTTCCTGCATCTCCTTGTTTGCCTTCATGTGTATGAGATCTTGTGTACATGTGAGAAAGGGGAGTGATCTGTCGACCATGACTTCCCTGAGGAGTTTGAGTGTTAAGTCTTTAGGCTGCCATAAATCATCCTTACTTCCCCAGTTTAGAGGAGGTGCTGCTCGCTAGCCGACGCAGTCAGGCCAACAGCCTCCATCCAGTGTATGATCGACTCACTTACTCACACGCAGTGGTGGTGCCGCCCGAAACTCAGCATTGTTACCCCCATAATAAGAGTTCCAAGACACCTGGACTTGTTGAGGTGGTTGAATGGCTTTTAAAAGCACCACATCCAGGATGGCTCCGATAAAGAGGAGCCGCCGCAAAGAAGTTGGGTGTGTCTTCGGGCACATTGATGGGAAAAACCCAATAAGGTCAACAGGTGAGCAGAGAGTTGTCAAGGTATGAGAAGAATGCAGGAGAAATGCAACTATCACAGTCACTTTTGTGAACACCCAACGTGCACTGGTCAGGCCAATAGGGAGCACAGACAATAAGTGCTTGGGACTTACCTGAAAACACAGATAGTGTCTGTGGGACTGCTGCACAGGTATGTGAAAATAGGTATTTTGCAAATCAACCACCCAGTCTCCTGGATTCAGGACAGGCATGGCTAGGGTGAGCATTTTGAACTGGTCCTTCTGAAGGAAGAAGTTCAGAGAGCGAAGATCTAGGATGGGACAGAGTCCTCTGTCCTTTTTTGGGCACTGGAAAACAACGGGAGTAGCAACCAGTCTCAATCTCTAACAACAGCAACCTCTCTACTGCTCCCTTGGCCAAGAGAAGCAAACTTCTACTTGAAGACTGGACAAGTGGTCCATGGAGAGGTTTTGCAGTGCGAGTGACATGTCAGAGGGGCCAGACAGGAAGGGTATGGAACAGCAATGTTCTACAATCTGAAGCACCCATTGGTCAGACATGGTGCTCTTCCAATGAGGTAGATGACCTCCAACCGGATGATTGTGCATAGCCAAGGGCAAATTAAAGCAATTTTGCAATGGCTGTAGAAGGGGTTGGGTGAGGAGGGGGAAATCGAGTGGAGCACTGTCCCTCAGGGCCTGGACATTGGCAGACTGTTAGCCTGCCTCTACCTAAAAAAGGTTTGGGAGGCTTGCTGTTTCTGCAGCTGAGGCCCCCTATTGGTGTCTCTGCTGGTAAACCAGTCCAAAGCTTCCAAAGGGGTGCATGGTCTGGGGAAATTGGTGGACAGGCAGAGCTAGGCCAAGAGGGTGAGCTGTGGCCTTGCACTCTTTAAAATGTAAGGCAGAGTCTGCCTTCGCTCTAAACAGGCGAGGACAGTTGATTGGCATATCCATTAGGGAATGCTGGTTGTGTGAAGAAAAGCCTGTGTAGTGCATCCAGGCATGGCACCATAGTGCTGCCAACTGCTGTACACAGACAGTTGGCTGCATTCAGGACAAATATGATGGGATATTTCATTGCATTGTGACCGTCCAAACTTTCACTATAAAGTGACCTGACATCATCTGAGACGTCTGGCAAAATCTCTGCCACTTTGTCCCACAATGCTTATGAATACATGCTCAAGAGACAAGATGTATTCTTGTATCTCAGGGCAAGGCTGCCAACGAAAATGTGTTTTACAAATGTTTCCATTTTCTTTAACTCTATCTGTGGGAGGTTTCAGGAAGGCATTTCTAAAGTCAATTGGTCGGTTCCTGCACTACTAAACTCCCTGGGGTTGGATGATGAATTGAAAAATCTGGGCCCCCAGCAGCAGGTCTACGCTGCCTTTCCACTTGCCTAGTGACCGGGAGGCATGGTCCTGGCTTTACCAATGTGCCTACCATCATTTAACCACTACAGTTGGCAAGATTAAGTCTAGTACTTCTGCCACTATCCTAATCAATGTCGAAATGAGGCAGAGCCCTCTTTGCTTTCAACGGGTTAGATGAGGGCAGACCAATGACTGGGTAGGTGTCTGGACCACTGGTATCCTTTAAGTCTTCAAAAAAGTCCCCATTATCGCAACAACCTTTACTCAGATTGTCATCATTACCTTCAGGATATGATGTGTAGTCAGATTCTGAGTACCAGGGTCTAGGTGGGAGATTCATCTTGGAGGCTGTTAAATCTATCGGATCCGAGCCCAGCCTCGGTGGCATCAGCCCAGCCTCAGAGCCAGTAAAGTCAGCGCCAAAGGCAGGGTCAGAGACAGTCAGAAGGCCGGATCCAAATGAGTTACCAGCTTCAGGTTGAGGTCAATTGAAGCAGTTGGCACCGGGGAAGGTAACCCAGCTGGAATCCACCTTGGATCCTTGGTGCCCAAAATATCCATCCAGAGAGACCCAGTGAGGTACTAAAAATGTTATCTTTGACCAGGAAAAAGTTCATGGAGCTGTTGTGGCTTCACTGTCCATTATGGATTGGGCTTGATCGGGACCAGTGAAGTGTTGGTTCTTGGGGCAAGGATGGGGTTCTGAGGGAAGGGTAAACCAACTTCATGGCCTGAAACATTTGTAACCCCAAGTGATGGGAAGGAGTTTTATATTTGTTGTGGGATTTTTATGTTTTTTTTTTTTTTTGACTTACCTAATCCCCATGGCCTTAATGACAATAGGCAATGGAGCGACCTAAAGAGAGCAAGTACGCGTTCACACCTTTCATCAAGACCGGGTCTTCAACTTCCGTAGTTTTGCAATGGCAAACTTGGTTTCTCGATCCGTAATGGCCTTCCTATTCATTTTGGCACAGCAGTCCCAAAACTGCAAAACGTTTTTGGTGCTGAGGCACCAAAGACAATCAAGACTGGAACGACAGAGTTCGAACTGTGTTGTATTAGGGTGTGAAATGCTGCACACTGTACGATTGGGGGGGGAATCTGTCAAGTATGAAAGTATTTGAGAGCTCTGGATCCACGTTGGCAGGCGCAGAAAGAAAATAACTGATGTCTTCACACAGAAGTGATGCATATGTAGAGGCCCAATGCCATTATTCAGGGAAGGACGGATCTGTCGCAGAGCCACACAACCCCACCTACTGAAGTATAAGGGAACTGCTACCAAAGTTTCCGGACCCAGTCTGATGTCTGACAATATATAGATGGTGAGGATTCTTCAGTTAGGAGTGGCTACCAGAACACATATTTCATCCCTTCGTCTGTATTCGCCATATTCTACCAAGCTGTGCACACCAATGACCTTCACTGGGCCCCATGAAGGCCCCTCTGTATTGTGAGAAGAATGCCAAAAGCAGAATTCAAAACACTAAGACCATCTCATTTTAAATCTCCAGTTAGATAGGGACGTCAATTACAAAGCAGAAACTCTTACGACCCTCTAAAATCAGTGTAGGTTTCTTCCTCACAACAACTTCTGCATTGAAAATAGGGAATGTCAGCAAATGAACTGGTACAGGATGCAGAGAAAACTTAAATGCGAGAATTGGTGTACAGGGCGGTGGCCACGTTTCAGTGACCAAAGGGTCTATTACTGTAACCCCGCCCTGTGGAATCGGAGTCTTTTTTTCACATACATCCAAACAAGTTAGCTGCACTGACACGCAAAAATCTTTTAGCCATCAAAAGTAGGGTGCCAGTTCAAAGAAACACAAAGACAAAATGCAGATCGTTTTTAATAGAAATTAATTAAAAAACTAAAATTTCTTAAAGACATTTGCCAAACAGTTATAAAAAGACATTTGGTCCTTCTATAAATTTAAAGAAATACTCACAAACAATGATTAAAACACAAGCTTTTAGTATCTGTTTTTGTAAACCACATCCATCTATTTCACTCAATTTGGTTTTCACAAACTTAAGTAGAATGCAATAGGATGGACACCAAGAAATAACACATAAAATATAATTCAGTTACTACAGCCCTGGGTGCATAACAAAACTGGCATGGCAATGTCTCAGCTCTCCAACAGCACAAGAGCCCAGAGAACTTAGCAGTATAGACTGAACACTCAGGAATCATCTCGAATATCTGTAATAGGAAATGTTTTCTCTATGAGCAGTGGAGGAATTAACATGCTGGTTCCAAGGAGCATCCACAATAGCAGGTAGATACAACCAATACATAAAGCAGTTCAGGCAAGTGCTGTTGTGAGAAGGGAGACAATGTGCTTACACCCAGTAGCTTTGGACCTTAAGTGAGAGACATGCAAATAAGCAGGGAAAAAAAGTTTCCAAAAATATATGGCTATTAACCTCGTTTCAATATTGCACATTTGATAAGCCTAATAGGCTGCAGATCAGCGTGGCTTTATCTTGTGTTTATACGTAAATAATGTGGCAATTCCTCTACAAAATCAGCCCTCCCATTCTCCCCCACCTCCCCCCCCCCCCCCAAAAAAAAAAAAAAACACTGCACCTCTGTGGAAAAAAAAACACTGTTTTAAAAATCATGAGCAATTTCACCCAGACTAATTATGGCTAGAATGCACGTCTTAAAAAAAAAAAAAAAAAAAACTATTCTGACAATCTTCATCCCTAGACACAGGCAAGCGCCTCCTTCGATATAAAATGAGCAAGCAGTGAGGGGTGTCTTCAAGGTTTTTTAAATTTCAGCTCAAATACTGCAAATCAATAAGAAGTCAGGGGACAAGTGAATTGTGGGCATACTATAGTAGTCACTTAGGCATCAACAAATTCAACTGGTAAACTGAAAAAAGCTCACCGGAGACCTAGAATACCTCATCCAGGGCTCCAATATTTAGCATAAGACCACTCATCCTTACCAGCACAGGAGATGTGAACACCAGGCAAGCAGTTAATGAGATCAGGTATTCAGACATTTCGGGTGAAGCTAAGAATGCAAAAGACAAGTCCATCCTTGACTAACAACACTGAACCACTAAAGCAGAACCCATCCCGAATCTTTTTTCATGAGCTAATTCAAGAACTGCTAGGGTGTGTAATTAATCCAATGATTTCCACAAGACCCTTTGGTGGGAAATGGAGCCAAAGTGTAGCATAACTGATTTACGTTATATTCATTCAAGAATCCTCCCTCAGTTAAGAGGTCTCCTATCTCACACAGGGAATCTGTATAATTTGTGTTTAACGTCGCATGGGCCTTGGAACACTACAGAAATTAAGGGTATATCAATAAAACAGCTGATTAATACAATCCTTAAATATGATTCAGGGGTAGACCAGCCCACATGAGCTCTGTCTCATGGTGAAAAGGGAGTGTAAAATTACCTGAAATTGCTTTTGTGCTGCCAGTAGCATTATTGCTTTTAAAGTCACTTAGACCCTGGAGGACTGCCGGAAAGGTCATCAGGAGACATGGCCAACTCTGCCCTGCAAAGTACTACAAGCTGCCCACACGAGATCTTTATTCCTTTATGGGAGCTGTCTGCATTGCTCTACTGAAGGCAATTCATTTTGCTGCAAGGGCATTATAAATCCTGAACCGACTCAGCAAATATTTTAGGTTTTCAAGAAACAAACTCTTAAAGAGGCCAACCCCCAGTGGTGGGCAGACTTTCAGGTCAGAGGTTTACACAAGTAGAGTCAGCGGAGGTTCCACCTTTGTAAGATTAAGGCTTTCCCAAAAGCCAGAAGAACGGCAGGTTTGGCAGAGCAGAAACTGCAATCAGTATGCGGTCGGGCACCACCTCCAAGAAACTTAAAATCATGTCCCAAGTAAATTAATCACCAAATAAAATAACGAGTTGACTGTAACCTAAATCACAGACGGGAATTAACAAAATCTTCGACTTGTAAACAAAATGGGGCAAACACGTTTTCCGACACTGGTTGGAGACATTTTAAGTGAAGGAAGAGACTGAATGAAATTATGATCCCCTCACATTTATCTTGACATTTCTCAAATATGAAACAGAAAGGATAATATGAGAACCCTAAGAACATGCTCACAACCTGCAGAAAAAGAAAGCTCATGAAAAAGACAATGTTACATTTCCGACCGTCAATCAGGAATAATCTAATGCAAGTGCACTACTTCATAGGACAACCCAACCAACTCCAAGAGAGGGACTACTAATTCTGGAATTAGAAAAAGAATCACCAAATCCCACAATTTCATAGTCTTTGAAAGAAGATCTCATTCTGGATGCATCAATATTTGTGACCACTTGTTTCTTACAAGATGTGTATGGCACTCAGTTCACCAGTTAATGAGAGCTAAAACAATGATTTTTCAACACCCTAAAGAAAAGCTGCAACGGTCTTTTCTATCAAGCCAATAAACATTATACCTTAAAAGAAAAACTATCATTTAATATCTGACATTCTATTTTCTGCATCATTTTGGGACTGTCGCCATCGGATGCTCTTGTAGGTGAAAAATCTGATACCTTCTTATTGTGAGGCTTGCTCAGTAGCACTTCTTCTGCTCCTGACTGGATAAAGCCACAGGACTGAAAATGGCCAATCACCAATGCATTTGTTGACAATTTCAAATGGCACAAAATACTGGGTACTGCGTTTTTGATGGTTGCCATTTGTGACAGAAAAGGGAATTTGAGGAATGCAAATTAGGATCAGGCAGTATAGTCCAAGACTGCAGCGCATACAGTAAATCACTTCTCCTCCCGCTTAGAAATGTTACATGGTAAATGCTTAAATAGTAAATATTTGCTTACCTTTCTGTGTAGTTGAAGACTAAACAGATTGTTGTGATTTTTTACAACATGTCAGTGAGCACTGCCAGCAAACAGGATTCAATAATTCACAGAGCAGACATCTAACAACTCTATGGCTGTTAATTTCTATTTTAGGATTTATGAACCAGCCTGAGAGGTTTCCTTAGGAAGGGTGATACTGCTGAAGGCGATACTACTGCAAAGCACCCTCGGGAAGCAATTAGTAGAAAGTAAAATAGTAACGCCGGCAGCTTCAATACTCAAGGAAAGCTTGATTGTACAACTCTGCTACTTTCACATTAAGTGTAAAAAGGGGTAAGATGCAAAACAGCAAACCGCACGTGTCTCTGCTTAAGAAGGGTGGTTCAGGGAACAAGAGCCAACATTGCACATTATACAAGTCTTTCTTCATTGTTCAATATAGTAAAAAAATAAAATAATAATAATCTACATCGATTTCCAGGAAAACGCAGAAAAGGTCATATTTGACCTGTTATGTTGGAGGGCTTGAAGGCAAATGTCAGACCAGTAATGGTCAACCAAGGATATAATAAATGAGCCAACGAGAATTAGGGGGGTCAGCAGTCTGCCTTGCTCAGTAGCCCGGAACTGTACAAGTGTGATGTGCATAACATAAATCAAAAATATTTTAGTACATGCATTAAAAGTTGCATACCTTACTTTACACTGCAAAGGGAATCTCCAGGAAGAAAACCACCATTTAAACTATTAAAACAAATTATAGAGGATTTGTTCCTTCTTAACAATGGTAAAGAAACTGGAAAAGGCAATCACTGAGAGCCTACGGGTCTTTTTCCAATGTTTTTTCACACAATGAAGTCATTTTTTAATACCATCATGTGATTCTGTAAAGGAGCAATGAGAGACTGAAATGATACAGAAGAAAATTCCCTACGTAACACTTTAACTAGAATGCATACATGCCCCGAAACAGACTGGCAGGTTGAGCATAAGGCACGGATCGCTGTTTAAGCACAGGCACATTTTAGGAATACATCAGGTCATACTGCTTCCATTTATAAGTTTTTTTTTTCTTTTTTTCTGAGCATTACTGTAGCCAAGGTCATTAAAAACAAAAATCAGTCCAGTTTTCCTTAAATTATGCCTTCATACAGGTGCATTCGTTTAGCTTTCTAGTGCATATACCACTTCCATACGCCAATTCCTCAAAACTAGGATTGAGACTACACAAAGCGCACCAAACCTAGTTTCCCTCATAGATTTATCTAACATGCAGAGCACAGGATACCCTCTCTCTCATCTATAAGCCCATATAGAAAAACTTCTACAATGCCTTGCAGAATACTTCAGGTAGACTTTTGAAAATCCAAATGAGAAATCCTGCACACATCTATAAAAAGGCACTTGGTGATAAACTTCAGTTTCACACTGCGTGTGAGGGTGAATATTCACTGATCTTGGATCCACTTCCAACTTGCAGGTCTCCTTGTGCACAAAATGTGCAAGAAAGGTGCAGAGGATAAACATCCGACATAGCATCAACAATTTACCGCTCGTAGCTGATGTAATGTACACGTTTCTCATTTTTCCACCGCCGCTCTTTCATCCAGAAAATCCACCAGCCCACAGTCCCCCAAAGCACACGTCCCCTGAGAACTCTCAAGATTGTTCAGAAAGTCACACACAACAGAGTAAGCATATCAAACTTAGCAAGGCACGCAATAAGAATTTCTGAGCAAGACTGCAGAAGAAAATCAAGAGTGTCATCAGAAGCGTGGTATTAGGAATCAAAGAGCACAATGAGTTAAAACCATCGGCAAATACCACTGTGGTAACACTAGAGTATGGCACAAACTGTAAAAAGAAACATCAATGTACACTTAGGAGATACAAAGCACCAAACTGTGAGAAGAGTGGGTGGGTGGCAAAAGGGCATGGGGGAAATATACTCGAACATTTCAAACAATACTTGCTCACTTTCTTCAGGTTTTTCACTCCTGAACAGCTAACGTAGGAATACTGTGAAATGTTGGGTACAATGTTGACAAAAAAAAAAAAAAACTGAAAATCCAACTTTGTGAGCTGTGAATCAATACAAATAGAAATTCTACAGCATTAGGTAGACAGCAGTATCTGCACACAGGAAGGGGTGCATGTGAAGCAGAAGAAGTAGTGGAATGGCAACCAAATATGATTTTTAACCGTAAAAAGGTCGATTACCTATACACACAGCCTGGTGCCATGACCATGTCCACACCTGGTCTGAAGAGGAGATTCAGTTTCCTGTGCCCATGTCCAGGCTGCAGTAGAACAAAATACAACACAATGCAAAAACCTGCATGACAAACTCCAGGTTTTTAAGTCACATAATTTGATCTGTTATGGAGGGACGCAGCCTTCAACACATGATTAAAATAAACCAGCGTTTCCAACACCTACATTACACTCACTATTTAAAAAAATAAATAAAACGTACTTTTCTTTTGTCCAACTTTTAGATACAATATGGTTTACCCAACAGGAAACCTGAGCAACATTTTACGATCTGAATCCCTGAAAATTGGCACAAGGCTTAGTAGTAGACAATCTGAAAGAAGGTATTGAAAGAAACCCGAAAAGGAGATACCGGACATGGCTCAACAGACTAGACACTGCTACTCATGGGAAAGAGAAATGGCCACTCAATTGTTTGCCACCACCTGCGAGTAAAACCAAAAACCTCAGAACCACAAAGTCAGCATCTACCTGAGAAAGGGTCAAAAAACATTATACAGCGTCCTAAAAAATATAGTTTTGAAAATACACATCTGTCACAATTCAAGCAAAGAATAGACTAAAATCACTCAAATATGGGTGTTGGCTCTGCCATGAATTCAATCTGCTGCTTTTAGCCATAACCAGACTGTGGGCCCGCATTCGTTCATGAGAAAATTTGCCATATTTCTTAGAGCTGTGCTGGTAGAAAGACATTATCCGCTGGAAGACCTACTTTGTGAGAACACTTGAATTGTCAATGTGGATGTAGATCATAGGGTTGCAGCTTTCCCCACAAGCTCCTGGAGTTGTGAAGATTGTCAAGCCTTCACTTGAAGCTGTGAATCACAGGACCAGCTCATATTTTCCCAGGAATCAGTTTGAGAGGTAGCTTGGCATTCTCCGTAGAGCTCAAAAAGAGTTCCTCTGGAATTGCATAAATCCTTCTTGATCTAATTTCGGGAGGAAGAACGCAGACTAGATGACACCGACCATCTGATCTATCTGTCGCATATAGATGCTCTTTAGTGGTAAAGAGTATCGGCGCTCATCCGGCACACGGTTACACTAAAAGAGAAAAGAAAACCAATCAACCATTAACAAAGAGTTAAAAGAACACACTGCTCCAGAATCAATATTTTTTAACTGGAGAAGTAGTACACCACCTCCTAAGAATCGGCCATACAGCAGAAGTGTGGGATTGTGCAGCATATCTACTGGACCAAGGGACAGGATATTTAATAAATCTATGTGCCCTGTAAAACAGATCATCTTGCCCCTTTCAGTGCTATTCAGTGAAGTGACAAGTTATGGTAGTGTTCTTATTACAGCATAACTCTCATAATAGCCTCTCATATTATATCCAGGGCCACTAGAATTATGTGATTGTGCGGCTTAAGCATTTTTGCATAATTATAGATTTGCTGCATTTGCCACATAATCCATCTGCTGCACAATCTGCAGATTTTAACAACAAATATGTTGTTTCTAGCTCAAATGGCTCAAAAGTTACTAAAAATACAGAAACACGTGTTGCTGTGGAGTGAACGGCCCTTTGTAAACGTCGACTGATCTTTCTGTTGCTTATTGCTACATTTGGGTGTTAGTCTGGTACTAATGAGGTACAACCAATGCCCAGACAGTGTTTACAAGTGTAAAAATTTCAAAATAATAAAGTAATACTATCACAGAATGTGTCTCATCAAGCTGCATTATTTGTCTTTTATTACAACTTGATTTACTCAACTCTGCTGCACAATTGTCCCTCCCTTGCCGCATAATTCTAGTGCCTCTGATTATAACAAGGTCTGGATTTAGGAAGGCTTTAATTTTGCTACCTTACCGCTAATCTACATATTGGGACTGAAAGTAGGCAGGAAGCAGTAATTCCAGAGATGGAATGCCCTTCGAGTCTGTGCACACTCACAAACAAGTGTTTTATGAAAGTCACCAACAGCTCTCCAATCTCGACCTACAGTGGAAAAGTACTCCTAATAAATGGAGTAAAATGTTTTCCCCAGAGTGGGCTGAGAGGGTGTTTCGCACGAACAAATATATGCATACTTGCTCATACAAACATGGAATTCACAAAAGTTTCCTTTGAGTATCGTTTACAGGCCCATCTCTGTATGAATTCCTGAAAGTCATAAATCTGCTCCGATGCAAGGACGTATACCTGTGGGTGGGCTTTTGTGACTGTCTTTAAGAATTGAATCCCTATGTTATTGTCATGCTGCCCATGATGGTTTTACAAAGATTCTCCTTTACTGACCTTTTCTTTTACTTTTAAATATTTGCATGCATCGAGCAGGTTTACTAAATAAAGTGTCAAACATTCGGTATCCAATGTTGAACAGTTTAGCAAAACATTTCTTCCAAATTACAAATATTATTGTGTACATTTTATTTTGAAAGCAGACCACCACCAATCTTTCAGGCTTCTGTACATATTTGCATATACTGAGGGAGCATTATAGGAGCAGTACAAGTAGCCTCAAACTCTTACATTTTGCAGACATATGTACAGGTATTTATACTAGGACCACCGTCATCGATGTAAATTGACCCGACAGCTCACTCATTTCCTTAGTAAGCCCTCCCGAATAGTAAAGGTTTTACATTATTGAACCGTATTTACAAGTTCAAACAACTTATGCACATGGATAAAATCCTTACCTTAGGTTCAGACAATGTTTTTAAGATTCACATTCTGGTATTGTCATCTGGTAGTCAAGACATTTGTGCAGCAGGGGGCTGGGCTTAATTGGCCAGTGGACAAAATAAACACAAACACCATTTTTGTCCTCGACCCCCAACAAAGTGACGGGGCACTGGATGATATGAATTCTACATCCAGGGTGGCACCATAAACACACAGAATGAATGAAACACTGTTTCCACTCTTTCTCTGTGAATTTGACGTCCGTTTAACCAGGCAGCAAAAACCACAGTTTTTGCTTAGGAAACAGAGCGTTCATTCGAGTTTTGAAGCGGTGTGCTGAAAGTTTCACTTGCACTATACTATGAAGTGAGGTGTCGCAGGTCATCCCAGACTTCTTTTGGACAATGCATGAACTGCTACAAAGGAGGCGTGTTAGATGGAAGATGAGACATACCCTCCTTTGCCAGGGCCCTACCGAGTATCGTACTTCCTTGCACCCATATCACAAGATTTTTCAAAGTGAATCCATTAAGCTCCAGCTCTAATTCCAACATATATCAATTTCCCCCCAGAAGTGCTATTTGCATCCAAGAAGCACTCGCTGTCAGTGCGGGAAAAGCAGCCCACGGATATTGGGCTGCTCAGTACTGTGCAGTCCGAAGCTACAATCCAACCTGGTTCTCACAGCAAGTACAGCAATAAGTCTGGGTAGAGTGGGGAACCAGTACCAAAAAAGGGAACGTCAGAAAGCCCTTCCAAATCTATCCAACTGGAATCTATTTTGGCAGATTCTGCCCCAAAAAAGAAGACACCTTTTTTTTTTTAAAGGGGATGAAACCTTAGGTCTAGGGCATAGGAGGCCGCCAACTTCCTCTAATACCTAGAGATACCCGCAGAATAAAGATGAAGGGTTCTGCTCTCCTCCACCCTGTGTTGGTGTCGGGCAGAGCCTGAAGGGGTGGAATCAAATAATACTTACCTAGAACACCAGGCACATCACCATAGTGGGGGAGAGCTGGGGAAAAAAAGGAGAGAGAAGGAATATGTGGCCCACATCTTAGATGCAAGTGGGGATCCGGATACAAGAGCAGATGTAGCAGGAATAAGACAGAAGAGAAAGAGCTGGGATGGAAAGAAGGAAACAGGTCCGTTTATCTTGCTCTTCTGACAGGGTCAATGGTAGGGCCGACAGCAAGACCCTGAAGTCTCAACCTAGGACTATCCAGAACAATGAGGTCTGAAGAGAAGACTGCACATTTGTTTAACTCTGATTAACAAAGATATAACAGAGTGAATGTAAAGCTCCATCAGCAACAACAAGAAGAATTGACAGTTGCACTTCACCACGGACTTTAGTATGAAATCCCTCATATGTGCAAACTGTATGTTCTATCAACCTTCGAACAGATTAATGTTTACATTGGTGGTTGCAATTTACAAGTCAAAATGGATAAAAATAATGGCTATCCCTGATTACCATGGAAAATATATTGATTTGTTATGCACAATGAGGTACAGTGGAGAATGACTGCAGTTTTCCCCATTATTTTTGAAAACCAAGGCTTTAAAAACAGTGTTCAGATACTGCCCCAAAGCAGAGAAGTTAATTGGCTGATTAAAGAAACAAGTGAAATGCCACTCCTGTGTTAGAGCAACACCAACACAGAAGTGTGCACAGAAGTACCAGACTGGGACCATGCAAGGAAGGGACCATAACCAATACTGGAAACATCACAGCGCCAGGATAGTGGGGCTCCAACATCTGGGAGAGAAACGCCACTTAAAGGGGAAATCCCTTTTTTGACTGGATGAAGCAGATTGCCAATGACAAGGCTTAGTTCACATGGGACACCTTAGCAGGGTGGGGAGTACAGGTAGTAGAATTAGGGCAAGAACCAGAATCGCTCAGGGTACAAACATAGGGTATTAGGACGGCTGCAAGAGTGTAAATGATTAAAATCACCTATGACAGGAAGACACTGTGAGCCAGTTGAAGTGGTGAAGTAAATGGCATAACTGCAGAGGATTAACAAAATCCAAATATCTCCATGGTAGGACTGCATATGAAGGGTTAGCAAAGCTGAAAGATGACAGTCATTAATGTGTGTGATTAGCCAGGAAAACAGAAGGACGAATTGTTGACTCATTCAAAGAGGTAGGTAATGGAGTGACTGCGAAAAGGAACAAAAGGAACTTTATTTCAAGCTTTTGTTTTGGCTTTCTAGGTTTGCTTTTATGTTTATTTTCTAATAAAATCAAAAGAAAGAAAGAGCACATAGGGTAGAATGTTGTTTAAGGTTCCAGGTTGGTCTTTCGAGGGATTATCAAGCCTGTTTCTACAAAACTAGGGGCGGGGGGGGATGACCAGTGAAATGCCTACATCTATTGCACAAATCAACTAAGTGCAAACAAACAGACACTGGGTGAGCATACAGACCGTGATAGGCAGACTGGGACAGCCAGACACTGGGGGCACACTAAAATGAAAGCAGAAGCCTCCACTAATCACACTTACACATGTATGATAGAAGACTGCAAGACCTCCACCCCTACAGTCATTCAGACACAATAGTGAAACCCACAACGAGCAGAAGGTTCTGTATTCAGACAACCGAACGGAAAAAGGGCAAGAGGCCATAGCAAATGCTATAATACACACAAACGTGTAACATAATTATTGTTGTTATCAACGCTATATAGATCTAAACTTTTATCTTTAATTACATATGCACCCTTTTAAGAAGTTAGAGTGGTTATGTTGAAGGTTTTGAGTTTTATTGGACTGTGGTAGTAAAGTACCACACAAACTACCAATTAATGTTAGAAATCAGTGCAGTTCAGCTCTCGAGAACATAATATTCACGAAGAAATATGAAATGCATCAAATCAATCTTAAAGCTTTGAAAGTCGCATGTCAAATGGTAGATATTCTCAGTATGAACTGTAGCACAAAGTAATGAAGCAGCTCCTTCTCGAGTCATGCTTACAATGTAATATCTTGTATAACTACTTAGCATCTTTAGGAAGATGCCAAGCAAAAGGCCTGTAGAGGATTGGATTCGTCAACTGGAAAACAGCCTTTCCTTTGAAACTTTATTTGGTATTTCTGCTATCCAGGAAGCTTTTTTCGTAGGTTGGTAAAGTACCTCTGATGCTGCAGAGCTTGAACGTGAAGTCCAGAATGCATGAATGTGAAGTCCAGAATGCTCTAAACTACAAACTCACCTCAGTAGAGTGCCTTCCCATTCTCTTCGTAGGAAGTCCAGGTTCTCCCACACCCTTCACAAGCAGTCAGAAGATACTTGTGTTATAACTTACATTTGAGCTGTAGTTGGCTACTCGAGGGTTCTGCCGCTCGTTTACAACATTTTCTTCTTCCTCTTCATCCTCGGGAAATATATCCTGCCACAGAGAGTCCCGAAGACGTTTATCCAGTGGCACGATGTGCCCCTCGGTGGTGAAAAGGTACTTGTTTCCAGACTTGTGAACAGGGTTCTCCTCATCAAATAGCTAAAAAGAATGGAAACTGTAAGAACAAAGCATGAAATATACAGACCATAATGTAGAATTTGCACAGAGGATTCAAAACAGGACCAAATCGCATAACCAAAGAATTTACGGATCAGAATCTTGGATTTGACCACTTCAACATGCAAAGAACTGCCCCGGAGTCAGAATTTACATTCTGTACCAGCCAGTAGAGGTGAACTAAAATGTAGCTTTTAGACAGCAAACATTTAGAAGTAACATATGAAAATATGAATAGGTAAATACTTCGGTCTAAAAGAGTAAACTAGAGGAACTTACCGACAACCTAAATTAGAAGAGAACAAAATTAAAATAACGACAAAGTGACAGGTGTCCTATTTAAAACAGCAAATTAGGAAGCACTGTCAGCGTGTCAACTTCTCCACTACCCTAACAGATGGCAAAGCAAAAAACAATGATTTCTTTTCTATAGACTCTTTTTGGAGTTTTCTTTTGCTTTTTTAAATGCGAACCCCAGGAGGACTGTAATAGTGCCCGTGGCTCCCTCCACCGCCCCTGGTTGGCTTTTCACCTTGTATTTGTTGTGTCCTAATACAAAAAAAACTGATACAGACTGGTGGGAAGAAAGTGTTTCAGAATGTCAGAATGGTACGGTTTGTTTAATGATTCACTACACAATTTAGTTGCTTGCACTATTTCTCTAAAGCATTTGTTTTAAAAGAATGTATATATTTCTTAGTTCAAGCATAAGATGTTCATGTATTTCTTTTATACACTTTTGTTCCCCTCAAACTGAACACAGCCTTACACTAGAGAAAAAAAAAATATTTTAGCTCCAAGGAGCTGGCTTAGATAAAACTGTCCCACTGATCCTTAAAGAAAGAAGACTAGGGGCCTCATTAGGAAGCTGTATTTGCAGTGATGTAACTGTATACCGTGTGCAAGCAAAGATATGTACAAGAATGCCAGAAGCACTCTATGTGTGGGCACAAAGGTATCAGATGTTTTGTACCTACTTCCAAGCATTTAACTGGGATTCACCTCAGCTCTTTCACCCAACTTGTCACTTTGTCCGGGTTCCGCAGAACGCAGTATTAGTCAAACTCTACTGAAATACTTAATCAACTTCAAAGCTAGTTCCAAACAAATTTCTAGAACTTGTAAACCAGCGATTCTGACTTTGTCAATTTCTTTCGAAATTAATTGCTGGGTATTAAATACTTTGTCAGATGTCTAGTGTAGTTTAATTACACAAACGGGAGAAGAAGAAGCCCAGCACTAAATGAACGAAGAAGAAAAGCAGTCATCAGGAGACACACTGCACCCAGAAAATACAGATTGAGCACAGGTACTTGTATGAAAATATACAATCAAGAGGCAGAATTTACAACATAAACAGATTAAGCATACTGTTACGAGTGAAGTGTATAGTCGTAGGAAGGACACATACACAAGGTTCACAGAAAGGGCTGGCAGAAGGTCTAGTGTGCGAGCAGTCTCTACCAGACAGCAGAGTAGCAACAGGCATACTAGTGTGAGCATGGAGGATGCACGAAGAACTGGAGCACCAGGAGGACTGCATTAATTGAAAAGGCAGAAATGCTGGGAGTGAAGCCACCAATGCTTGAAGATGGAAGGTCGAATTGGTCACACTGGGGAACCTTTTTTGCAATCCTAGGAACAGCTATTTAAATAGAGTTGAGGAGTTTGCGAGGTTGGGAACAAGCTGCAAATGATGACAACTAAGACAATAGCTATCAACCTGAGTGGCTGCAAGGGAGAAATGCAAAGGTTTTCACAGAAGGTGGGGCAACAGGAAAGAGTGTGTGTAGAAAAGAGGGGCTTTGCTTTGAAACACAAGGGTACTCCAATTCCAAAGAAGTCAGACTTAAAAGGGCCTATGGTTGTTGGTGGTATAAGTGTGTTCGTGTCAACAATATCACCAAGCAACCTTCTCCATGGAGACAAACAAGTTGAAAGGCCAGATGTGTGCTAAGACGACGTGCTTTGGTAGTATGAAAGCGCTTCATATATCACATATTTGTAAATCAATTCGGGAATTTCAAGAAAATATTACAAAGATAATACTTTATGTGAGGCTACCACAAATGGCAGTACTACAGTTCGGTCCATCTTCTAACTGGCAAGCTATCCAAAACTGCTATGGTAAGGATGTTGGTAGAAAGCGTGTGGCACAGCAGACTGAGCCACAGTGCGAGTTTCTGCTCGACCTCTCCATGAGCAGTCAAATGTATGTTCCCTGGCAGCAGAATCTCATCTCAACGTTCGGCAAGGCCCAGATCTTTTCCCATATATCATTACAGCGATTTATTACATGCAACAGTTTACGGATGTACTGAAGTGTAAACACAGGCTTTGAAAATGCTTAAAAGGTACTAAGTCAATGAAATTAAGTTACTGTGCTACTCATTTAAACAAAACATATCTGTTAAATAAGACATTCCTTTTATGTTCAAAATGAGGTACAAAACCATGAGAAAACATTTTCAAGCCAAAACAAGTCTATTTTTCACTATGGCCCATTTGCATGGATGCCAAGTCGCCCACATCATTTATGACATCTTCAGCAAGTTCTGTATCTTGGCCCACAGATCTTTGCATTCTGCAACGTGTAGTTTTCCTTTTACCACTGCAAATGTATTCATAAAAACCATAGAATACAATTTGTGGATGACTAAAATCCCCAAACAACTGTATGTATTACAGAGGTAATGAGGAGTCTAACAGCTATGCAGGGTTGCATATATTTTAGTTATGCACGTCTGTAAGTATGCACCTGTGGTCTTTGGTGCATAAATGCCTTTACAAGATGGACTGCTTAAATATAGTATTTATGTGCACAGAAGCTGGCCCAAATAAGTGTTTGCTTGCATTCCCGTACCTTTGGTTGTACAATAACAATGGAAATAATAAAAGTCCAGACTATATACAATAAATATGGGACTGAATGGGCTGTTCATGCTGATATGGGCCAACTTAAACCTTCTCTGTGCCTACCTACAGCACACAAACGTGTGCCCCCCTATTGCACATCCAACTTTCACTTTGGACACACTGCTGGAGATCCACCAGTGTGTTGCTCCTGCAAACAGTTATGAATGGAGTGCATCCATTTATCCCATACATTTACTCCACTGTGCAAAAAAAGGATGGCTGTAGATTTTTTTTTGTCTGTGTGCCCATATTTTTTGCGTCACAATGTAGTTAAACAAAAGCGAAACACATTTGCTTTGTTAATGCTTGTTCAATCGGTGTTGGAATAGAATATAAGTTAATACAGTCCCTGCTACGACTTGATATGGCCATCACAGTTTACACATTTGCCAATGAAACACAAAACACAGGTTTAAAGCCAAAGGATACTTACTAAATATAAATACTTGCATGTTTCGCTCAGGAAAAAGCTCTCCATACGATCCTCAATGGTTTTGTCAATCACGTGGTGAAGAGTTGCATAACCACACCTACAAGAGAAGAGGGCAACACACTGACTTGAACCAGCAAGGCTTCAACACACCAATTACTAATGAGCATGGAGCTTATCTAGTAAGCTGTAATGTATGTGGAAAGACTACAGGACAGCCCACTGTAGAGGAACTTAAAGATGGGACGCATGGCATAACTATTTTGACACAAGTCTAACTCACCCAGTTCACTTATAGCCTTATAACCCGCTATAGCGGGTTACACCGTTCATTAAAGGCATGCTCAAGTGTTAAAGACCCGAGCCAAAGGGGTAGGCCTTTAACAAGGGAGCAGGCTGTTAATGGCCAGTATAGCCCAGCTAGAGCGGGCTATAGGGCTATTAGAACATTCTGCCCATGGAGGGCAAAATGTTCTAATAAATAAACCAAAGGCCTCACGGAGCCCGAGGGAACTGAAATTCCCCCGGGCTCCATGAGGCCTTTGTTCAAAACTGTTGCTGTGAGGCAAACATTGGAATGTTGCGGCTCCAGGCTTTTAACAGCCATTAGAAGCCCAGAGCAATCCATTTTCTTCCATGGAGCTCCCAACATATTCCAATATTCTAATATATCCCGCTGTAGCGAGCTATACCACCCATTAAAGGCTGTTCCTGTGTTAAAGGCCAGAGCCGAAGGAGAGGGCTTTTAACAAGGGAGAAGGCCTTTAATGGCCAGGATAGCCCCGATACAGCGGCCTATGAGGCTTTTAGAACACTCTACCCCTAGCGAGCAGAATGTCATAATTAATAAAACAAAGGCCTCAGCCTGAGGGGATTGAAATCCCCTTGAGCTCCACGAGGCCTTTGTTTACAGCAACAGCTGCCAACGCAAACACTGGAATATTGGAGCTCTGGGCATTAACCAGCCACAAGAAGCCAAGAGCACTCCAGGGTCATCAAAAGAGCTCCCAACAATCCAATGTTCTAATATAAAATACACAATTTGACAAGAAAAGGTAGATAGTAGCTACACAGATTTCAATGGGGATAAGTTATTGCATTCAATCAATCAATCAATAAGGATTTATAAATCACGGCTAATCACCTGGGTCCCGGAGACTTATTTGAACAGCCAGGTCTTGAGGGCTATTCAGAATGCCAGAAGTGACCTGATGGTCCGAAGGTGCCTGGGGAGGCTTTCCAGGATTTTTCCGCGATGAGAGAAGGAGCATTCTCCACTTCTGCTTTGGAAGATTTGGGGGGGTTGGGCAAGTGAAAGGAAGGCAGAGCCTTGTCTTCTCAACAGTTTAGGTGGTGGGTAATGTACGTGGGTCATTGGTTGTGTACAGCCTTGTGTACGTGGGTCAGCAGCTTGAAATAGCATCTCTTCTGTACAGGAAGTTGGTGGAGTTGCCCGAGGTGGGGTGTGATGGGAGTTCGTTGGAGAAGGTCGAAGATGAGTCTAGCAGCGTCATTCTATATAGTCTGAAGTCCCTACAGGAGGTGTGCAGCGCTTCCTACGTAGAGGGCATTGCCGTAGTCTAGTTGGCTGGTGATGAGGGCCTGTGTCACTGTGCGCCTCGTGTATGGGTAGCCACTTGAAGATCTTACGTAGCAAGCGCAAAGTGAGGAAGCAGGCGGAGGAGACTGCGATGATCTTTGATTTCATGGTGAGCTTGTTGTCAATGATGATTCTGAGGTTTCTGGCATGGTCAGAGGCAGTGGGTGCGGGTCTTAGGTCTGATGGCCACCAGGAGTCACTCAATGTGTTAATGCTATTGCCAAAGATGAGTACTTCAGTCTTGTCTATGTTTAGCTGCAGGCAGTTTTTCTTCATCCAGTCAGCGACGCTTGTCATGCATCTGTGGAAGCTGGTTCTGGTGATTAAGGGGTCGTTGGTGAGTGAGAGTTGGGTGTCGTCTGCGTAAGAAATTAGGTTGAGACCACAAGAGCTCACGATGGTGGCCAGTGGGGTCATATATGCATTGAAGAGCATGGGGCTGGAGGATGAGCCCTGGGGGGCACTGCAGGTGATCTCCTTGGGTTTAAAGTTGAAAGGAAGGAGGTGGATCCCCTGGGTTCTTCCGGAAAGAAGGAGGTGATCCTTCTGAGCGTGTCCCTTTGGATGCCGATGTGGTGGAGTCTTTCGATCAGCATGTGGTGGGATACAGTGTTGAAGGCTGACGAGAGGTTGAGAAGGATCAGAGAGGTCATTGGTGGCTGAAATAAGGGCAATTTTGGTGCTGTGATTGCTGTGGAAGCTGGACTGGGACGCGTCGAGTAGCTGGTTCTGCTCATGAGTTGCTTGTTGAGGATCTTTTCCAGTACCTTCGCAGGGAATGGGAGCAGGGAGACTGGCCGGTATTTTTTAGGTTTGCTGGTGTCAGCGAAGGGTCATTTGAGTAGTGGTCTGACTTCAACGCGTTTCCAGGCATCAGGAACTGTTGCGGTGGTGATAAAGGTGTTGAGCAGGGTGGTAAGCTTCCGGCCAATCCTTTAGTTTCCAAGGTTGACAATGTGGTGCAGGGATGGGTCTGTGGGAGCTACCGAGTGGATGTATTTGATGGTGGAGGTGATATCCTGGGTGGAGAGGATGTTCCAGGAGGTCAGTGTGTGGTTCGTGTCGGTTACAGTGGTGGCGTGTCTATCTAGGAAGTCCGTAGGTGTGGGTTGGGGTTTGAAATGTCTGTATATGGTTGTTATCGTGTCGCCGAAGAAGTGGGCGAGGTTCTCGCACAGCTCCTGTGAGGGTCTGATGTTGTTTCACTGGCAGTCAGGTAGCAATGTTGAAAGGTTCCTTGATGTTGTTGGCACTGGTTTCGATCCTTGCAGTGATAGAGGTCTTGAAGGCTGCTTTGTCGGCACGCCATCTGCTCTCCAGCTGTTTGCTCTCTTGCTTCTCTGTTATGAGTTCTTGGGTGTACTAGCTGGCCTTTTTGGAGGATATTCTCTGGTTGTTCCATTCGATGCTGTTGGCGCAATCGGTGAGCCAGGCATAGACGTTTTTCACTCCCTGCTCGAGGTTGGTGGCCGTAGCGCAGTTGGAAGTGCTGAGGGCGTCTTTGTGAGATTGTGCTCCACCTTCGGTAGGGGGCGCTGGTCATCTTGGCGGTGGAGCTGCAGGGGCTGGAGATCCTGAAGTGGACGATGGAGTGATCGTCCATGTGAGTTCTGTGACATGGCTGTATTTTTCACAAGGTTGCTGGAGGTGAAATTGGGGTCTAGCGTGGGTCCTGCAGTGTGTGTAGAGTTGTGGATGGTCTGGGTCAATCTGAGGTTGCTCATACTGTCGAGGAGGTGTGGTGTTGTTGGAGTCATCAATGTGGAAATTTAGGACGCAGAGGAAGATGGACTCCTTGGAGTCTAAGGCCAAGGGTGCAATGAAGTCTGTGATGAAGTTGCAGAAGATGAAGTGCATGCCTGGAGATCGGTATGGAGGGTGCCTCTGATGGTTGTTTTGTCATCTGTGTGGAGCTTGAAGTTGAGATATTCCATAGGGGTGGTGGTGTTGCGGGGTGGTAGTGGTGTTGCCGTTGGTGGTGCACTGTATGGTATCTTTGTGGATGATGGCTGTTCCTCCTCCTGGCTTGTTGGTGCGGGCATGATGAATGATTTTATACCCTTCGGGGAACGTTGTGACAAAGTCTGGGGCGATGTGGGTTTGAGCCAGGTCTTGGTGATGAAGACGATGTCATGTGCAAGGGTGGCAATGAGGTCCTGTAATTCGGTGGAATGCTTGAATAGTGAGCATTTATTCGGCAAGGGTGCATGCGAATTGATGTTTTTGTTCAGGTAGTGTCTGTGATGCATTTGGGGTGGGGATGGTCCGTGAGCTGGTGTGTGCGCTGTGGCAGATGAAGTGGCAGTGGGTGCAGGTGAAAGGTCCTAACGTGGAGCGTGGGTCAGTGTGGTGGCAGGGATTGTTGGGGCATCCAAGGTTCAGGATTTAGAGCTTAGCGAAGGAATCTTTGGGGGGGAGGGAGGACAAGCAGTCACATCACTGGGCACGGTCCAGGCACAGACAGGATTGCCTTTTGGTGCCCCATCAGCACACCCGCTGCATGGTCACGCTGTGGACTGCATTAAGTGGGTCCTGGGGTGGGCAGGGCTTCTGTTGGCAAGAAGAACGGTGAGTGGGGAAAACCCGGCTGGAAAACCCAGGCAGCCGTGGTGTCACTGGATCAGTATATGGACAAGCAGGAACTGGAAGCCACAGGCAAGTGGCAGGCTAGGTGTCTGGGTGCCTACTCTGCTGCATCTGTTTTTGTACCTCCTACATGAAACACTTTGAAGTAGGTTTGTCCACAGTCAGCCTTGGAAAAAGTAAATCGTGTCAACTAATATATTCAGGATTATGAATGATATAAAGCAAGTTCCTGCAAATCAGAGATAAGCTTGTAGAACCCACAATACAGGTTAGCCACGGAGGAAAAGTGTAAATGTTAAACAATTAAAGGAGAAAAGACAGCCTAAATACTAACTTCACTTTTGTGTGTTTCTCCAGGCTCTGCAGAATGTCCACACCCACGTGAAGGTAGAAGGGATTCTTTGTAGCCTGAGGAGAAGACAACACATTTCAGTGGAAGGAGTGGTTTAATTCCAAGCTGCAGCAAAGAGAACATATCTCGCCTAGCTCTGTGGCTGAGACCAGTCCCACTTAGAGTCATGATTTATGCAAGGAACACTGGAAACCCAAATTTATTACAGAGGAAAGACTGGTAGGCCTGGTCTTTCAATTGAGTCCTAAATAAAATATTTAAAACAAGCCTCTAGCAGTGAAAAACCATACAAAAGATGATTGTTCCAAAAAGTGCATCAATTAGATAAACAATTTAATGTGTGAAGTTCATTCTACTTTTAGGCCGTGTAGTAAGCAGGATTCATCCTTGAGCAAAAGCAATGAAGTCATTAATCCACTTTTTCACACACTCTCAGATTCAAAATAACAATATGTTGAATCTGTAATGCACAATAAAAACCTACCTTAGACTGTACAATTCAAATTTACCTTCAAAGCTGCATAAGTGAAATGACATACGGTCTAGTGGCTACGTTTTCCATTGTCAAGGCAGTAACCCTAAGAATCAATTAAAAGCTTGAGGCCATAGACCACAATTATCTCCTTTAGATCCTCAGTTCTGGAGTGGGAATAGGAGGAACTCTATGGAGCTGGTTTAAATCCTTCCTTTCTTCAAGATCTCACTCTGTGAAGCTTGACTCAAATGAATCTCCCTAACTTCAGTGAAATAAGGTGTCCTGCAATGATCCATTTCTGCACCTCATATACTCAACTTCTACATGAAACCTCAAGCAACAATCCCTTAAGACAAGTTCACTTCCATTCATCAAAATGCAGACGACACCCAGCTTCTACGTGAAACCTCAAGCAAGACGACACCCAGCTTTACCTCGGAGTGTATGAGTTAACAAGCTTACAATTCTAAAGTCCTTCCTCTGTGATTTAACAAAATGGATGCAATCACTTCCCCTGAAAATTAACCCTACCAAGATTTAATTTATTCTCTTGAGCTAACTGGTCTTCTAACTACATTCCTAACTTTGGTTTCACTTGCACTGTACATAAATTACCACATCAATCTAACCAAAACTGCATCCAATCACTAGCACCTATTCAACAAATGGTAACTGACCATTCCCCCTACAGCAATGGATTGTAACCTGTGGTCCGAGGACCTCTGGGGGTCCATGAGGCCTACTCAGGAGGTCAGAGACTGCTCTACAAAATTAAATACTACTAATTTTAATAAAATAAATAAAAGTACATAAAAATGAAGAAGCAAAATTGAAACTTTTCCTATATTTGATTACAAATTATACAAACAATTCAATATTTGAGCATTTGTTTGATGTATACTTGTTTTTATATTTTTTGCACATGGTTTTGGTGTTCAAATCATAGAAATTGCCTAGGCAAAGGGTCCATAGCTTACAATGATTCAGTGAGGATCCCCGGATTCTACTAATGCCTCATTGGGGGTCCACAGAAGTCAAAAAGTTACAAACTCATGCCTTACAGAGTTCACAACCATCTAAGGTAGAACTGCATTTCAACAAGCAGAGGCAGGGATAGTTGAAGAGTGAGAGTGTCTCTCTCTCGCTCTCATTTGTCACAAATGGGAAGGGGTCAGTGAGCTGCAACTGATGACACCAACCCACTCTGTGAATAGATGTCACTCATCGATTGACACTCATTCCTGGGCATTTCAGGGTTTAAAACTGAAGTGCTCATATCAGAGGCAATCAGTAATGCTTCCCTCATCACAAGCGGGAGGGGGCTTGAGGTACTTTTGCCAGGGCTGTGAGATCCTAAGCCTGGCAAAGTTCAGCTCAGGCAGCCTGGAGCTTGTCTATCTCCTGGCTGCCTGACCTGAACAATAAGAGTGTGTGTCACGCTGACCATTGTTCAGCCTGACAGACTCTTCTTGTCGGGAAAAGGTGGTGGGTGTGGCCCGTACAGACATGCAGTGAATTCATAAAGCCATCCATATTACTCTTCCTTCCTATCTGCACAGTAAACAGGTGGCTATCGAAATACGAGAGACCGAGTTTATCTAATTCTTGAAATCCCAAAAGTCAAGAAAACCAAAATCCAGACTACAAAACAACCTTTCTCATGCCAGCACATAGGCGTTGGAACTCTATACCAGACTACGTAAGAATAAACTAACGTTCCGGAAAGTTACAGGTATGACTATATAAAAAGCTGGGTGCCACTCCACAGACATGAAAGATCTAGTAGGTACATAACCAGCATTTTTAGTACATGCACACACTTGATTTTCTCAATGAGTCCACAAACCTTTTATATTTACTCTGAATTGTAAAACTGGAGGAAGACTGAATAACAGATTAGAATGAAAGAGTGGCCAAAATATTGAGTGAAGCAGTCAGAATATTGATTTAATGGAACTACACCTTAAATATCCATTAGGTCAATAGCATGAACATGTCACCAAAAGATGTAGGGCCCTTTGGTACCTCAGTTAATCACATTCATGTTATTTGTGTTCACTATTAATTCTTGGCACAGGTGAAGAAAATGACTGCACATCATGCAACAGATGGGTGGCTTCTCAATACAGGAACTGGTTTAGTACCTGATACAGAAGATAAGTCGATTCTACTAGCTCGGGCCGCAGAGGGTAAAAGGCAACATCTGGTGCCTGCAGCTGCCAGTTATACCTCTCTGGCAACGCTCCATATCGCTTCCAAATGGCATAGTAGAAAGCATGCAGGCAAATGGCATCTTCTATGTCTCCTTTCAAAACCTAGAAGAAAAGCCATCAGAAAGAAGTCTTAATTTCTGTGATGTACATCAACTGAAAAACAAAACGGCCACACATAAGCGAAAGATAAGATCATATGGTGCATAATCAGTTTTTGGTCAATTAGAACTGGCTTTAAACATATTGCTACAAAGATCACAATCAGAAACTTCTAAAATGTATTAAAAGGGATTCCAATTTCATGCATTCACACTAATATTAGAACTCTTGAAGCACTGGTATTACTGAAGAGGTTGCAGATCTTTACAGCGACCAGTCTGTAATAACTATTGCAGCGGACAAAAAGGTAGCAGCAATGCCATGAAAAGCGGTCATACCCACATTTGCATGCGACATGACCCCAGATAGACTGGATAACACCCAGGTGTGTGCATGTGCACACTATTAATTAAACGTAAGTGAAGGGCAAAAAGGGCCTGTATCAACTCACCTTCCCTGAACCAAACAGAAGCCCTCGAACAGTCAGCACAGAGTACAGCCAGATCCCACCGACTTCACCAACACCAGCATAATAGTGAGTGAGGGACAAAAGATGGCTGCGAGTACCCACAGAGACACTGAAGTTGAGGATGAGGTTTCAATATATGTGCAGACACACCCTTCACCCAAGTCCCTAAGGGGGAGGGCAGAGGACCTCCAGAAATGTATTTAAATTCTGTACCTCCACCCGTCCTGGTTGGAGCCTTTTATAACAAAACTCAATTGTCTTGGAGGGTCACACACACTGAAGCAGAGCAGAAAATGAACTACACAAAGAGTTGATTTCTACACTGATGCACCAAAAGCAGAAAGCAACAGCAAGACCAAAAAACAGTGCTTTCTTTTATGAAGTGGGGACATGGGCTTGTACAAACTTCTGTTGTGCCTTGGTGAAAACAACTGCTGTAAGCTCCTTCAGTAATGCTAGAACAGCACAAAAAATGAGGACCCGAATGTCTAAAATGATCTCAGCCTATTGTAATCATCCTGGGTCACATTCCAGTCCATCTGTGTTTTGATCGGTCTGCTCAATTACAGACAAGGGCCGACCATGTGCAAACTAGTCTTTGAACAGCCCCACTATATATGGGTGCAAACCGAACTGCCACACCAATGTCCCCACTGAAAGAGGCCTGGTGGTTCAGGATGCACTGATCCTATTGGAGCAATGATGAAGAGTTTAAGGTTCACTCCCTGAAGTAGCACAGTGAGAAAACAAATGATGGACTGAAAGTGGCAGACATTAATTCAACTATTCAACTCAAACTTTTTTATTTTTCCCTCTTCTTTCTCACTGGCACAGGACATGACACCTTGATAGACACCTGCACTGAAAAAAAATAATCAATAACGTAGTTTATAGAAAAAAGCAATACTACTGAAACTGAGGATGTAGCGTGGGTTTGAAATTAAGACATTTGGAGATCCCGGTCGAGCTACTTGAAAAGATACATTTTTCTCAAATCTGTGTTTCTCAATTTGAGTGTAAGAAAAAAAAAATCAAAAGAATGTAGTCTGCATAAGCATTTAGTAGTATGGTTTGCTTGGTGTTTAGGATATTCCTTCAGAACACAGATTTCCATGGCTTCTACAACTACTCCTCTTAGAAAAATTACATTGATAGGGAAAAATATGCATGTCTGTACTAAATGTTTCATAACGGAACCAAATGGCAAAGGTGAGGATTAGCAAACCTGGAGACCAGGAAAGAAGGCCTGTAGGGAATCAATCCAGGTGTTCATCAACTGCCCGCTGAACATATTCACATTCACGTAGAGCGGGGGATCTCCTTCCCCTTCATTGCAGGATTCTCTCCTACCAATGTAAATACAGTTATGAAAATACAAGTTGAAAAGTGAGAATACATGCTGTGCAAAGGACTCCTATTCTGTGAGTGCAGTATTTTGCGCGTAGGTTGGGAAATGTAAGGTGCATGGAGAACAGAAAGGTGTATAGTGGTTAACAGGAGATATATATATATATATATATATACAAGAAATACACACACACACAAAAATGTGGCATACACCACTCAACCTCCCTCCTTTTCTATAAAGGCACATCAAATTGAACTCTTCATTCCACTTCTACGGGTGCGTAGAAATGGTTGCTCTTTTGGATAGCTGCACTTTGGAGGAGGAAGATTATTACAGAACAAGGACAACAATTCTGCACCAAAACTAGGCCCTCCCTTAACGCACACACTTCTTTAAGTGATCTCAGATGTAGCTTACCCTCTCCTCATGTGGCTCTGAATACTCTTGTAGGCATCATTGAACATCTCCAGATCTTCCTTTTCTCCAAAGAGTATGTAGGATTTCAACAAGTACTCGTAGAAAGAGTCCAGCCCAGCTCCAAGACCACTCTGCTTCCCCACCCAGTGCCCAGTCTGGATGTTCACAACATTTCCTGTAGAATACCATAAGCTTAGGATACTTTATATACAAAACAGGTCAGTTTAAACATTGGTCTCACCACGCACCTTCAATCAACATCTTACAATAAAAAAGCCACACACCAATATACAGGTTTTGTTACCACATCCACACATATTAACGTGGAAGCATGTTTTAACTTCTTACCTAATAAGCCAGTATCATTGCTTCGTAAGCTCCAGAGAGCTCGCACTGCACGACGGGCAACCCATTCGAAGGTGGAGTCCCCCAGTAAGCGACTGAGGATACCAAATTCCACCAGTAGGGACCCAGCTCCAGCAGTGCAGGTTTCATTGTTGCTATCAGGCGGGACCCCGGTTTTCAGATTCACCTGCAAGAGTGACACAAATGTGAACCCACTGGAGGCCATTGAGAAACACGGACAAAAGAAAAGTTCAAGAGGAATTGTTGCAATTTTTTTATTTCTTTAACAACAAGCATGCAAACCAAACCAGAAGGAAAACCAAATATTCTAAACCTATACTATAAACAAAATAATAGTTACACTCACAAGCCACGTATAGATCAAAATTTCAACCATCTTCCTTAAATTTTCCCCCTTAAAAAAAACCATCTCTAAATATTATTTGTATGCAGTATGAAATTCACATAATATCTAGAATGTCATTCATGAGGTGGCATTGTGGTAACAAAAATGATGGACTGGGATGTGGCCGCTAGTAATTATTAGTGGCGGAGATTAATATAAGCATTCCATCCATCACTGTTTTGTATTTTGCATGATAAAAGTGAGCAATAACAGGGCACACCATTTATTAAAAAAACACTCAAGCACTTTAAAAAGTACAGCATGTACAGTGTTGTGAAAAGAAGTAATGCATGCAGTTAAGATTGTGGTTTTATATCAGAAAATAGATCTAACTTTCATTTTGTTCTCACCAAGACCTAACAGCAGAGAAATATAACTTTATGTGACAAACACCACACACAAATTCCAAAGTGACCTAATAAACAAATACATCTGACAACCTTCAGATGGATTGGATGAAAAGTAGATGTACCTGACTGTTTCCATGTCAGCTTAAGAAGGGAAAAAGAATCTGATCCAACTAAAAAAACTGCATGTCAGTACCACATGTCCTTTCTTTTAAAAGGCCACATTCATCAATGGAATATCAGGTCTTAGATACACACAAGAGACATGCACTTGACCAAATTTCAGAGTGACAAATGAATACAGCTAAGGGAAGGTCCAAGTAAATTGCAGTTGGTAAGTAGCTCCATGCCATACTTGTCCCACAAAATAAACCTTCTAATGTAATTAACATGTAACTGGAGTAATTATAGGTTCCTCTCTAATAAAAAAAATATAATCATCTTGGCCAAGCATATGGCGTCTTGCACAAACCTTTTTTTAGTACGGCTGGAGCCACACTCACCCGTGGGTACGGCATTCCAGTCTTGGTGTTTTCAAAGGCTGGAAGGAGTCGGACTGCAAGGTCATGCGCCATGTGCAATAATTCATTATCATAGTCCTTAATGGTCATGTTCCCAAATGGTTGCCTTGAGTCTGTGATAATGATGTGGGCAGAAAGCAGGCTGCCCAAAATCCTGTTAACACACAAAACAGCATTTGCAGACCTTAACCAATAATCCATAATCTTATTCATAACAAAACCTAGCTTTGAGACCACTTGCTCTTACATGCCTGTTTCAGTAGCTTGAAACTTCAAACTAACAAGGAAGGGGGAAGAGAACACTCTCTATGCCAGCTAAGCAATTGAGACATAGTTGAAAAGAAATGCATCCTACAAATCAGTTTGCCTGAAGAAGTAAATTAACAGTTTATTCAACTAAGGCCTAAAGGAAAAAGAATGTTGCCAAATTAGTAAGCATTGAGGATTGGATTTCAAACTTTATCTTTGAGTATGGAGTCTTTCTTCAACCCCCCTAATTCTTATACCAGTCCTCTCTTGCACAGCTTTATACTCGCTCTATAGAATTGTAACAGTTAGCATTTCATGCTTATGAACAGTCTAATTTTCCCAAGCAATGCATGACTTGTGACTAATAACCTTGAGTTTTCCCACATACCGTATAGTTGCCTCAAACACTTGCACAGTTGAATCTTTGTCAAACGAGACGGTTTCAATCACCAGCTTCACAGCTTTCTGAAACTCAGAAGAATTTCCCATCACCTAAAGAAATAACAAAAGAAAACACAAACATTGGGACAGTTAATATTTTCACTCAAAGCACCACTCCCTGGACAAAACGTTTGTTGGGAATCCACCAAAATTGTTACCAGTTAAGAACTTTTTTCCCCAAGCAGTATCCAGGCCAAGGTTCTGCGGTCACTCAGCCCTCTCAACATGCTGTGATCCACACACGCCACACCAGGCTGGACTTCACTGAATCCCTGTCTTTCAGAAACAACCAGGGATTGTGAGGCTCACTAGGTGCCAAATGACCATGAAATCGATAACCACCCTTGAGGAATGAGCATTTGTAACACTATTTGAACAAACAAATACATAGAAAATATTCCTTGGTGCTCTTGTGAGCTTTCTGAAACCTTGGGGAAATGCAGGTTGGGGGGCACCCATCTGCCCCCACAATCACCTTATGCAGATAGGCAAAGGATGCATCCCCCCCCCTCCCTTTTGTTTGGAGGTGCGGTACTATGTCAAGAAGGGCCAGACCACACCCTATTAACACCAAAAACATTAATAAAGCTCCAGATTACTGTAGAGTTTTCTGCCCACCTGAGAAGGGAAGTTTGGGGTAGCCCTTCTACCTGTCCCACTTCCATTGGGGATCAAAGAACCTATGGGTCCAAGGGTACAGACAAATGTCACGAATGCTTCACTCCACTGAGAATAATAAAAAAAAATATATATATATATATATATATATATATATATATATATATATATATATATATATATATATATATATATTCTCTTAAGTATTACTACGCTTTATTGACCACAACTCCCTCACTCCCTCCATGGTGGGCAAATTGCAAGTAAACCCTCCAATCTGCCACACCCTCGTAACAGGTGTGGGTCTCAGGGAAGTGGAGATAGGTGAGGGATGCTACCTAGTTCAAAGATGGCAGGCGTGCCCTATACATTTATACCAAAAACAATAAAAAATGGTCACTGGTCACTAGTGGCCTAACGGACCTCTTGGATAGGCAGACTGGGGTTAAGCCCAGAGTCTACCCTCCTCCAGGAGGACAGAAATGCTGTACAAGTCCCTTGAGTGTGGTGCGTAGGGGAGGTGCAGCACATTGTCAGCAAAGGCTGGAGCCCTTACACTATTATCATAAACAAAATAATCTTTGATATACAAGATGGCTTTCTGATCTCATGGAGTGAGAAGATTGAGGGGTATACTGCTGACAACTCACCACAAGGAAATGGGATGGGTTAGACAGAATGGTCTCCTCAGTGTGGTGGGAGCATGTTGTGGGGCTGCACAGCATCATCTTCAATTCACTTGTGGTCCAATTGTGCGGGTCGTTGCTTGGAAAGCACCCTTCAGCCACAATCACTGAGCAGAGATCAATTTGGTAAACGTGCCAACAGAAAGGGGAAGAGGTTCCTCTTTCCAATGGCTCCTATCTTAGGGGTTGAGTTGTGCCCACAAACAAAGTTGCTCTTACCTGAAGAAGAAGGATGACAGGGGCTTTTGGAAATAATTCATGTGACATCAGGGCGAAGTGGGAGACTCCACTCCCTGCTGGGGTGGCAGCTTGATCAGTGAAGACTGCTTGTGGGAGGATGTGAACTTTCTGTCCTCCACATTATAAAGTTTGTGCGGAAGACGTGAAGGTCACATAATCTGCACATAAGGGCTTAAATTGGTCAAAAGGAGGCACCAACTAATCAGAAGATGAAACCCTTCAGCATTTTCAAGAGGGCAGAATACTCCCAATTTCAACTGCCACTGATCTTCTTTCTTGCCACAGCACAAACACTAGACTGTCAAAGGTCATGTGCTTTACCAACTACACTACTACAATAAACATTTGTGGGAGAGTACAAACACAGGTCTACAAACGAAAGAGATAGTTCTGTATTCGGATATAATGAATGGCCCATATTAGAATGGCAGAAGCCATCATTGCAGCACTGTGGAAGATTTCAATGTTCAGAAATGATGAAATTGTGTTATTGACAACAGTTGAGAAATCTACAGTTGGAAAATCTTGCTTTTTCCCCCGCATCCATGATACACAGATTGCTAAAAGCAAGGGTTATTTGGGGAACCCAACATGGATGCCTCAAAAAATCCTGAATTAAAGTCTTTATTTCCAGACCAAGATAAAAGAAAAACAATTGGGTCACAGAGATGCTATAAGGACATACATATATATGATGTGCACATTAAATATTCAACATGGAAGGAGATCACTCAACTGAGCACCGGAGCTCTCTTGACATGTTGAGTAAAAGCAGCTGAAATGCTTCACAAGCGGCCGGGACGGGACACGTCTAGGTTACTATATTGATTGCCACCTTTGGAGTAAGTGTGAACACAAGGGGCACCCTCACCCCCCCATCCCAGACCTGGGGCTAATTACCCTTCCATTATAGGGCCTTCCTTAACTGAATTTCTCAATCAGGTAGGCCTAGTGTGCATTTCAACGAATTTGATGAATTTGCAGCTTAGCCTGCCACCCCCAGACATAGGAGGGAGCCAGACCAGTTTCGCTATAGGAGAGGTCAGAAACATGTTGCCCATATAGATTTAGACAACACCTTGAACCATTATATTCAAGAGTGTTCCAATTGTTTTTAATCTTGCCAACAAACACAGTCATTAAAAGAATAGGATACACCAGTGATTTGTTAGGTAATTTTAGCTTATATTCTCACTCAACTGGATCCCCTCTTTATCCAGAAAGATTAATGTTAGCACTTCCTCAGAGTTCTTTTAACAACGAGGTTGAGTCCGCCCAGGTGGTATCATCTCACCTGGGTGGGGATAGGTGGTCAAATGATGAACCATGACACTATAATGTGTGTGAGACCACCTATTTCATAAGACGAACAACCCTACCCTTTATTAAGCAGATGGCCATCACTACCACACCCCATGCCAATAATTACATCACCACGTTAGTGATCTGATGACCAGCTGAACCGGCCAGATTAGCCTGTTAACAGTATTACCCATACATGTTGTGTTGTTGATTCGTGCATCAATACAAAACAAAATGAACTCTGCACTGAAGGTCATTTCCTCCAGGCAAATATTCAACGATGAGAATGGATAGATTAGTCTAGGCACATGAAAGGAAACGCTGAACAACCTAATCTTTTAGGTCACGTTTACCACAGCGTAAAAGAAATTAAAAAATTTGCTGAATCTCACACTGGTCTCCCATAATAGGTTACCTGTCTTTGGCTATGCTTGAGCAGCGCAAATTTACAAGGTTAAGTTTATGTTAGATGTACTCTTTAAAAGAGCTTATATAATAACACACAAAAGGGTCAACCGATTAATGCATGACTTCAAAGTATTTTATAGAACATTTCTTCTTATTGCAAGTTAACCAAGCATGGTTCCAAAGAGGACTCAAATTCTCTTACCCAATCCAATCACCTCTCAAATCATGTGTAGCCAAGCTCTAAGATCGGGTGTGCTGTCTGTTCCCTGCGCTCCAGTGTAACCTCCTTCACCCAGCATAACAACATTGTGATGATCTGTCCTCCTAGGGAAAGCAGCAGAACGTGAGCCGGTCGGCTAAAATGAGTGTTATGTATGCTTGGGTATTTGTGGATGTTGCCCTTGGACATAGAATCAATATCATCCAAGAGGTCTTGCAAGTATTTTGTGAGTTTGGGCAGCCCCACAGCAGATAGAGGAGTGCATTGTTCCCTAGTCAGCCCTTCAACACACTGTGTTTGAACAAACTCTGTAGATATGTATTCTCCCTGGAGTACAGTAGTGGTATGAAGCAATTTTTTTTAAATGTCACTTTAAGGACAGTGCTTGAGACAGTTACCTTCACCCTCTGATAGATCGAGTCCATCTTTTAAGTGTCAATTTTCTCTCCAGCTTTTCCTCCCAGCTCTTCTTCCTGGGAGCATTCTCAATTACTAGGTTGTTTGTTAAAAGTTTATAAATTTCAGATAATATTGGCCACTCTTGATTTCATGATCAGCCACATTTCAAAGGGCAGCGGGAGGTTACTGGCCCATGCCTTAAATTTGCAGGGAGTAACCCAGCGCCAGATTTTAAAGTATCAACGCCTCTCCCACTCTGGAGCTCAACAGTCAGCCTTAACTTATTCAAAGGTCATTATTTCTTCGCATTCCTACAAATCTCCAATCCTTTTAAGAATTGCCTGCTCCCATGCAGCAAACTCTCCTCTTTTTAATGTTAGGGTAAAATCTGCAATGCCAATTATAGGTGTAATGGGTGATGGGAGTCATCTCCTAATCACAGCAGTGTCTCAAGTCACCAAAGTAGCTCTAGATACTGGCAATGAGTAATTGCTTAGTTATCTGTACCTCCTAGGTAACCAAGGAGTCTTCCATATATGCATCCGAGGGATTGTGTGGTTGAACCCCAATCCTTTCTCCTCAATAAGATGATATATAATTTTTGCTGCCACTCTAGGTTTCCTCCTAGAGCGCTCTTCAAGGACATTAAACAATGTACATACATTTCATTATGAAGCCACCACTCACACATTCGAAGATGCAATGTGCTGCGGTCAACATGTTATTCAAAGAAGTCTGGCAAAATGCTCCAGCACATAGAAAACGGAAACGCACCAGGTTTTTATTGTATTGATGCACTGCATCATATGCATCACTTTCAACACCCTATTTGCCAATTACTTGTCAATCCTCTTACACTCACTAAGGACATCTTATAATACAAGAAGAGTGCATCATCTCAGCATTGATAGTGAAAGGCACTGCTGGTAAGGCCCTCATGCCAATGTTAATTGTGATCAGTGTTTTCATCGCCTAAGACACCTTCTAGCGTCTTTGCGAATCAGTAGGACTCGCCCTTCGTGAATAATCCCTCCTTGAACCTTGGCATATTGCCAATTCCCTGATCAGCCACTTATCTTTTATAGAAAAGATTGTCAAATATGATTATTCACCAGCTGCATGAGAAAATCAAAAGCAATTACCTATTTCAGGACTCTCAGTTTGGGATCATACCCAAATACAACACTGAAGCTACAATTATTTAAGTGGTTCTCTCTGTGGTTTTCTTCACAGTCTACCACCAAATCCTCCAGAAAGAGCTTCATCCTGCTAAATTCTCAGCTTAACATAATAGGAGCCCAACTCACCCATATGATCATTTCCGAATCTAAACACACCTGAATAATTCTATGCTCCATCCATTTGCCAGTGAGCTTCAGCTACTATCTGAAGGCCCTGGAGTTCTATTGGTGAAGAAGCACTTCAACACTAACAAGTAGGTATACAACACGATGTTTAACCTGAAGGTATCTTTAGGTCATTACATCAATATTTAACCCCTTCGCTGCCAGGCCTTTTATTGGCTATTTGGGGCAATTTGCGCTCAGGCCCTCATAACTTTTTGTCCACATAAGCTACCCACGCCAAATTTGTGTCCTTTTTTTCCAACATCCTATGGATTCTAGAGGAACCCAGTGTTTGTAGGTTGCCCTGAAGGAGACCAAGAAATTAGCCAAAATACAGAGAAAAATTTGTTTAAAAAACAAAAAATGGGGAAAGGGCTGCAGAAGAAGGCTTGTGTTTTTTTCCCTGAAAATGGCATCAGCAAAGGGCTTGTGGTGCTAAAATCACCCTCTTCCCAGCTTTCAGGAACAGACAGACTTGAATCAGAAAAACACATTTTTCAACAGAATTTTGCCATTTTACTGGGACATACCCCATTTTTACTATTTTTTGTGCTTTCAGTCTCCTTCCAGTTAGTGACAGAAATGCGTGTGAAACCAATGCTGGATCCCAGAAAGCTAAACATTTCTGAAAAGTAGACAAAATTCTGAATTCAGCAATGGGTAATTTGTGCAGATCCTACAAGGGTTTCCTACAGAAAATAACAGCTGAAAAAAAAAGAAAAAAGTGAAATTGAGGTGAACAAAACAGCCATTTTTCTCCACGATTTATTTTGACTTTTTCCTGTGATGTCAGATTGTTTAAAGCAATATACCGTTACGTCTGCTGGACTCTTCAGGTTGTGGGGATATATAGGGCTTGAAGGTTTCATCAAGAACCCTAGGTACCCAGAGCCAATAAATGAGCGGCACCTTGCAGTGGGTTTTCATTCTATACCGGGTATACAGTAATTCATTTACTGAAATATGAGGAGTAAAAAATAGGTATCAAGAAAACCTTTATATTTCCAAAATGGGAACAAGATAAGGTGTTGAGAATCAGTGCTTATTTGCACATATCTGAATTCCCAGATGCCCATTCTAGCATGTGAATTACAAGGCATTTCTCAAATAGAAGTCTTTTTTACACACTCTCTTATATTTGAAAAAGAAAAAAAGTAGAGAAAGACAAGGGGCAATAACACTTGTTGTGCTATTCTGTGTTCTAGGTCTCCCGGTAAAAATGGTACCTCACTTGTGTGGGTAGGCCTAATGCTCGGGACAGGAAACACAACATGGACACATCACATTTTTACATTGAAATCTGACATGTTTTTTGCAAAATGCCTAGCTGTAGATTTTGGCCTCTAGCTCAACCGGCACCTAGGGAAACCTACCAAACCTGCATACTTTTGAAAACTAGACAACTAGGGGAATCCAAGATGAGGTGACTTATGGGGCTCTCATCAGGTTCTGTTACCCAGAATCCTTTCAAAACCTCAAAATTTGGCCAAATAAAACACTTTTTCCTCTCATTTCAGTGATAGAAAGTTCCAGAATCTGAGAGGAGCCACAAATTTCCTTCCACCCAGCGTTCCCCCCAAGTCTCCTGATAAAAATGGTACCTCACTTGTGTGGATAGGCCTAACCCCCGCAACAGGAAATGCCCCAAAACACAATGTAGACATCACATTTTCCCAAACAAAACAGAGCTGTTTTTTTGCAAAGTGCCTAGCTGTGGATTTTGGCCTCTAGCTAAGCGGGTAACTAGAGAAACCTAGCAAACCTGTACATTTTTTTAAACTAAACACCTAGGGGAATCCAAGATGGGGTGACATGTGGGGCTCTCACCAGGTTCTGTTACCCAGAATCCTTTGCAAACCTCAAACTTTGGCAAAAGAAAAAACCCTTTTTCCTCTCATTTCAGTGCCAGAAAGTTCTGGCATCTGAGAGGAGCCACAAATTCCCTTTCACCCAGCATTCCCCCACATCTCCCGCTAAAAACTGTACCTCACTTGTGAGGTTAGGCCTACTGCTCGTGAAAGGAAATGCCCCAGAACACTATCTGGACACATCAAAATGATCAAATACTAAACTACCTGTTTTTGCAAAGGGGCACCTGCGTTTTTGGTCCTGGGCCTTGCTGCCATTTAGGGAAACCTACCTAACCCAGACATTTCTGAAAACTAGACACCCGAGGAAGTCCAGGGAGGTGTGACTTGCATGGATCCCCAGTGTATTCTTACCCAGAATCCTCAGCAAACCTCAAATTTAGCTAAAAAAACAAAAATCAGTTTTTCCCCACATTTCTGTTTGGGATCACCGCACCGGGCAAAATTTCCTACCACATAACGTTCCACTCAGTCTCCCGATAAAAATTATACCTCACTTGTTTAGGTGGGCCAAGTGCCTGTGACAGGGAAGAGCCAAAAACATGTCGAAATTGAGGGGGGAACCAAAGCGTGTCCAAAAAGGCAGTTTGAAAAGAAAAACATTTTTAGGCTGAGAAGTGCAGCAGAATTGTTATCGGTATAGATGAGACAATGTTGGGTGGTAGGAATTTTGTGGATTCCTGCAGATTCCGGAAGGTTCCATCACAAAAATGTGGGGAAAATGTGTGATTTCCAGCAAAGTTGGAGGATTGCAGGGCAGTGTGGGTAAGAAAATGATGCGGGTGCACGTGAAGCACCCATGTTTAGTGTTCAGATGTGTCTAGGTCTTGTGGATTTTTCTACATGGCAGCGTCCCAAAGCCAAAAAAGTGCAGCCCTCACCATTCCTAGTGGGAGGATTTTGAGAGTTACCATGCTCTCATTGCCCAAATGTAAAACTGAAACCCAAAATAATCAAATGTCCTCTTGCTTGCCGTGGGATAAGATGTTTTAGTGTGCGGGAGGGAGCTGAAAGACTGTTACCCCCTTCAGTTGGGGTGGGGGCATAACCAGGCCCATACTGGTTGGTAGCCACCACTCCAGTATTTATTATTATTATTATTTTTTTTATTCCATGGCATCTAGTAGACTTTCTGCCCCCCAGGGTGTGGATCGGGGGTAATTGCCCCATGTGCCCACTGGTGGGCAGAACAACTTTGGCCCCATTTATATGGGGTGGGTGTATGCCATATCTCCACCCTCTTATTTTGAAAAATACTCTAAAAAATAAGTTTGGAATGTTACACTCTAAAACCTGCAGAACATGCTGAATCCTTGGGTTTTGACAGATGCAAATTTCGCATCAAGGACACATCGCACACAACTAAATACACCTGGAAATAGTTAAATAAGCTCCACATAATAAAGGTCGCAACACTAAAAACTGATTTCAGAACTGCTGTTAAGGCATGGAACCAGTCTCTAAAGAAGACAGTGGCAATCTATTGGGTAGACAGACTCCTTCAAGGAGTGTTCTTCACCCTGAGGTCCTTCTAGGGCAGGTTCACCAGAATTACTCTCTGAACTACACTGGCTACCTTTGGCGTGCTCACATCCATCAAGTCCTACTACTTCATCTACAATGCAATCCTCTCATGCACAACATAATCTCTAACAGATTAAGATCTCCAGCGCATCAATACCTCTTACAGCATCTTTGGCAATGAGACTAAAAACTCATACAATGAAAAGCCGAGAAGCGTGGCCTTCTCCTGCCGAGTGTTTAAGCTTTCAAATCAATGCATAAGGCAAATGTCTTCAACAAGGGTGCAGAGCACAGCAAACTGGTGGTGACTGAGACAGTCTCAGTGTAGTAAAAGTGTACAAAGAATTGGAAAATAAATCTTTCCCTCTATATAATACACATTTCACCCATTTTCTACGCCATAACTCACCCTGTGCACAGTCCTATTCCTGATATTACACCAATCGAAAAAAAGCTAGATTGTCCAGCCCCAAAACAATATTCATTCAATGTTGCACCCTTCATCATACTACATGCCTTGTAGTAGGTGCAGTAAGTAACCTTTAGTAGACTGTTGAGAAAAGAAGCACACGTGGTCAATTGGAGACTTAGGTACAAAATTCAATTTAGACTACCCTGGTCCTAAATATGAAGAGTGGCATGATTCCATCTATACTGAATTGCACACATTTTGCCATCTGTACACCAGCATAACATTTTCAAAGCAAGCAAGCTACAGAAAAACCCAGACAGCACTGAAAGCAGTGCACAGTTGTAGGAAAACAACCTTACACAGCAGGAGAGAAACCAAGACATTTGGGATTGGAAAAATAAAGCTGGATTAACATATCCGAGTCTTGGTTTGCATCTCTCACTTCTCATTGGACTGCAGAAGGGAAAGCCGTCATTGTTAACTTTTGTTGAAGTATGTGCAGATCAACTCACCGCCAGTGTGTCCAAGGCATCAATGAGAGTTAAGGAATAGTTCCCAAGGACATCATTTATGTTAAGGTTAGAGCTGAAACAAACACAGTAAAAATGTTAAGTACAAGGTGGCTCTGCCTACAAGACTCATTCAAATGACAGCTGTATAAACGTGCAGGATTCACCGAAGGGCTTCTAGCTGTAATCTGTTCTGAGAAACAATTGTGGTTTAAGCAAAAGAGGGCTTTAAATGAGCAACACACATTCATACAGAAAGGTGTGTGCTGCGAGCAGTTATGAGCAAACTCTAATAGTACAAGGTTACAAAAGCTTAAATTGAGAACCAAAAGTTTAGACTCTGCATTTAAATATAGACGTTTGAATTTCTCATGATAATCACGTTTACATAACTGTAAGATGAATTCAGACCATAAAAGTAATTTCTATATACTAACATAACAATTTATCCAAAATCTCAACTTATAAAACCATTATTCAAGAGTAGCAGACTCCTCAAATAAAGAAACTCGAAAAAACAGTTGTTGAGCTGACAATCATTAACATTAGCACACAGCTCAATTACATAGTGTTCCTTCAGAACCCTCAGAATACATACCTCACTCCAGTCCATTATTGAAACGTCATCAGTTTATTGTACAATTTGTATACGATCTGATCCTCATTAAGGATCACTTTCAATTGAGCAACCCCCATGTCCGCAGTATAGTAACAGAATAATGGGGTGTAATATGTACCCATGTCAAATTCATGGGCTTTACATTGATGATACTAAGGTGGCAATTTAAAAAATAAATCTCACACAATTGCCCCTGTGTAGTTAGTGACCATACAGAGACCAACAGTTGTATGGGTAAAGCATACGCCATTGGTTTCTTCCATAATAACACACTGTCCACTCCGTAAAAAAAAAAAAGTTGCTCAATTATACAAATGACTTTTCTTTAAAAATGAGTGAGGGGTAATTTAACCCCTTCGCTGCCAGGCCTTTTTCCCCTTCTGTGCCGAGCCTTTTTTTGGCTATTTGGGGAAGTTCGGGCTTAGGCCCTCATAACTTTTTGTTCACATAAACTACCCACGCCAAATGTGCGTCCTTTTTTTCCAACATCCTAGGGATTGTAGAGGTACCCAGACTTTGTGGGTTCCCCAAAAGGAGGCCAAGAAATTAGCCAAAATACAGTAGAAAATGTTGTTGTTTTAAAAAAAATGGGAAAAAGGGCTGCAGAAGAAGGCTTGTGGTTTTTTTTCACCCTGAAAATGGCATCAACAAAGGGTTTGCGTTGCTAAAATCACCAGCTTCCCAGCTTTCAAGAACAGGTAGACTTGAATCAGAAAACCCAATTCTTCCAACACAATTCTGGCAGAAAAGGCCTTAAAAAAAAAAAATGCCCCCCCCCTGGGAGCAACCCTTGCCCAAGGGGTGGCTCCCTCATGCCAGTTTCATTTTTTTTAAAAAAATAAATCCCTGGTGTCTGGTGGGCGTTTCAAAAGCCAGATTGTTTTGCAATCTGGCTTTTAAAACGCTCAGAGAGACTTCAAAAGGAAGGAAATACATTTCCTTCCCTTAGAAGCCTCTCTGGGCCTCCCTCACGTGATCAGAAGAGAAATGCAAAGCATATCTCTTCCTCAGCTTCCAGCGCGATGGGAGGAGGCCCTGTGACAATCAGCGTGCGATCGCACGCTGATGTCACGGGGGTGGGGGTGTCAGGGGTGGAAGGGCTTACCCTTCCATCCCTGCCTTGGGGGGCTGGGGGGGGAACCCCACAGAGGGAGCGCTAGCGCTCCCTCTGGGCTCTGTGCCCAGGACGTAATGGTTACGTCCTGGGCACAGAAGGGGTTAAGAAATTAATACACAAATAATTTTAATATTTACAACTATTATTCATCAGAAATGGAATTACTGAGTAATGAAAAACATAATGAGCCCACTCGCTGCTTGCTTTACACCCGCAATTGACAATCCATTGCAAGATGGCCGACATGTTTACACACATTTCAACACCAATTGACTTGCGTTCAGATCATCTTTTTTACGTACAAACACTAACAAGTAATCAATCACAAAAAAACAGAAGATGTACTTCGGCCACGTTCCATGCCATGGCAAAAGCAGAGCATAAGACCAGGAAGTGCAATAAAAAGCAAGTAAGTTCAAGCAATGTTGGATCTAAGTTCGGGTACGTAAGGGGCAAAGTAGCAGCGGGTTCTAAGTCCATTTAAGGATTTTTTTTTTTTTTTTTTTTTTAGTAACATAAGACTTCGCAAGCATAGTACAAGCGATGTGTAGGTGAAACCTAAAAATGAAATTGTCAAGACGTTATCTATAGTGCCATATCCTGGGAGAAAAGACTGTCTGTTCCAAGAATAGTAAAACATCCTTAGAGCCACTTAAAAAAAACATGTTTTTTGCTTTTTTGTCCAAAACATGGATGAAAACCATAATTGGACGGCAGGGCCAGTTCCTCTTTTCAGAAGCAGTTTAGCACTGGACCTGTCATTCAGTTCAGGACTGTGGCACTGTGTTATTTTAATAGAACAGCATAGGTACTTCCTCTGCGGTATGTGTACTTAGAAAAGGTAGAGAAATCTTTTTAATGTTGATGCACATAATGGGAAAACAGGATACTACTGGGACAAAGAAAAGCTACCATTACCTTTGAATTACTGAAATCTGAAGTCATAGTTTAAACATACATGAGTGACAAAAAAAAAAGAAGGAAGAGAAAAAAAAGTGTTTGGTCACCAGGCCCGTCAGAGACACGCACTTCTTCTTAGGCAGATGTATACATGTGATCAAGAGAAAAGCAGTCACTCCAACTAGCTATGACGTCACCAATCTTGCGATGCCCTGAAATAGGCGGAAGTGTCAGCCCCAGTCAACAGGTGTCTGTATCTGATAAAAACAGACACAATAAAATATTTATAGGCACCAAAGAAACCTGCTAAGTTACACACATCCTATATACTTGAGAAACAAAGGCTACGAGTATTGCTTTGTATATTTTAAAGAGATTTTGAAGTCTTAGATATCACAACCCCTTTTAGAAAAAGAGAACTTCAGCAGTCAGTCTTTTGTAGATTTCCAGACTTTGGACTAAAGGCTGCAAAGGTTATGCTCTGGGAGCAGTTCACATCGGTTGTGAGTGTTCTTTTTTGGCGAAATCCTTAACCCTCGTCGTTTTTTGCAAAGTATACATGTACCACCCCCTTCACAACCTGCATTAGGCTGAAAAGAAATGACAGACTATTTTCTTTGCAAACAAAATAACATTGATTACTGATGACCGGTCCCTGGAGAATCTTTCTACTACTAACCACAGGCAGTAAGAAAAAAAAAAAAGTTACCATTGTTCAATTTGAAGCTGCTCAATTTACGACATCACAAGGATTAAAGCCCACGTTTTCCTTGTTGAGATCCACAGAGACCTTCAAATAAATGCAAGTGTCGGAGACAAGCACTAATTCACCCACATTTACGACATCGAGGCTCCCACAAGTCTTGGAAGGTCCTTGTGTACTTTCTGCTTAAGCAGAAATTATTGTATGCACTATTCGTGGATACCCCCCAATTCATTCACAAAGATATAAGAACAAACAAAATATACTATATAGCAAGGCTTACGCATGGTTTGATTGACCTCTGGGACAATGCAAATGTGTGCTCAGATAATGCGTTATGAAGTCACAATTTCTTAGCCCATTATCTGCACCATGTAATATTTCATCTCTGTACTTCTGCCATAGGTAATGGGAGCTTGGATGGAGACTGCACAGCGTTATTATTGGTGTCAGAGCCCACAACAACCGTTTTAAAATAAAAATTTGAAAATTTACCTTTTTTCTCCAAGAGAGAACTGTGGCCGAACATATGACCATGCAAAGTAACCATGTCACGCAAAATGGTAAAGCCCAACCACACCTGCCAATTTTGGTATGGGTCCACAATAGTTCACCGATGGTAGCCACCTCACAGTTCTATATAGGCCTTGGGCTGGGTGGTGTCTCCATACAGTGAGACCAGCATTTTTACATCCCTGGTTTGTAGGGGTGGCTCCACCACACCAAAATGTGTGATCTGGACTCCTCTCTCTTACACAAAAACAATTGAAGGATCTTAGAACCACCTTAGGTCCCAGTATTACGTAATGTACCTGGGGATGCATGATATTTCACAGCAGTGAGATGGGGTCTACTGTAAACTTAACTGGAAACAGAAGTTGGAGACATTTGGGCATGAATCTTGCGGGATCTCTCAGTGGGCTGAGTGACCCCACAGACACATGTAGGTCACAGGAACAAGTCCTGACAGAGTCCACAGGGCCCTTCCTCATTTCAAAGCCAATGAGTACAACAGAATTAGTTAATCTTAACACCTGTTATTCTAGCGTCTAGAGGCACCGATTTCAGCCATTGAATGAGAATTATTATTATTGCTGCTGTATGACAAGAGATGCTTAGTTTCACCACTGAACTACATCATGCAAGAGCACCAGGTTAACACCCTGCAACATGCTTTAAACCAGAAGCTGTCTTTCTAGGAGACATTTGAAAACTCTTCAGTTCGCCCAGATCTCAAACACACCGAAGCTCATTTTCTAAACAGATACTGGATAGAAACATAATTAAATGTTAATTTCCTTCCCCCTTAGCTCAGGTATTCTACAAGATGCCCAACTTGCTCACACAATCGTACTTACAATATGTGTTTTGCAAAGAGCATTCAAATAAAACTTTTAATCTATGAACAGCACCTTGATAAAACAGTACAAAGCACATACCAACAGTGTCATGCTATTTACTGTACTCAACAATAGAAAATACACAATTCCATGTCAATTTACACACCACACAAACCCTTGCAGCACTTTCCAAAGTGACTATAACACAAAATCCACACAGGTAAGCACTGGAAAGGCCACTTTTCTTAAATGCAGTCCAAAATAAACGAAACACCCTTTATTCTCTACATATCAGAGGGATATTTGTATGCATCACTGCCATATATGCAGTAATGAGCACTACAAATTGAGCATTATTTGTCTTTGATTCTTGAACATCGTTGAGAGGTCTGCGTTTGGTTGACTTGGTTTCCAAATTATTCTAGTTATTTTCATGTTTTTGCCTAGTGTTTGTGAAAGTAAAATGGGCACCTGCTATTGAAAATATGTTGTGCCTGTGTCTTAATTTTGGGCCTGTGTACATTGTTGAGGTCTATGTGGTGTGTTTGGGTTTTAATAGCATTCATACTCTACTGCACAAAGGATTCACAAATTTAATGTGTTGCCATTCCATCCCTGGAAACTCACTTAACTACACCTACAAACATAACTAGGATGTGAAGGCCATGCAAAATGTCTGTTATTACAAAATATTGAATCTACGTGCAACATGCCTTATGAGTGGCCATGTGGCCCTTATTGGGTCAAGCGTGGAAGCGCTTTTTGACCTGTTGTAACTATTCTGTGGGCTTTAACCACGTCCACCTCACGCCTATCACTTTCATTTGTTCCTGTGCTTGCCTTTCAAAGATCCTGTGATATCATTGGTAAATGCTTTACGCTTGTCCCGGCTTGGGTCGTTTTTGTTACAGCCTTGCAAACTGATCCTGTTAAATGGATTGTTTCACGATTGCCGATACACTTCAGTGTGGGTAAACATTTTTTTTCTTTTGTCCATCCCCTTCCTGCTCCATGGGGGCCATTGCACTCACAGTGCGAACTCCATTGGCAGTATGGAAGCACTGGTCACATTGTTCACACTGCTACCTAATCAGAGTAATTTCTTTTGGCTCTCCCCTTCGCGCTTCACAGCTTTCACAACAACACTTGTAATTAATAAATGCTTTATGTTAAAAACACAGAAATCCTCAAAGCAGCTATACTGACACAGCCAGAGAGCAGATACTACAATATTCATTACACTCGGGGAAACTCGCCCAATAAGCATTCTTTTTCAAAACATTTTTGCCCAAAACTCAGCCTGTGGTGGGCCTAGGACAGTGAGACCACCACCAAAACATTCAGCATGACACATACTTTCTGTTTAGGTCATCTCTGGGTACCCACACTAAGTTAGTGGGGACCACAAAATAATAACCCCTTCCACTATTCTGTGTCTTTTTAAGCTCTCTTATGAATTGAACTGAAGTTTTACAGCGGAGTAGTTCGTGTTGTAAGGGCCTGGTTTATAATATCATTGCAGTAGGAATGCTAGCCCTGAAAATGTGTAATGCACTACACTCTCTAGGGGCTATAATCTATGGTTGCACTGCATTACTATCAGCCATTCTGTTTTCATGTGGTACATGGTTACATGACCATGTTTCTTACAAATGCTATTTTATTGTGGTGTCCTCTGTGCATTACAGTCTAATGATGAAAGTTTATTTCTGATAAAGGTTTTTATTGGGCCTACATGATAACTTATATGTTTTATTCATCTCTCCGTAATTGCAGTTGTGACCATGATTCATGCCAATTTAGCATCCGTCTTACACCATGACTGTTTGAAGCCTCTTGATACGTTTGGGTGACCCTTCAAGTTTATGTCTCTCGTTACTCCTCCGTGGCTGTCTTGGGTCTTTTTGGGGGAATTGTGTTAGCCAGCCAGCAACTCGGATGGTGGGGTGGCGAATGTGGTGTTCTATTTGAATTAGCAAAACACAAGTAAATTAGGATGCTAAATTGCAGCATTTATTTTCATTTTTGGCTGCAAACTGAGGAAGAAGGTAAATGGAAGTGCTTTAATTATATGTAGAGCCACTGGAATTATGTGGCAGGAAAAGACCAAATTATGTGGCAGGGTTGACCAATTTATTTGGCAAGAAATGTCCAGTTATGAAATTACACCACCAATTGCTCTAACTCAAGCAAATGCAAGACCCACTGCATTGCAAATGCTTGTTTTTATTGCACACCATTCTGGCTAACGCACAATACATACTTGCCAAATCTCTCTGCCAGCCTGTCAATAGTGGCATGTTTCTACTAGTCAGTTAGTCTTATATACTAAAGTTCCACTGTTCTGCTGTAAGTTTATATAGGGGTGGGTGTGCTTGATAGCTGTGCCTTCACCCTAAAGAAGCCCACGCTGTCTCTCTTGCTGACTATACTGGAGAACTGCAGTATACACTCTAAGTTATGAAACACTGCTTCTTACTGAAGTCTCAAAAAACAAATCTGTGACAAGTTCCCTGCTACTGGGTGCACTGTTTACAAACTGCGGAGCCCGAGGACATCCGTGGAAAGCGGTCTTGAGGTCTGCCATCGCAAGCTTTTCAGACAGGCTGCCAGAAACAATACACAGAATGAGTGGCCTAAAGTTATGAGTTTTGTTGGATGTCTTGGTAACCGCCACAACACAAGATGGCAGCCTGCCTAGGGCCACGGATCTGCAGGTGAGCTGTGGAGAATGCAGCCGCATTGTCACACTCAGCAGTGAAAAAGCCATGTTTCACATGCCTTCTGTGTGACGGGTTTACGGTGCATGAAAACACAGTGTACTCGAAGCAGACACACCGAGCTGCGGTAGAGAAAAGGAACCTTTCACGTGACCTACATATGCAAGTGCGATAAGCAATGATGGAAGTACAACAAGTATGGCATAAGCACGGGGGGCATGTCAGATGCTGCTCTGGTACCGAGGACCAGAAATGCTGTGCAAGTAAATATGCACGCATTCTCTTTACTTTTAATATGCAGCAGGGAGGAAGATGCCATTACCCTGCAATAACACGCCAACCCTGATTTGCAATGCCATAAGGAAAATGATACGTAATGAGGGACATTATATCTTGAGGTGTGCGGTTTTGGAATTTTAAGACAATAAATCTCAGGTCCTAAACTTAAATATGGTAGGTGGCCATGATCTAATGCAATTTCTCAGTTTCTAGGGTAACCTATAACACACTGAAGATGGCGAAAGCTTTCATAAAGAGATTAGGCATAGTCAATAAATGACTACAAAGTGCTGTGGGTGCAACACCATCGCACTCACAGACGCCAAACAGGCCAAGCCCCAGGACTCTGTCTGCATGCCATTTTCCAACACAGCCCACACTGGGTTTGACACCTTTATTTGCCACTCTTGCTTCTTCGAGCAGGCAAGCCACCAACATGCAGTCATGCTACACTGTTGTAGCATGTGTCATCTAACCTAGGGTGGGGCAAAAAAAGTAAAAAAAAAATAATAATTGAGCACGATCACTGCGAAACTTATAATCGGCAAAACAAAATATGAAATACATGATAGAGACGAACACTTTAAATTCAAGGTGATATTAACGAAAAACACTCACATCGCAAGTATACAGATGTAACAGTGTGAAACTCATGTTCAGATCCAGCGATACTTCTGAAGTAAACGTTCAGAATTATCCCTGAAATATGCCTTTGTTAACAGATCTATTTGGCCAAACATAATCTTAACTGTTTGGGAGAACCATTACTTAAGTATGGACTTGTTTGCATTAAGCATGTTTTTCTCAAATGCTTTACATGATTTTGGTAGCTAAGACCAGCAGGCATTATGGTGGAGGAGGGTAGATAAACTGGTGCATAAAAGCAATCTCATCTCGGTTCAAGGTTCATAGATGTCAACCAATCACAGTATGCAGTCAGAACCTGAGGTTCTTGTAGGATGCGGAGGGATTTATCTCTTGATGTTCCTACTGATAGCATGCATTTTGAGCGGTTCCCAATATTCAAGGCAGTCGTTTCAATATCAATTGGAATCCTGGAAAGGAAAATTAGCGACATTGCAAATTTGGTGGTGTCATAAGAGGGTTCAAGGTCAGAAAGTAGACGTAGAGCCCTCAAGCACTAGATCAGAACATACCTAAAGAATCCACTGGCAATGGAGGGTTGATGGCCTACTCAGTTCTACTCATTTGATGGACTTACAAGTCAATATTCAGAAAACAGAGGATCCTTAGCCAGTTGCAAACCAAAATGCACTGCATCAATAGGTAAATAAGCCTGTGGGATTTTTGATCAATGTGCAGGTAGCAAAAAAAATTAAGGACTATTTGGGAGGCTAAATTAAGCAAAAGAGGCCATAAAGAGCCTGATAAGAAAAGGAACATGGGAAGATTTTGTCAGAATGGAAGGTGAAGTAGAGTAACAAATGTTCAACGGTTGCTACTGGAGGAATAGGTCTCATATTATGGTTGAAATGAAAAGTTGCGGTCAGAGGGGCAGAGTATAAACAGCATGAGGGACAAGAGGAGCGGACGGTATGGCTCTGATTGCAGTACACGAGGGAAAGTAAAATTATCTCAGTCTTTAGTGGACTGAGTCTGAGGCAGTAAGTAGTCATCCTGTAGCTAAATGAAGACAGTGCATTGGTGATGCAGGTCAGGAGTGAATAAGGAAAAGAGATGAAACACTTTGTATCTTCCTCAACCTCAAAGAGGACATTACATGTCTTGAAGGTGGAAAAGAGGGACACTTTGCGAGCGCAAAAACAAAGCATTTCAAGAAGAAAGGATAGAGGTTTGGGAACAGAGGATACAGCATCATGACAGTGTACAATCACAGAAGCAGGAAAAGCAATTGGGAATGGCATTACAATGCACAAGAAAACGGGAATGCTGGCATTACCACAATTTGCAGACAGTTTGCAGTTACAATTACAGGAAACATGTAAGGTGAGCAGATATTATGAAGCAGGAGCAATGGGTAAGAGCAGTCAAATTCAAGTAGTGAATGTAAGTTGAACAAGCTGAACAGCCAAAAATGGCTTTCTTTAGGGTGGAGATAACCTAAAAACTATTACCATTTTATGCATTATACATACTTCACAATAGATTTTTTCCAAGATAAATTTAATCATTCTCAATTAAAGATCCCATTTGATCTTAAACAGTCGCTAGGAAGGGAGTTGCTTGAATAGTACTGCACTGTTAGGTTATCCTTCTTTAGCAATAACCTGTGCAACGAAGCAACTGGTTTAAGTAGATTCCATATACAAATGAATCAGGAAAACATTCCACAAGTAGTACAGTAAACCAAATCATAAAAAGGGATATAAACCTTGCAACGTCACCTTCCATGATTTATTTTAAAGGGCAACAGTGCTCGAAACTTTCCTTGGCAATCATGAACCAGCTTCAGTTGTGCAGTGCGTCTGGCCCAAGTTCATTATTTAGTTACAGACTGTGTAACACGGCTTGCAGAAGCAGGGGCCAAGGGTTTATCACTCCAGGTTGTTGAAACACCTGTGTTATGTCACTCAAGTACTGGATGCATTAGGCTGAAGTGCCAAATGTTGCTTTTTAGAGTTAACTATTCAGTAAAGCATGAGTGGTTAATCATAGCTCTCCTCTACAAAATGATCCATATCACAGGAAAACCATGGAGTATCTCTATTACCTGCGACTGCCAGCCTGTGGCACAGTCATTTTTTAAACTATCTGGGCTTAAAGTAAAGGTAACACCTTGGTGGGGAAATGCAAGTTGGGAGTAATAGTAACATAATATTGTAAACACCTTGATGAAGATCCCGTAGTGGTAACCTTTAACACCAAAACAGTGCGACACCAGGAGAGGATCGTAATGAGAAAATTCTCTTTAGTCCGGTAGGTTTTCTTCGCCCACTACATCAGAAGAGCTTAAAGTTTTCCTTTGCTCAGAAATAATCAAGATATATGGACTTAAGGTCTACTCGGATATTTCCACCCAGATAAAAGCTGGATCCAGAATCTTATTAAGGCACTCCAAAGATAGGTAAAAGGGTCATATACACTTAGAATATGTGGCCACTGACTACACATAAACCACAGTAAAGAGGGGAGTAGCAGTGAATAGCAAACTTGTGATTTGTCAGCAAAAGTCAGCACTGGTTAGCTTAAGAAAGCTCAGCAAATGCGTTTAGCCAATTGGAAATGAAAAAAAAAGTAATTCATTTTGGGATAACATGTTTTGTCAAAAGCAATGAATATTGTTCTTGTTGCCCCCACCATGTGAAAGCACAAAGAATAATTCTGCAAGCTAAGGTGTTTCAAAGTCGAACCATTCAAACCGAATATCTAAAGTTTATAAGAAAAAAACTACGAGCAATACCAGTAACTATGACAAGCAACCTACTTTTTAAAGGATGATATTTAAATAAAATGAGATCCTTTATGAAGTCACCTAACCTACATACGGAGCAGGTACAAAATCAATAAAATGACACTATCTGACAGTTTGGAGATTTGTATGAAAAAAAACTGTAGTTTTTAACACAAATCATGTAAAGATGACAAATAAAACAATTTTATTTGTCATCGTATGGTTGCTATCAACCTTAGGCTTGATTCACAAAAGGTATTCAGGGGGTATACGTTATGAATTTGCACAAAGATTCGTGTCCAGTGTAAATGTATATTTTATTGTGAATTTCTCTATAACTAGTGTGGAGAAATATGCAGGGGTAAACTTTGATCCCAAACTTTGATCCACCACCACCCTGGAAATGGTCAGAAATTTACTTCAGGCAGGAGCTGTATTATCAGTTCTAGCGGGATGGGGAAAGGAAATGATCACCAACACATTTGGTCGGAGCACAGGGGAAGGAATTTCATCACAGGAAAAAAAAGGTTATTTGCCAAAGCTCCATTCCTCCATGTTAAAATCTATGCTATGTAGTGATCCAGATAGGGAATAGGAGGAAGAAGAAGGTGCCATATGAAACTCACAACTGCCTAGACTGTTGAGGCTGGTGCAGATTTCTTGGAGCACTAATGGGAGGTTTGAATTGGGGGAAAAAGGCAAAAAAAAATAAAAGTATAAAGTATGCCCAAGCTAAGATGAAAATCTTTGCGTGCACTGATACATTTATTACATAACTCAGGCACTCTTTGTCTGCAGGAAAATTTGTTTTAGACACCAATACAGTTGCATATTATAAAATAATTAACATGAAAGCAATGGGCACCCGATGCCACCCAAAAATATTTACGTTACCTTCCCAACTCAGATAAAGCAACATTGGTGTCTTTTAGACAACTATCACCACACTTTCTTTAAAGCTTTCTTGGACGTGTTTGCCCCTTCTCCAAAATCAGTTCTAAGTGAAGAGTGCGTTCCCGTTCCCTGGTAAGATACACTGTTGAAGGTTCCAGAATCTACAACACATACAATTGCATAGAAGCTTAAGTACACATGCCCAGAGATCGGCAAAGGATTTGAAATCGGTAGAGCGTTTCTCAGTTCAGAGCACTGATCTTTGAGCTGAAGCAAAATTGAACTACTCCCCTTAGAAGGACAGGGTGCTTCTGGATGCACAAATTCCTATGTACACCACTAGCAGAATAGAGTAGTGGTGCATGCATCAGTACCACAGAAGGGCATGTATCCAACAAGTAAAAGAAGCAAGAGGAGTTTTTCCTGTCTTAGGTATGCATCGGATTTGCAAAATTAGTAAGCTTTGGGTCAGATGGGGAAGCGCATTACCCCTAATGGAATGCCTCCAATTAAATGGACTATCTATCTTCACAGAGAACAAGTACGTAAACAATACGTCTCACAATTGGACATTGGGCCAATTAGAAATACAAGGCAAATCTATCCTATGTGCATGTCTAAAAAGAAAAGACCATGCTTCTGTAAATCCATTCTGTGTGTGTCCAAAAAAAAAAAAAAAGAAGACAATGCAATGCTTCTGTCTATGTCTGCACAAGAAGACACAAATCTAAGCCTATCAAAGGCTTGCTTAAGCAAATAGCTACTAAGCTTGCTCTTCTTGACTAAGCATGTTCGCAAGCTATGATCATGAACAAACAAATGCTTTTCAAATTCCACATGTACAAAGATCACAGAAAGGGGACAGAAGCAAGGTTACTCAAATAACTGCAGAGCAACTTTTGAAAAAAGTCTGAAATGGTAAAGAGCAACTTTTCAGTATGGATGTTTTTTTAGTTCTTGCTACAGACAGCTCTAGGTGCCTGGTGACACAGCACCTGGATACTCTCATGAGTAAGTGACAAGCAGCGCTCTACGTATCTACCCTACATTACATGTTAACAACACCTTAAGTACATATGAAGTAGTACTGACACACAGGGCTTTGGATCAGCCCACAAAAGCCATTGTCGTTCATGGTTTGCCATTGCTTAGATGGACTGACCTCCATATTTGTTGCAATTGGCGATGTTCTCAAGTAGTCCTTTTGCTAGCCTGCAGAAGCAACATGCTGTGTAGCTTAAGTTTCAGAATCAAATTGTGTTCTTAGATGTTTGTACTGGAATGATGAATTTCAGGATTGTGATTTGCTTTTGATAGGGAAATACGTTCTGTTTATCTTTATGGCAGGCTAAGTCTAGTCACTAATCACCCTTGCAAGGTCACTTTTTTACTTTACTCTCTTGATTACATGTAGCTGGACGTATAGTTTTTAGTCAAGAAGTAAAGCAGTGTAAACAAATAGTATTTCCACAACTACACTGTAAATAATGGCCCTTGTCAAACCTGTTTATGTAATATTAGGTAGTTTATGCATTTTAAGTTCAACGTTTACAACGCAAACTTAAACCTCTGATTCCTTGTTGTAGCACTTTGAGGATACAACCTACCTCTGCTAATGCAGTCTATTCCACAAGGTGGTTACACTCCTAGCTTCAGTACTATTGTAACCCAGGAGGTTGCTTCATTATGGTATTTTCTTTCGAAGACAGCTGAGAGCAACACACACATTACCCAACTACTACCAAATCCTTCCCATTCTGAAAAGCCAGACTTACTAGCTTTGCTAAAGCACATTTAAGAAAAGTGAGGCCAATTGGCTTTGACGATGCTTCTTTTTAAACTGCTACAAGGACTTTTTGCATACACTGGAGTTGAACAACTGCATTGACTGCACCATACCAAAATACGAGGTGACGAATGCCGCTAGGGATATTACTCTAGTCTGACACTTCTTTAGAGCTCCATATCCCCTGCCGCTCAGCAAGTGAGGTTATTGATAATTCTTCAAGGGCTGGTAACAGAATTAAAGCTAGTGTGTGTAAACTAAAGCACAGAGATTGGTCTAATTTTAAGATAATCGGGTAACTTATTTAAGAAGAGGTGTCACCAAGTACAATTATGCTTACAATGAGAACAAAGACTAAACACAGATGTACCATCCATCATTTTAAACCCAAGAGGGCAAGGAGCCATTGGTTTCCTCTACGAGGCACAGCTTTCATTAACTATCAATGAACAGCCAAAATCCCTTTTCTCAACAACTGCCGAGTCCATAATTCTAATAATTAAAACTTCTCAAATGTATTTTCGCCATATTTTGTTCTCACACCACTACTACATAGAGTCATTAATCCACTAGTTATTGTATAACGGACATGACAATCTGGTACTTTTTTTGTTTTTTTCTTTTAAAAATCACAGTAGTAGCACCATGCCCACCTGTACCTTGAGCAGGGTGGAGTGAAGCCAGTGTCTTTGTATTTGGATCCATAAGGGAAAGGGGATAAGGTGGAAATAGAAGTTAGAGAATTGGTGGACATTTATACAATTAATCTGTATTTCTACACAGACCCTCCCTTGACAAAGCTACCATTGTGTGCCACTGATCTATTTTTTAGCATGAACAAGTCAGTTTGTTTTTAAATAGGCCAATATTAAATGTCTCTAAAACAGAATAGCCAATTATTTCCTCTCCAAAAGTAAAACATATCTTGCCATTCTAGAATCTACGATATATCCTGTGTGTGGTACAACAGCCATATGAGACACAAGACATTGTTTTCTCTGTACTGCCTTTCCATCCCCACAGTGACACAAAAGAGCACCAACTACCGAGGCCTCCAAATTAGATTGCACCAATATGTTCACCAGATTTTGAAGAGAAACATTTGTAATCTTACATTCTGTACCAGAAAACAAGAGACTGCCTTCAGCTCTGCAGGGATGGAGGAAAAAGCCTATACATGATACACATGCTTTTAAGGGCTCTTGGCCACCACCTTATACAGATGCTTACCTCTTGAGTTCCACAACTTGAGTCTCCTATAAGTTCCTTGGTCTCCTAAGAAGGATTCTTAATAAGGATCTTGTGGAAACTCTACTTGCCAATCAAGAAATCACTGTCCACCAATTTGCAGATACACAGCTCTACCCTAAAACACAAGAGGCAGGTGATAATCATTGCATTACATCTCGCCTCTTCTTCATCCAGTCCAGGGTGGCAAACATCTACCTGAAACACAAACCAAGCCAAAGTGAAACAAAATGTATTATCCTCACCAAGAATGTCCAACACCAAAAATTCCATACCTGAACCTTAAAGTTAAAAGGCTTCATCCTAGTTACAAATCATTAGTATTTCACTCATTTGTCATTCAAAGTCCATACCGCCACAAAACCCTGACAGACTGTCTAGTTCTGCCTTCCCTTGCTTGGGTGAACTTAAACTACAGCCCTGCAACCAGTTGCCAGTTAACTGTGCCAGCTATTATTCTCTCATCGGTGGAGCGTGGCAATGTTGTATTAACAAACTGTCTCATCTCCCACCCTACTCAGAATGCAACTACCATTAGCAATGCAACTTATAAAAGGGAGAAAATAACAATCACGCCACCTACTTCGAATCACACTACAGCCGATTCCCTTAAAAATAGTGTTCCCCCTCCAAGGTATGCTTTTTCATGTACGGAGCACAATTTAAAAAAACAACCTAATTTATAGAGAACCGATCTCTGATCGAAACTGCAAGACACAGACTCCATCGTTTGCTAGAACAGAAACTAGGGAGTCCCATAACCACATCTCTAAGGCATTTAGCCAGATGTCTAAAGTAAGAACCCCACTCTACCAAAATCCACAATAATTCCAGACAGCTCCCTCTTGCAAAGTATCTTTAAAAAAAAAAACCTGGCTTGCTCTTTAAAGTGTTGCTTGAACTCCAATTCGGTGTCCAAATTTATGTGGTCTCCTAAAGCAAGGCCACCACTTAACAATTACCACAAATATAACTTGCAGAGGAAAAAGTATCACGTCTCTTAGTGCAAGTTTGAGCTCCCATTGGCGGTGCCAGAGCACTGGCCACTATGTGGCCCTCTTTTATATACTTGGTTACAGAGTCTCGAAAGTGTTAAAGTCAAAAATATTGTTTCGGTTGTGTTTTTTGAAGGTGTGGAGTGAGCTTGTTTGCTTTCATTCCTTGTCGTATGCTACAAACTTGTTTAAACAGGGTGGGTTACAAGCTGCTTCTCCACGTGTCATGAGGCAGTCTCTTGTAGGAGCGATCTAGCATATTACATCAGGCTTCTCTCTGTCCCACTGGATGGAAAAGGAAAGGACGCACAGGCCACTTTTAGGGTATCCACATGATACACTTAAGTACACTGACTTGTAAAAACGTGGCACTGATAACTGCACCACTCTTTCCCCATATGGGCCAATGCTAATCAATACCGACGTAAGTAAATAATATGATAAAGACTTTGATGCTTTCCAAATTACGGAAGGAGAAGCAAACAGTGCTTGCACAGACAGCTGTAACCACAAAGATCTCTTGGCTACCCTTGAAGGAAGGCAAAATGTGTGATGCGGTTTTAATCAGTAGAAAAAATTTAGAACAAGCAAGTGCAAACATGAACGGTTTCATGACGAGTGGGATAGTCAAATGTTAGGCACCTGCACTGCCTGGCAACTACCCCTTCCCCCACCTCAGTCATGTATAGTTTCATAGGATCAATTAGTAAACAACAAAAACCACCACGGAAGCCAGCTTACAACTGTTCCACATCTCCAAGTTTATGTCAAGAAACCGAGCTCTGTAACCGAGAAAGACAGGATCGTGGATTAAGGGATGCAGTTGCTGGCTATGCGTTGAAGGCTCTCGACCCAGGGTCACAATATCACCTCAGACAGTCATTTAAAAAAAAAAAAAAAAAAAAAAAAAAAAAAAAAAAAACACTTTGCCTACATCCAAAACCATTCATCGGTTAAACTTTAATACTGGAAGAGTTATGGGTTAAAGAAAGTGCAATACGTGTTCATCTTTACTCATTTTAAACACTTAGTGGCCACCACAATACAATCAATTTCATAGCGGCTGATGGTAGCAGGCCCAAGCAGCATGAACACTGCTGTGCAATATATGGAAGATCTAAGAATACAGGAAGCTTCCAAAGGGCAGGCTATCCAGGTTCAGTAAGGTGCTGGTTAAAGGAAGCAGTGGCTGGCTATTGCAGGCATCTGATCCTCTTCAGTTCATTTCACAACCCTGTTCTTCATGTACACCCTGCTTTACTCCTCACTTATCACAAACCAATCTTCTTAGGCATTCTAACCCAATGCTACCCTGTCTTACCCGGCTCTTCCCATCTCACACAGCTCTACCAGTTACCTAGATTCTCTCATTGCAGATTCTTTACACTGTCCCGCCTGCTCACCAACTGGTTGGCTCTTCTTCCATCCACCCAGTTGCAAATTCTTGTCACCTGAGTGCCGCTAAAGACAGGTATGAAATTGTGAAAAAACGCAGAGAACCTGCATTCAGGACAGAGCATTTGTATTTGTTTCTTGAGCAACATGGCTATGCTTTCATGGGCTACAACAGTCATGCAAAATAAAACACAGCCACTAAAGTGCATGCTGAAGTGGGCATGTACCTTAGGATTCTTAGGGATACCTTGCAAGCTGCTTGCATTACAGTTACCCATTTTTCCCTGAGAACTAATGGAGAAAATTATTAATGTCCAAAATACAATACTATGCAGGATATGTGAAGTTGCAACATTGCTATTAGACACAAACATTGCCCTTTTAAAAAGATCCCTCAGTTCCCCCACTCCTCCAGTTAGCACCCTTATGTTGCAAGCAGCCTCAGAATTCAAATGCCAAAAAAAGTCAACTGACGCATTCAAACTTCTCAGAAAGAGACATTTTTCAGGTGTGAATCTCCAATATGTATACTTTGACAGAATTCGAAAAAACACTGTTTTACAGGTAGGGCCATCCAAAAGGCAATGCTTGAATAGCCACCATTATCTCTAGGACCCATACCATGCACTCTTGTTTATCAACATTCAAAGGTAGATTTCTTGACTCTCACAATAACAAAAATAGTTCTCTTATCTAAAGTCCACCTTCTTCCATGATACGTCTTCCTACTACCTCTTTACAAGACCCCAGAGTTCAGGAGGTTCTACTCTTAAAGTCCCTCATATCAAACGTTCTGGTGGCAGATCCTTCCATACAATAGCATTCCACCGTTACAATGCACTGTCCTTTTTTAGGTCCCACCCGCGACAGTGCATGCATCTTGCTTGAGAAAGATATTATTATACAACAAGGGGTTTCCAGCCCACCCATTGCTTAACAATGGTTGGCTTGATTGTCACTCTTATTTGCTACCTTTTAATTGGCCAGAGAAGCTTCTTTCGGATGAAGCATGGACTAAGTACCAATTGCTTCAGCTTGATTGCTGTCCTTCCACTGATCGTACTGTGTTTGAGGTACTACTTTTATTTTTTCTTCTTCCCTGTAGTCTTTAGTGAACCTCTTGCCACTAGTGTCAATTTTTACAACGCCACGCACACTAACGTCAAAGAAGCCGCTTTCTCCTTTGAAATTGATGTTTATTTTGATAACAGATGATATCTGCTTCCAGGTGCGTTTTCACTAAGGCAAGGGCGCAATTGCATTCTTTATGTGATAGGATTTTTTGGCCAAATGTAATTTTTATTTTTTATTTTTCACGCATGAGGAGAAAAAACTGGTATGCTAAGATTCACAGGGGTGTTGTGCCAAGACCCAGCAAGCAGTGGCAAAGCTAATATGTTTCACGTTTAAGACTACTGGTTCTCCCATTGCCTTTTGGTCCTGCTGCATAGCATGGACATGGCCAATTTTGGCAATGATTTGAAACCAGGCTGTATAGCACTCTGGCTGCTGTGCAGCATGGCTAATATTAATAATAATAATAAACAAGCATTTGCAATGCAATAGGTCTCACATTTGCTCGAGTTAGAGCTATTGGCACTGTAAATTCATAACTGGATTTTTCTTGCCACATAAATTGGTCAACCCTGCCACATCATTTTATATTTTCTTGCCATATATATTTTATTGCCCTGCATATAACTGAAGTACTTTCATTCACCTTCTTTCTCTATCTGAAGCAAAAAATGAAAATGTCGCCATTTAGCATCCTAATTTAAATCTGCCAGGCTAATTCCAATTGAATACCACTTTCACCACCCAACCATCACAGTTGCTGGCTGGCTAACATAATTCCCACAAAAAAGACACAAGACAGCCACGGATGAGTAACGAGAGAAATAAACTAGAAGGGCACCCAAACATAACAAGAGTCTTCAAACAGTCAGTGTAATAAGGATGTTCAGGTGGCCTGAATTATGAGCATACATGTTATAAAGGGAGATTATTAAAACATATATAATTATCATATAAAATGTTCTCAGGAATAAACTGATGTTGTTAGACTTTAATGTTCAAAATAGCCCCTAGAGGGCACCCTAAGAAAAATATAATTTGTAAGAACCATGGTCATGTAAACATATTGTTAGCCCCAAGAGGAGATAACCCCAAGAAAAATAATACAGGAGAAAGTATTCCAGCGCAGCCATAAACTTAGCCCCTAGAGGGCATTTCTAGGGCTACCAGGCCTGCTGCAATGACATTACAAACAAGACCTTTAAAACAAAACTTCTCCCAGCTGTAAAACAAAGGTTGTAGCCATGTGAAAGACAGTGAATGGTGGGAGGGGATACTATTTTGGGGTCCCCTCTAACCTAGAGTGGGAGCCCAGAGATGATGTAGAAAGAAAGAAAGAAAGAGTGTTTGAAGGTGGTCCTATTGTCCTAGGACCACCACAGACTGAGTTATGAGCGAAAATGTTCTGTAAAAGTAATGCCCTGCAAAGCATTATGGGGCGAGTTTTTGTGCCGCAATTATTACAGGATGTTCACTGCAATGCTAAAGGACACCACAATAAAAACAGCATTTGGAGGAAACATGGTAATGTAACCATGCAGTCAGCCCTTAGAGAGCATAATCACATGAAAAAAGAATGGGAGAAAGTAATGCAGTACAGCTATATATACAGCCTTTAGAGGACATAGTGTATTACACATTTTCAAGGCTAGCAGAACAATGATATTACAAACAAGGCCCATAAAACATAGCTTCTCTCAGCTGTAAAATAGACGTACAGCCATGAGAAAGCTTAAAAAGATAATGCAAAGTGGGAGGGGTTATTATTTTTGTAGTCCCCACTAACAGTGTGGGGACCCAGTGATGATACAGACAGAAAGAGCACATTATGATCAATGTTTTGAAGGTGGTGCCATTGTCGAAGGACCACCATGGGCTCAGTTATGAGTAAAAATGGTTTGTAAAAGTAATATCCTACAAAGCATTATGGGGCAAGTTTCCGTGCCACAAGTATTCTAATATGTTAATATGGCTGCAATGCCTAGACCAGCCCCTAGAGAGCCCCACAATGAAAATAGCATTTGTAAGAAACATTGTCATGTAACTGTATAGTTAGCCCCTTGAGGGCATAACCACACACAATAAATGGCAGAAAGTAATGCAGTGCAACCATTTATTTAGCAACTAAAGGACATAGTATTTAACACATATTCAGGGATAACAGGCCTATAGCAATGGTATTACAAAGAAGGCCCTTAAAAAACACTCTACTCTCAGCTGTAAAATAAAAGTTCAAGACATGAGAAAGGCTAAACAGGTACTGACTGGCGGGAGGGATTACTATTTTGTGGTCCCCACTAACCAAGTGTCAGGAACCAAAGATGATGCAGACAGAAACAGCACGTTGCTGTGAATGTTTTGGTAGTGGCTCCGTCTTCCTAGGACCACCACAGACTGTTATGAGCAAATCATTTTGAAAAGAAAATGCTTGCAAAGCATTATGGGACAAGTTTCCAGAGGGTAGTGAATATTGTAGTATCAGCTCTCCCGCTTTGCCGGGGGAGTCACTTTTGCTTTCAGGATTTCTGTTTTAGTAAAGCATTCACCAATTTCAAGTGTTTTAAGGAGAAAACCACAAGAAATGACTCTGATTAGGTAACTGTGAACAATATGACCAGCGCACTAATACCGCTGATCGAGTTCACGCTGCTGTGTCTGTGAGCGCCATAGCTGCCATGCAGCACAAAGGGGAGAGACAAAAGAAGTGGTTCTCCCAAGCTGAAGTATATCAGCAATAGTGCAATAATCCATGTAAGAGGGGCAGTAAGCAGGGCGTGACAAAAACAGCCTCAAGGCAGGACATACGTGAGGCAATTACCAATGACATCAAGTGATTTTTGAAAGGCAAGCCCATGAACGAGTTAGTGATTGGCTTGAGGTGGGCAGGGTTAAAAGCCCACAATACTTACAACAGGTCAAACCGCTTGCGCGCTCGACCTAAAAAGGAACATGATGCATCTAGCACCAATGGACTGGAAAAAAAAGGAGCATTAGCCCTTGCTGCATTATAGCACTTTTTCAAATTAGTTTTAGCTAGACTGGAAAGAATGTGCGATCTGTATAGCATGGCTACAAAACTGTGCCAAAGTCAATAGCCCTCATAGGTTAGACCTATTGGCTTTGCCAATGCTTGTTTACCTTTCAATAATGGAGAGGGAAAAAGCATTTGAGAAACTTCTTAAGATCTCATTATTTCTTAGATAAGCACTTGGCATTTACCATTTCCTCCACAGGTGGCACCATGATTTCTCAAATGGCAAAAGTTTAAATCAACAACCAAGTTTTAAGTAGCAAATAACACATTCAAATACAATTGTGCTAAAAGGGTAGCAATTATGAGCAAACATGTGGATAAGAGAGAGGGGAAGACAAAGTAATGTTGTAAGTGTGTCATAGTTCGAGCCATGATGCAAATCCAATAAGTGGATAGCACATTGCAGTCTAAGGGTCTCTTCAAATGTGACACTGTCAAAAATTGACATGTTAAGATCCCAGGTTGTAGAGATTCAAATCATCTATACTGATGTCTGCAGTTTTATTATATAGGACTATAGCAGCATTCGAGTTCACTTACACTCAGACACCCTGTAGATCGGTGGATGAGAGAGGTGTTGCAGTAGCAGAGCCAGCTCAAGACTGTTGTTATATGCTTTAGCGGGGTAGGAAAAACGGTGATGGGGAAATGCTTGAATTAATGGCTGCTACTATAACAACTTGCAAACAGTTCTAATGGAACAACAGCAAGACTTGTTTGCCTATGGCAAGTGTCTGTCTCTAAAGTGAAACCATGGGTGAACAAAAATAAATTGCAATGCAACCCCAAGCAAGTTCCAGTGGCAGCGATTAATTTAAGCATGTTTCTATCACCTTAATGTCTGTTGCACTAGATACCCTAGGTGCAAGAAATATGCAGTTATGGTTCCATCCTCACTGTGCCAAAAGACAAACTCTCTCCTCACTGAAGAGGAGAAGTAGATTTAAACATAGCTGAGGTTGTATGTGTTCCGCTCTGGAAAGGAACTGACCTGGCTGACTGGGCTGAACTGTTCCTATTTGAGTATGAACAAGTATATGCTGATCTCTGTTTCGAGTGGGAGAACAATTATGGCCCATGCAATCACCAGTGGAGCGCTCTTTCCGTCACCTTTATTAGGCTTCAGCTGCAGGATGTCACCCCAACTTGTTAACTAACAGCAAAAACTTTGATTTTTACCCTTAGTCTTCACCTCTTGAAAAGGCCTTATTTCGGTACTATCAGACTGATCTCTTCCATGCCACCTCCCAAAAAAGGTAATATCTTCAAAAGACCATCCAGTGTTTTATGTCACAATACACCTCAACCCAAGACACCATAAAAATAAAAATAAAAAAAAGGCAACATTCTAGGATACCCATTGCTGACTATGGCAGGAGATACACTACAATGGAGGACTCCTTTCTTGGGAAAGGGATGCCCCCTCCCCAGTTCCCTGGCTAGAGCGCCTGTTAGAAATGGGGTCTTTGGTTGGCAGTCAGGTTACCTCCTGTCCAAGCAAGAACCCTAACTCTAGTAAGGGTAAAAGAGAATCACCCTCAGCCAACCCCTGCTTACCCCCCTTGGTAGTTTGGCACGAGCAGTAGGCTTAACTTCAGAGTGCTAGGTGTAAAGTATTTGTACCAACACACACAGTCACTTAATGAAAACACAAAAAAACTGGTTTAGAAAAATAGAAAATATTTATCTAAACAAAACAAGACCAAAAACGACAAAAATCCTCAATACACAAGTTTTCACTAAAATTTTTGAAAGAGTCTTCATGTAATTTTAAACACACACTAACACTGTTAGCGTGAAAATGTACCTTGGGTGCGTCAAAAATAACTCTGCACGGGCGTGTGCGCTTCAAAAAGGGCTTGCGATGCGTCGATTTCACTCACAAGAGAGACCTTGCATCGTTTCTCCTTTCGTCGGGTCAGCGTCCGTCGTTCCTTCTCTCCACAGGAAAACGATGCGTCGATCCGGGCAACATTCTCGGGTCCGGGCAGGCCTTGCGTAGTTTTTACACGCCCAGTGGTGTTTGCGTCGGAAATCCAGCCGCACGATGATCCGAAAACCACGCAGCGCGGGTTGAGATCTCACCAGCCTCCGTCAGCGATGCTGCGTGTCGTTCTTCCGGTCGCGTTGCAGGTGAGCGTCGATTTTCAGCCATGAAGCAGGCGGGCGGCACGTCGATTTTTCAGCCACAGATCGGAGTTGTGTTGATCTTTTCCCTGCACAGCATTCTGTGCATGGATTTCTCACTCTTGGGCTGCCAGCTTCTCCTTTCAGGATCCCTGGAACTGGATGGGCACCACTTGGCAGAGTAGGAGTCTCTCCAGAGACTCCAGATGCTGGCAGAGAGAAGTCTTTGCTGTCCCTGAGACTTCAAATAACAGGAGGCAAGCTCTAAATCACGCCCTTGGAGATCTTCACAAGAAGGAAGGCAACACAAACTCCAGTCTTTGTCCTCTAGCACAGGCAGAAGCAACAACTGCAGAATAGATCCACAAAGCACCGTCACATGCAGGGCAGCTCTTCTTCTTCAGCTCTTCTCCAGGCACAGGTTCCTCTTGGTTTCCAGAAGTGTTGTAAAGTCTGTGGTTTTGGGTGCCCTTCTTATACCCATTTTGCCCTTTGAAGTAGGCCTACTTAAAAGGAAATTCTCTCTTGATTGTGAAATCCTGCCTTGCCCAGGCCAAGCCCCAGACACACACCAGGGGGTTGGAGACTGCATTGTGTGAGGACAGGCACAGCCCTTTCAGGTGTGGGTGATCGCTCCTCCCCTCCCTCCTAGCACAGATGGCTCATCAGGAAATGCAGACTACACCCCAGCTCCCTTTGTGTCACTGTCTAGTGTGAGGTGCAACCTGCCCAACTGTCAAACTGACCCAGACAGGGAATCCACAAACAGGCGGAGTCACAGAAATGGTTTAAGCAAGAAAATGCTCATTTTCTAAAAGTGACATTTTCAAACACACAATCTTAAAATCAACTTTACTAAAAGATGTATTTTTTTTAATTGTGAGCTCAGTGACCCTAAACTCCACGTCTATCCGATCCCAAAGGGAATCTACACTTTAATCATATTTAAAGGTAGCCCCTATGTTAACCTATGAGAGGGACAGGCCTGCAACAGTGAAAAACAAATTTAGCAGTATTTCACTGTCAGGACATATAAAAACACATTACTATATGTCCTACCTTAACCACACACTGCACGCTGCCCTTGGGGCTACCTAGGGCCTACCTTAGGGGTGCCTTACATGTAAGAAAAGGAAAGGTTTAGGCCTGGCAAGTGGGTACACTTGCCAAGTCGAATTTACAGTTTAAAACTGCACACACAGACACTGCAGTGGCAGGTCTGAGACATGATTACAGGGCTACTTATGTGGGTGGCACAACCAGTGCTGCAGGCCCACTAGTAGCATTTGATTTATCGGCCCTGGGCACCTTACTAGGGACTTACTAATAAATCAAATATGCCAATCATGGATAAGCCAATTACATACACATTTTGTAAAGGAGCACTTCTACTTTAGCACTGGTTAGCAGTGATATAGTGCCCAGAGTAACAAAAGCAGCAAAAACAGAGTCCAGCACACATCGCCAACCTGGGAAACTGAGGAAAAAGGTTAAGGGAGACCACGCCAAGGATGAAAAGTCTAATGGCGCCCAACTGCATGCATCTGATATCCTGATAATTATTTGACCCTGGCATCACGCTAATCTAGTGTATGTGCTGAGATTTAGGCAAGCAGATCTTTGGCATGTCCTGCAACCTGGAGAGGCCACAGCAAGAGTACCTTTAGTCGATAACGGTGGAGTCCTTTGCACTAACTTCCCTAGTGTGCGTTAAGCATGTTGATGTGTGTAGCTTGCACAGTGTTTGAGTGGGACTGAATAATGGAGGCCAGTGGGATCCATTTTTGATACTTTTTGCCTAGTCTTGCACAAGATAGGAGTCCTGTTCTTTTAGACAGTGGAAGTGTATGCTCACATTACTGAAGCTGGAGAGAGGAGAATTAGACACTGAAGTGTGGGAAAAGGAAAACGGAGGCAGGGCTCCTTTACTTATTCTACGAGGCCTTTCACTTAGCAAACTGCTGCTGATTAGTCTTCTTGAACATTGCTATTTGGTGGATTGCAGGCGCAAGGTGTGGAGTTGCTGATTCTGTTGTGAAAGAGGTGAAAGCCTTTAGGTAAGGACTGGCCTTTTTGTCTTTTCCGTTTAGTCTTTCACTTTGGCTGATGATAGCAACTCTTTATGCCACTGATGTGGGAGTTCCAGGCTGTTGGCTACCCTGATGTGAGAGCCATCACTCTACACAAAGGCTGTGTATACAGAACTGTCTGGAATTAACACTTGGAAGGATAACACTCAAAAAGGATCCACAGTTCAGACAGTAGACCTCCATCGGGTAGCAGTGCATAAAAGTGGTACTCCACTAGTTGTTTTAATTCTTAGTACTCTATGGCCTGGAAATGAAGTTCTTTGCCAAGTACTCCAAAGGCTACTGTGGGATCACCTGTTTCCTCTCTAACCGCTCCCAAAGAGTCTACCTCCCTCTGTTCCGCTCAGACCCCACCGATATCATCTGCGGCGTCCCACAAGGCTCCTCGCTCAGCCCGACTCTCGTCAATGTCTACATGAGCCCCCTCGCCGACATCGTACGCAAACACAACATCAACATCACCTCCTACGCCGACGACATTCAGCTGATACTCTCCCTCACCAAAGACCCCACTGGCGCCAAGACCAACCTGCAAGATGGAATGAAAGACGTCGCAGAATGGATGAAACTCAGCCGTCTGAAACTGAACTCAGATAAAACTGAAGTCCTCATCCTCGGAAACACCCCGTCCGCCTGGGATGACTCTTGGTGGCCCTTGGCACCGCACCTACCCCCTCAGACCACGCACGCAAACTCTGATTCATCCTGGACTCACTTTTCACCATGACCAAACAAGTCAACGCCTACTTCCTCACTCTCCGCATGCTCCGAAAGATCTTCCGCTGGATCCCCGCCGACACCAGAAAAACTGTGACCCACGCCCTCGTCACAAGCCGCCTGGACTACGGAAACACCCTATACGCAGGAACCACGCTAAAATCCAGAAACGTCTGCAGCGAATACAAAACGCCTCCGCCCGCCTCGTCCTCAACATACCCCGCAACAGCCACATCTCCGCCCACCTGAGACACCTGCACTGGCTTCCCGTCAGCAAAAGGATCACCTTCCGGCTCCTCATCCACGCACACAAAGCCCTCCACAACAAGGGACCCGAATACCTCAACCGTCGCCTCAGTTTCTACACGCCCACCCGTCAACTTCGCTCCGCCAACCTCGCACTCGCCGCAGTCCCTCGCATCCGCCGCACCACGGCAGGTGGGAAATCCTTCTCCTACCTGGCGGCCAAGACTTGGAACTCCCTCCCCGCCAACCTCAGGACCACCCAGCATTCCGGAGGCAGCTCAAAACCTGGCTCTTCGAGCAGCAGTAACCCCAGTGTTGATAGGCTCTGTCAGAGGCTATGTCCGAGGACCACCCCGCCCTAACATGAGGCTGTTATCAAGACTCAGAGCTCCAAGGCACTTCCGGTCAATACAGTTCGGGCCGCACCAAATCAACACAGCCACTCCCTGCTCTGTGCACCTGAAGAGTAAGGTGCAAGTGTACTGCTTAGCGCAGCCCACTGCCGAAATGGGAAAGAACTGCGGAATGCCTGGCAGGGCCCTGCCACTCAACTAAGTGCACAGGTATACCCGAGGTAAGGGGAGGGCGGGTCAGCCCTGAACAGACTGAGAATCACCCTAGAGCAAGTAACAACTGAGAAACTGAGTGCACGTTTACTTTTTGTGGTTATTTAATCTGCACCTGCCTAAAGAGCGCTAGTATCACTAACATAGGTTTTACTGTTACTAGTGTGTAGTATTGAGTACTAGTGTGTAATAGAATAGGTTATTTTTTGTAGGACATGTACTGACCTGGACATTCACTTTATCCAATTGTTAATGGACAACTGAGCTCTGCCCTCTAACACCCCACACTACTGCCTTCAGAAGACTGTAACTTGCTCTCACTACTCTCAGAGTCCAGAGCGGAATGGGTTGTACTTGGCCCAGTTTCAATAGGCATAGCAAGGCAGACCCCAGAACAGAGGTAAATTACATCTGCCCTCACAGGGCTGACGACCAATAGTACCTGCTTGCCATGTGCACCTCCCCAAACAGTCTGACACCCCAGAAATTCTCTCCAGTAAGGAACACATCTTTAACTCCTCCCTCTTGGCACATAACTTCACAAGTCTTCTCCATCGAGATTCAAACAACTATATGTTTACATTTTCCTCATCCAGCTTTCTCCATGTCAATACCCATTTAAACTTCTGCTTTACTCTCTGTCTCTCCTTTCTGCTGAATTTAAGACAATTCACAAGTCACCTTTCTGCTGGATTTAAGACACTCCACAAGTCAGCCAAACCTTTGAGTACCCTTTCTCACCATTTTAACCCTACAAACAATCAAGTACTGTAATATAATGGTTTTAGGTTTATGGTAACTCACTGACCAAGGTCACCCATTCAGACATTTTCTCTAGGCTGACCTCTTGTCTTCTCACTGCTGCTTCAAGAAGAACTGAGTAATCTCAAAAATATTGGCATGGTAAGACTAGGGAGTGATATATGATGTTCTGGTTCTGGCATTTCCAAGTAATTCAAGGTTGCAGCTGCAGTGGAAAGACAGCACTGTTTAACAAAATGTTAAACATGTGCCAAGAAGACGTTGTTACATGTATAATTAATGCAAACCTGTTTGCTATGACCGAGAACTGAACCGTTGAGTACGTTTCCATTGCTGGACGAGGTTACAACTATCTGTGCTTAGCGATTTTTGTTAGACATTCTGTTGGGGCGCCCATGTCATTCAGCTGAATAAACCTCGTCCCAAAGAACAATCCTGCTTATGAATTTTGCTTGAGATTCTGGCGTTCACAACACCTACACCAAAAATGTTAGAATATGAATATTTGACGGCTGTCTAGCACAGTAAATGCACCACGCATACATATTCTGCAATTTGTTTTTGTTAGTCTTAAGTTTCTTTCTGCATAAAAGAACAAAACGGCCATCTGCATTACAGCTTCAGAGAACATAAAGTAAGGTGCGACAGTAGTTATATTGTAAAGTTGTATTTCTAAAACTGACAGTCTTTTAAAGTCCAGAAGAGCTAGGATTAGGAAGCCAGGTAAACGGCTTTTTGGGTACACCTGTGCAAGTGCAATGATTAGCCCACTTAGTCACCCCCAAAAAGACACATTTAAATGAAAACCTGCTACAAACCAGTCACCGATATGGCCTCAAGAATTGTGTCCGAAATGCAAATGAGTGCCACATAAATTTCAGTTTATATGCTGCAAAGTTTACAAATCAATGCTTCAGTGAGCTGGCCGATATGAGCACACACGTATGCATGTCCTCACCCAACATCTGCCCCACTAGAATCCTAGTGTTCACTGCCTCAACATCCCCCCTCCCACCCCAAAAAACCCACAATTGTAAATAATCAAAGTTTAAAAGCACTGGCCGCCCACAACGGAACACTACTCAGAAGGCAATCCACTGCACCATCCCTGGCAGTACTGAAGCCCTCTGCCCCATAATACTCACGGGTTCTCAGTGTCGGGGCCACGTCCACCGCATAGCACCGGGTTGAGCTCGTCCTGTGGGAAGCCATGCCGCATATAATTGTCATAGCCGAAGGTGAACATGCCACGGGCTTGTTCCCGCATCCGCTGCCGCAGACCCGGAGGGAAGGTGCTGTACCGCCGCCCATACTCGTCCCCGGGGGGTAACAGGTAGCGCCCGTATGAGGGCGGGGAACACGTGGGAAGCCGTGGGACAGCGGGGGAGGTAGGGAGTCCTGCCCAGGCACCCCACCACTGCCCAATGCCCAGGCATAGCAACCAGTGCAGCCCGAGCCGCAGAAGCAGCAGCGCCAGCACTACCGAGCGCCATGGCATGGTGCAAACCTAGGGTCCCGGTTTTGCATAGCGCCTGTCGCCGCGGAGGGAGACGGGAAGCGGCGAGGCGCAGACTAAAACTCAGTTTCGACACCGGCGACAGCTGTGTACTCTACAACATGACACTAAAAAAGGCAATACTGGAGCTCTGCATCTTCAATCACAACACTTCCGCGGTAGGCGAGGCATCGTCATGGACACAAACGTAGGACAATGACAAGAAACTGTGACTCTCCCCGCCCCTCGTGTCAGGAGGAGATCCAGTCAGCCTGAGAAAAGGAAGATGAACCGGAAATATCCGAGCCATCCATTAATATTGGAGCGCTTCCACAGAATATATCATCATAAAAGTATGACACCATCGGATCCAAATCAACTCCAACTTGATCAACTAGTAATGGAGCAATTCCAAGATGGCCGTCACGTATGTAGCAATTGCACTAAGGAACACCAGCTGCTCGATTTTGTTTCGGGAGAAAGTGCGTTTCAAGCCTCCCTGTGATTTCAAAAGCGTCGTTTCGGACCCACCTGTTTCTCAAGGCGTTTCCCACTCGCTGTAAGTAGACTGTACTAACAGTCTCTTGCCATTGGTCAGAAGTGTGTCGACGTTCCCTATTGCGATTGGCCCAGTAACTTTAATTTCTGTGGTCACTTGACCTGGGGTTTGACAGCTGTCCTAATCGTGGCACAATATAATCGAAAGGGCTGTTTCAGCCAATGGGAACGTGTAAAGTAATACACGAAATGGACAATGCTGGACCCAATAGGAGGGAAGTAGTCCTCCCTCTGCATGTCAGGGTAGCCTCTTGTTGGTACCATTCTGCAATGCAGGAGAGCGCTTTCACGTTTTTCTTCAATCAAATCAAAAATAAGCAACGTCCCCTTAGAGGGCTGGGTTGCAGAGGGAACTACATGAAGGCCACGTAGGAAGAAGAGGCGGTGGCACACCAAATTAACAGAGAGAGCGGAGCCAAGGGTCTGGCTCGGATCTTAGAGCCCATGTAGGAACCGTGCCCTGAAAACTTTTTCTATGTAAATCACACAACAAACAACACTTAAAATATGAGATGGGAAAATTTAAAAAAGTGTATTTCTTTAACATGTGGAAGCTTTGACAGTGGCAGGACATACCTGTGTGTGTGTGTGCATGTGTGTGTGTGTATATATTTATATATGTGTGTGTGTGTATATATATATATATATATATATATATATATGTATATATATATAGGTATATACACATAGAGAGAGAGCACTGCTCTGAGAAGTACATATGAAAAGTCATAGTTTTGTACAACTGAAAATCTGAACTCACATATTTGAAAGAGTTTTCATACGCAATAAAGTAGAAAAAAAAGTTTCTGGTGAAATCAAATATTTGAACAGACCCGACTCAGGTGGGAAACTCATGATTTCTGAGGCTAAAATAGATTTATTTTGACTGTCTCCCACCTGAAATTGCCTCTTTTGCAATAGGAGTCAATGGGGGAAATACATTTTCCTGAGTATACTTTTAAAATCTCCCCATAGCCTCTACTAAAATATTGTCATGTATGCAAAGCTAACAAAATTTATGCAGGGAAGCCATGATACATCCAGGCTTTCTGGCTTCAATTTATACAAATCAGCCAGCATATGGGTATTTATTTGTCTTCCCTTATATTAAGGCCCTATGTTAAGGCATCCCTCCTTGCTTTGAGCACCAGTTACATTACACAAGGTTGCATGCATTGTTGATAGGCTTTAAGTGATTTGGAGATTAGGTGATTTGCCCAGAATCACTGGATGTTGAGTCAACACCGAGACTCAAACCTGGTTTCCCAGTTGGCAGCTCTAACCTTAACGCCACATGCTTGCATGGAGGGAGGGAGGCAGAAGCCACATGAAAGCTCAGCTCATTATTGGCTTGAGGTTTTAACAGGACCTCGATTTGAGCCAGAGCCAGGCTTCAGACGCAAACTTTCAATGTCTCGTTCACCTCTGCTGCCTTTTAAGGCAAGACTCCTGATTTAGGGTGGAGAGACACAGTTCTTTGAGGAAAACTCAGGGCACAAGTCATGGATGCATACAGATTGATGGAGCACTTTACCATTTTGAGAGAGGGGGTGACCGCCCTATTAACCCATGGCTGAGGAAGGTTAGGTGATGTCATTTTTTAATGGTAATTGTATTTATATAGTGCTTACTAACCCTGATGAGGCATTGAAGCGCTTTAAGGCGAGTAGCACATTACTCCAGAACCCAAGGTTAGTGGTTAAACCAGTGGTTTTTGTTGATTATTATGATCAGTCGTGCTCGCCAGGAAAAGAAAATGCATGCATTTATTCTAGTTAGGTTGTGACAGATTACATAATACCAGGTAGGTGTAATCATTAGTGGGGGCTATGTGGTTTCAGGTGAATGGTTGGTGAGATAGGATGTCAAAGATTAGGTCATTAATGTTAGGTTGCAGGGCTAATTTTTTAAAGAGGAGTGGATATGAGCTATGAAATGAGGTTTCAGGCAATTGCAGAATTTCAACAAGGGAATTAAAGCAGACAGGCTTGAGACAGAGAGGAGGCTATATTCAAAAATAAAAGGCATGCAGAGGATGGACTGCAAGGAGATGGTCACTCTGAAGAAAGAAATGAAGGGAATCAAACAAGAGTAAGTCAAGGTAAATTTTTCATGCAGGGTTGTAGAAGTATAGTTGGAGAAAGGCTTTCTGAGATAGCAAGCAGTCCAAGGATGCAAGCTGTAAAAAGAAACAATATGCATTGTTTTCCATATCCAGCTTAAACATGATTCGGAGTGTACACATCATTTACATCATTGCCCCAATGCTGAGGTCATGCTTGCTGCAGCGAGAATAGTTGACTGATACACGCTCACTGCGGAAGCCGGAGGACGGAAGCCGGAGGAGGAGCGGAGCTGTCGAACACTAGTGGACGAGCGTAGCCGTACTACCGCACCGCTGCTGTGCTGTACAGGAGGACAGAAGCCGGAGGAGGAGCGGAGCAGTCGAGCACGAGCTGTGCAGCTAAACCACAGCTGAGAAGCTGAGAGCATCTGTGCCCTCGTACCGCTCCCTGCTGTGCTGCTCCCTGCCGCGTCATGCAGACTTTTCGAGTCGATCAGTCCTTCTGCAGTGCCTTGACCTCCCTCCAATTCCCCCTTATTTGGAGCGTGAAAAAAAAGGAGGTGGCCAGTGGGGGAGGAGCGGGGGGGACGCAGAAGGCAGGAGACCCAGGAGAAAGGCCAAGAGGCCTATTTAGGAAGCACAGCAATACAGGGTAGTGTTGGCGAAGTGTTGGCGAGTGCAGCAGTCGTGGATGACTGCCGCCAAGGGAGAGTCCAGGCCACCACAAAAGTGGCCCAGCTAGGTCTGGGTGTGGCTTGTGGGGAAGCCAATGTGACCCACTCGTCTTACTGTGTACCAAGCCAGCGGGCCCTGCAGGATTTCAGGAGGAGAGGAGGATTGCGTGTGCTCGTGCCCCTCGACAGATGAGGTGTGGCGGCACGATTATAAAACCCGTGCTCAAGGGCTATCTTGAGGCTGGTGAAGGCCCCCAGCCGGCCTCAGTGGGACCCCCTGGGGCAATCAAGCCTTCTAGCGGTCTCAGCAGGATCCAGTAGCAGATTGAGGAGGACTGCTCATGCTTGTGCCCCTCAACTGTTGAGGTGTGGCGGCGCATCTATAAAACAAGTGAGAAGAAAAACCTTAGGGCCGGTGAAGATGCGTTCTGGGAAAAAAAGGGCTCTTCAGCCGCAATCTAAGAGGAATAAGAAGAATTTATTTAGGCTAGACACATTTCACCGCCTAGTTTCATTTCCAATTATGAACGACTGGTCCACCTTGTTAAAACCATGCCCCTGTGATGCAAAAACACGACAATCCACAATCCATGTGGTTTTATTCTGTAATTTGTACGCCCATCAGAGGAAGCGCCTAGTTGTCCCGCTTTTAAGGTCAATCAATCTCCCCCAGTGTCGCACAGCCTATGCCTGTCTCCAGTCACTACCTTCTTTAGAGATGTGCGGAATTTTAGCTAACTTTTTATGTTCTGTATTAAAGATAAGGAAATCTATGGGGGAGGTGATTGAATTATAACTTATTGTGATAGGGTATTTATTTATTGATACACTAGACTGTTTTATTGTTGTGAGTTTTTTACATTTTTTACATTTTTTATTATTTTACTTACTCGACCTTTTATTATATATTGAATTGTATGTATCATAATTGGAGATCTGATATGACTGTTATGTCTTTTATGACTTGTTGAAAGTCGAATAAAGATTTGTACTACTACTCATAAGAAGAATAATAAACCCTCCTCTCTGCCTTCGGTGAACATCTCCCCTAAATTTGACTTTCTAAAGGACCCTGTGGATGCAATTTTCTCTATACCAAACGGCTCTGCGGATCGACCCCATCCTATCCCCCCCATGAATAGTGGAAGCAGTTTGCTATACGAACAAAGTGATATAAGTGGGCTCAAGGAGGAGGGGGTGACTGAAAAATCTGCTTTTCGTAATACTACAAAGTCAATGGATGATAAATTTAAAGAAAATGCCTGGGGTTCGATTAGTGACTTAGAACTACTCACCCTCAGGTCATCATTGCCGTCCCCAGTCGCATCCACTAGTCCATCCCTGAAAATCCTCACTGACCATCCACAATTAGGTTTCAAACCTCCTCTTGAGGTAAATGTAATTATTAAAAGAGCTATGGATTCCACACCACGACTATCTGCTTTGGGGCCACAGGAGGCCTGTCAAATGCAGAAGGATAATCACACTTTAGAAATTATTCAAGCTTCGGACAATATTAATAAATTAGGCCCATTAAATCTTAACCCTAGTTCTCTTTCCCGTACACAATTGGAATTGAGCTCAACAGTACACATCTTGAAAGGTCCTGTAACCAGAGACATGGAGGGCAATCCACAAGAAGACCAGGCTTCTATCTCAATTAGATGCCTCTGGCTTTGGTTACGGATCCCCAAATGCCTCTGTCACATCAAAAACACAAATAAATGAATTCGAAGGTATGGGGACTATAAATGAGAAGTTACCGCCTTCACGAAATACTCCAAACAAATTGGATCAAAACGCTGTATGGGATATCTTTTTTAAGACCTCGCAACTAACTCTTGATGCCCTGTCTTACCAGTCGTAAAAAATGGATGTCCAGGGGGATCAATTGGATGTCGTGGCAAAATCAGTCTCAGGGATAAATCAGAAGCTGGCTAACCTAAATATCTTGATTAAGCGAGCTCAGAAATTTGCAGAGATGATGAAAACAAATTGTACCTGTGAGCCCATAATCAACAAGCTGGCCACACTCCCAGAGGCCTTAAATTGAATGATAACGGATCTTAAGGCAAATCTAAATATGATAAAAGGAGGTGAATTTGTAGCTCAAGAATCTCCCCAGCAACGGGAGGAGGCTGGTCCAAATGAAAATATGGGCAGTATTGTTACTTACTCTCCTGAGATAATGACTGATAAGGAAATAGATTGTTTTGAAGAACCGGGGTGCGGTCAGGGGGGAGTACTCAGGGAAAAGGTATGTTTACTGAAATCCTATGAGAAGGAGAAAGGCCGTCAAATCCGAGATCTAAATAAATACATTTCCTCCCCCCCCCAAATATGCGGTGTATCCGCTACACTTAGAAAAGCCGGCTACTAAAAGACAAAAGAAAAAACAACGGAAAGGAAGGAATAAAAAAAGGGATGTCTTAATGGGCCCTCCCACTATAAAAATGAGCTCCTCTCTCCCTCCAGACATAAGAAATGGAATGAGAATGTCTTATGGCCTGAGTATCAACAAAAAGAGCATCCCAACGGCCAACAAGTTGTTCCCACTATTCAATACACAAAAGAGGAGGCCTACTTACCAAGACCATAGGGACTTGAATTCATCTAATTCTACTGTGGAGTATATATAAATCAAGAACCGACAGGATTCGCTAAACCTAAACGGCATAGGTCCAACAAAGCAGGAACCACAAAATATCAAACCACACCAAAGGGAGCCCAAAGCTGAATTGAGTAGTATTACAGAGATTCATAGGAGGTCATTTGAAGAAGAGGGCATATGTATCACAGTTACTAATTGCGAATATGCAGAACATCAAGGGGTTCAAACGGCTCAGCTCCAGGTAGAAGAAGGAAGTGGGTCTGCCATTAGACAGCTGGAAGTGGTGAGACACGGGGGAAAGGAAATGGTGGAACTTCGCAGACCACTCTCGGAGATAGAGCCCTTAAACAGATCAGATGCGAGGCTAAGTGTATCAAATCCGGGATGCCCAGACAGAGACTTTACGACACAGTTCCAGAAAACAAAACACAAAGGAATAGCCCTAGTTGGAGAACAAGATGACTCTATAAGAAGTCCCAATAACAGTCCTCCCGTAGATTATAACCAACTGATTCTGGAACCACAATATCAATCTAGGGGCCCATTTGATATTCTAAACCCAGGATATCTACTAAAACCTTTACAAGTTATTCCAGCCCTAAAAGATATAGAGTCTACTGATATTGTCTCCATAGAATTCCTGCCAGGGGTTAAGAGCAATGAAGGTAAAATTAACTAATCAACCCTGGTAACTTTTGAAGACATCACAAGCGGTTAGAAGAGTCATAAAAGAAAAAAGTTATTTCCTGAAATGGGGAATTAGATTTAGTATACCTCAACAAATAGGTTATCCCGACCCTCTAGAGACCCAAAATAATATGCCTAAATTAAAAAAATCAAAATGCTTAAATCAACCTTTTTCAGTCCTTAGATCTGCAATTGGGAATCAATGTACTGATGATCACTATACAAGGCACAAAGCATTCTATATTCACCCTTCACAGCAACTAGGGTGGCTGTCGGCAGCAATCCACAAAGAAAATCGTCAGTGACTTCCAAACAGCCCAGCACGCTCTAGTTTGGTAACTCCCTATGACAAACCTCTCCAAGTCTGCTCCTGGAATATAAAACAGGATTAGATAAAACATCCAACAAAAAATCTGACTAGTCTATTAAATACATTTCAAATTATTTACTTACAGGAGACTTGGGCCACCAACCCATTTACAATTGATGGATTTATGGGCTTTTTCCCCCCAGCAATTAGGGAAAAAAGGTTTGGCCACCTGAGGGGGGGTGGGGGAGGGGGTGGGTGCAGGGGGGGATCAGCAATCTTTATTTCAGCAGAATTAAATATATCATGGACATGACTATATGAGGAAAATGAAGAGTTCTTGATAGTAAAGTTAGATGGATGGAATAAAGAGCTTTCAAGCTCACTTTTGCTAATTAAGGTCTATATCCATCCAATGGCACGCTCCAGAAAACACATATCCTCCAAATTGATAGACATAATATTAACCAGCTATTAGGATCTAGGATCCCTGGAGTTTTTAGCAGCTGGGGACTTCAATATGAAATTATTAAATCCTTTTGAAAGAGATGCCGAAACTATCTTGCAAGATCAGCTGTGGGCAGTCCCGCAGCAGTCCTTGGGGTCGTTAGAGCTAGGTAAACCTGACACTAAGGCACTCTGTTTGGTAAAAGATCTTGAGGGCCTCGGGCTCAGACTCCTAAATGGGAGGTTTCCACAAGATACTCTGCTGGCGGCTACCTGTTATGTCACTGGAACCCAAGCAACAATTGATTACACTGCAGCCTCCTTGTCCCTATTTTCTTTAATCACTAAATATCATATTATAAAGTCAGGTAAGAGTGACCACGGTCAACAATGTCTGGAGATTGGCCGTGGCTTTCCTATATTTAATTCTGTCCCTCTGCACCAAAGGATCTTACTACCACGAACTATAAGAAACTTCGATGGAATGAAAAATCAATTGGGCGCATTGGTGAACTTTCAACTGCGATATTTGACCAATGCCACAATGTTATATCCTGTGCCCCAATAACCATTTGGTCAACATTTCTGGACAGATTCACAGTTGATCTCCTTACAGACAGACCACAAAACACCCACCAAAACCAGGGTGAGTAAAAATAAAAAAGAATATAAAAATGTCAGCTCATATGACCAAATTAAGAAGGCAACGGTACAGACACTTAAGGTTATATAAGAAAAACCCAACTGACTGCCATTTTGAGGCTGATCTGAAAAATATCAATAATTCCTATCGGAAACAAATATGGAACTATAAATTACAGAATATTCACGACTTTTGGGCAAAGGCACTATTCCTGAGTAAAAAATCAAATGCACAGGGTTTCTGGAAAATGGTTAATGAATTGAATAAAGCCCCAATGACCTTGACTAGTTCACATTTTTCGGAATCCTCATGATCTGACTACCTAGTTCATCACTTTAGCGGATATGGTGAAAATAAGGAAACTCATAAAAAACTTAGACATGATAACAAATGAGGAATGCCCAGAAGGAGTTATATCTAATCCCCCAATTGCCCAAAAGGAATCCACAAATGTAGCCTTCTCGATGTCGGAGATTGTAAATTTAATAAAGAGCAGTAGAAGTGTAGGGGCCCCAGGTCCAAATGGGATCCCAAATGCACTATTTAAAATGAACCCGGCCTTTTGGGGAGAAAAACTGGTCTCGATTTATAACCATTGTATAGAATTGGGAAGCATTCCAAACTCTTGGAGGGGCGCTATAATTCATCCAATATTTAAAGGAGGCAGCAAATTTCATCCTGAGAATTACCGGCTGATCACCTTAATGGACGTAGAGGATAAATACTATGCTGGTCTATTACTGGAGCATCTTCGCACCTAGGCTACTGAGAACAATATTACTCCCCCAAATCAGATAGGTTTTGCAAAGGGCCCCGGAATGGCAAAAAACATTTTAACTCTTTCCATTGTCATTGACAATTGCAAACAGAAAAATCAACCTTTGTATCTGTGTTTTGTAGACTTCAAATCAGCCTTTGATTTGGTACAGCAAAGTCTTCTATGGGAAAAGTTAGCCACCTGGGCTATACCAGAGAAATTATTAAAGGCTATTCAGCAGTTATATATAGATACATGGATTAGAGTAAAGATAGGGGACAGATCTTTCCTTTCAAGAAAAATTGAGACAAAACAAGGACTGAAACAGGGTTGCGTATTGGCTCCACATCTTTTTTAATCTTTTTTAATCTCTTTTTATCAGATTTGATTTTTAAGCTCAATAAGGTGAACGTGCATTCCCCTAAGGTTCGTGACATGTCCATTTCCAATCTGTAATACGCTGATGAGGTAGTACTTTTAAGTCAAACTAAAGTAGGATTACGTCGGCTCATCGTCAATTTAATCAAATCTGCTGAGCAGAACGGAATGAAAATCAATCAGGAAAAAACAAAAGTGATGGAAGTTAGTAAAAGAACCTCTAGAGTTGATAAATGGTACACGCAAGGGGGAGTATTAGAACAAGTCAACCACTATAGATACCTGGGTGTACTATTTGATGAACCGGGTTCCTTTCTCCCTCAGAAGCAGGACTTACATAGGAAAGGAAATGTTCTATTGGTTGCTTTTTGCACTCTGAAAAAGTTTCAGCTACATTGAAACCTGGAAACACCTACAGTTAACAAAGGGAAATGATCTCTGCCAGGCACTCTGGAAGGAGATCAGTTTGAATCCTACAGCCAAATCCAGACAGTAGTTAGATCAGGCCCTATCAATCAATCAATCAATCAATCAATCATTGAATGCATTTGTAGAGCGTGCTACTCACCCGTGAGGATCTCAAGGCGCTTGGGGGAGGGGAATTCGCTGCTACTGCTTGAACAGCCAGGTCTTGAGAAGTCTCCTGAAGGTCAGTAGGTCCTTGGTCTGCCGTAGAAGATTTGGAGGTATGGGAACCATGGGATTCAAACCTCTCCTATTATGCTTCTAAAAAAATCTTAAACTGAATAGTGAAGAAGAGATCAATCCTTATGGATAAGAGCCTGTTAGCAATCAGGTCGCACTCATGGATGGTAATTAATGAGTACAAAATTCTGAAATGTCAGCCATATCTGGACCGGGTGGTCAAAAGCTGATAAGGATATTTTTATCAAACACCAATTTGGCTTTATTCCTGGAGGTGCCCACCTTGCCCCATGGGAACGTACTGCAACAATTTCCCTGTGTAGGCTCTGTGGGTGTGGAGTGGAAGATATTACTCATCTGATCTGTATCTGTAATGGCCTGCTGAATGAGCGTAAGACTCTACCAAAAGCAGCCTTCAATCAGAGGGGAATACGGTCTTGTAGAGAAGCTTGCTTTAAACCTTCTGACTATACTTTGAATGCCAGATTTATAAAGTTTATGTGTTTGACATCTAAAAAATTATTACATGTTCATCAATTAGTATAAACCTAATACATGCTTTGCTGTCTTATAAATCGCGAAATGATGAGGATCATTGCCATTTTTAAGGTATCCCTGTGCAGAATCCACGGAAGTATTTTTGCTTTCTTGAGTATTAATTTAACTGTAAATAATTTTATAATTTAATATTTAAAAATGTATGATAGAATGACGTTAAAAACGTTTAGTATTTTTAAGATACCTTTATAACACACGTGGAGTTGCGTTTACAAGATGAGGCGAGTAGGAAATTGATGCACCTTATAGAAATATTTATGTGGGTATGATTATAACACATTCACTCCTATCTAAGAGGTTTTTATTAGTGATGACAATTAATAATAGAATATATTTATGAAATGTATAATTGAAGAAATCTTGGCTAGTTATATTGAATTTATATGTTATAATTTAATCTGTGAAGGATTTTTAAACTAAAATGGATTTTCTTTTTATTTGTATGGAGTGAGTAGTATTTAAAATGTATGATGTATTGGGTTTAATTAACTATGCATTTAATGAACTTGAACATCATTTAAACAGCCCTAGCCTGTTGTGGGCCAAGCCTAGGACACCTCTTTTAAGCATAGTCTGGAGTATCCCAATCTTGGTACAGGGTTTGCAAGCTGCACAAGAGCAGTGGCACTGGAAAAAGAAAAGGTCTCATTTAAAGAGCTTCCCTCACCATTCTATAATGAAAGGTTTTTCACTCACTAAAAATAGTTATTTGGCACTGTCTGAAGGTGTCTCATCAATGTGCAGTCAGATGTATACCCTGGTTTGTCACATAATCCAATACAATTGTATTTTGTGAAGCTGCACAGTGGCGCCTGAGCTTTCTTGTGCAATGTCATCAGTTTTGCATGTCTCTTCCAACACGTCACTGCTGCTAAACAGAATCATCACAGCAGAGATGAGCTTTACAGGTGGTGCTGTATCCAGATGCCCATATCCCTGTAAACTATCCTTTTAAACATAATACAAAGAAAAAATAGTAAACAAATACTAATAGAAAATATGAAAATAGGAGAAATAGCCAATGAAGGGCTTAGGCTTCCAAAAAGTATTGCAATTTCATGATGAAGGGCTGAACATAGATCATGAATTGCAGTACTTTTTGGGAGACTAAGCCCTTCTTTGGCTATTTTGTACTAGTTTTTCCTTGTTTTGTATTTATTTTGTTTGTGCGAGCTTACCTTCTGTATTGAGTATGAAAAGACGGCAGTTAAAGACATCCATTAGGTGTAGGGCAATTGGTACTCCGAGGAGAACACTTACAGCTTGCAGTGCGCATTTTAAGCAAACCTAAGGGGAAAAAAGGCAATGATCCCCAGCAGTTCATGGTGCGGCTGCTTGGGAAGGCTTTCCCGGAATTGGCTGATTGGGACTGGGATTCTATGTCAGGACGGAGGCTTCAGATTATACTTATCTCTATCTTTACAGCAACACACAGCAGCCAATAGAAACAATGAAAAACAGAAAACGACATTTCCCAACAACACGAGCCTCGTAATGACCCTCCAATCAGGCTCCATTATCTCTTATATATCACAAAGCATGCGAAGTCCGTCCTCTTTCTTTGCTGCTTCGCACAAGAGATAAGTGCCTGTTCAAACTATTTGTGTATTTCCAGATTATATACTGTGTTTGATTAGTGCTTTTATCAAGCAGGCAGATTGCCTTCCAGCACCGGTGTGGTTTTTCTTTTTGGCAGCATCGCTGCGTTACCAAGGAAATGGTCCTTTAGACCGTTTCGGAATCAGCCGGTGGGGTCCTTTGGGGAAGCGCATCCTCCGCAGTGCAGTCCACTTTCTGTGGCTGCGGTCGCGCTTGCGCAAATCTCGAATTTTCCGAGTTTGCCAGCGCGCGATTGGCAGCCGGAGAGACTGAAGCCTGCTGACTCCAAAGCTCCTCAGCTTACGCCTGGTGGGGGCTGTAATAATACATTCAGAGCTTTGCGACCTTTTGGCACCAGGGTTTTCTCCCCTTGCTGAATTTTTTTACAGCAAGTTAACTGGGACGTCTAAGTGATATTTGATTTATTCACCATCATGGCACATCAAGATGATTATTATGGGGAATATACAGAAGGCAAACACATGGAGGAACGCCTTGTTGAGGCACTTGAATACCATGTGCAAGACTCTGTAAATAAAGCCTTGGTGAAGGCCATGCGCCCTTTTGCGCAGCCTATATTTAATTTTGGCCGCAGGCGTTTTGATGCAGGCTCGGGGAACCCCACCCCAAATGAGGTCGAAATAAATGAGCCTGGCCGGTCTGAGTTGGACCCCTTTGAGCGCACCATTAACTCAGTGTTGAATGATCATGAATATGGTGCATTTTTTGATCAGGGCTCTGATCCAATGACACAATCAGGGCGTAATTCCTCTGACGCCTCTTCCACATTGGATTCTGAGGATAAGTCCTCTTCTGATAAGCGCAAAGGCAAGCGCAAATGCAAAACGCCATTCTGAGAATCCGGACCTTCATCCCCCCCACCCCTGCGAAAAACCTACTTTTTGATCCAGACAATATCCTTCATCCCAAATCATCGAAATGGGCTCCAGGCCTGGAAGTGGCTGGTTATGTACAGTCTAGACTCAGGAAGAGGTTTGAGAAAGACTTTCGTAGTACTCTACGTTCAGAGTGCCCTCGCCCAGCTCTTGAGGGAAACGCAGCGGAGACTCCTGAATTAAATCCGCATCTGATGAAATTTCTTAAGAAATTTTCCAAAGATCCGAAGAAGGGTATTGACAGGGCCTGGCACGGATGCCAGGATAAACTTCTAGATATCTCTGGTCCTCTAACCAAGATCCGGGACCTTGCAGTCCAAGCCAAAGAATCACAAGAGCCGATTGATCCGGACACTTAACTGGAATGGGCACAGAGAGCCATTTGCCTGCTGGGCAATGCAAATTGTTCAATATCCACTGAACGCAGGAAGTCATTTTTAATACGCATTGATCCCAAACTTGCAGAATTGGCTTCAGCGGATGCTAGGCCGTCCGCTAAAGGCCTTTTGTTCGGCGACAGGTTCGTTAAGGAACTTGCCTAATACGTTGCTACCTTTTCAGCACTAGATAAGGCCCAGACTTCAATTAAAAAAGTGTTTAACAGTGGCCTTTTTCATAGGGCCGGATGTTTCAGAGGTCATTCGTCAGGCCTTTTCTCCTCCCAGACCTCTCGTCCCTATCAAAGAAACCGTGGAGATTCCAATTACCAACACAATTCTAACTTCTACCCAAACAGAAGTCGTGGTTACAGGGGTCGCAACCCCAGAGGTCCTCACAGAGGAGGATATTACACCCAGAATACCTCTCAAACAGGTAAACCTAATATCTTACAAAGATGTTGTTTTGGGCGGAAGAGTGAGTCTATTTGTTTAAAATTGGCTGTTGATTACTCAAGACGCTTGGGTGTTAGACACAATTTCAGGCTGTCATCTAGAGTTTTATTCTGAGCCCATTCAAACCAAAATCCCGCCTCCTCTTAGTTTATCCCAAGAAAAAACACTTTTTATAGATCAGGAATTAGAGACCCTTCTCCAAAAAGGCGCAATTGGCGAATCATATCCTCACTCAAGAGGGTTTAAAAGTACGATTTTTCTGGTTCAGAAGAAGGGAGGGGGGTCTTGTTTAGTTCTCAACCTGAGACATTTCAATTCCTGGATAGTTTATCGACACTTCAAGATGGAAGGTATCCATCTTCTCAGGGATCTTTTACGGGAAGGAGATTGGATGGTCCGTCTTGATCTCAAGGACAGGTATTTGACCATTCCAATATTTGCCCCACATCGCAGATTTCTTCAGTTCCTTTGGAGAAACCGATGTTACGAGTTTTCCGCCCTTCCTTTCGGCCTTTCTTCAGCCCCTTGGTGCTTCACAAAGGTAATGCGACCGATGATGCAATGGTTACGAGAAAAAGGGGTTTGTTTGATAATTTATCTAGACGACATTCTCATTATGGCCCAAGAGGAGCGTCTTGCTAGTCTCCATCTCTCATGGACAATGCAACTCCTGCAAGATCTAGGGTTCATAATCAATGTGGAAAAATCTCAGCTTCATCCAGTACAGAACATAGAATTCGTGGGGTTCAGGATACACTCTATAGCAACTCTGTTGAAACTGCCATTAACCAAAAGACTTGCTATAAAGAAAGAGTTGAGGAAAGCTTTGTCTGCTCATTCGATTTCCTTGAGGGTACTTGCCCGTCTGGTGGGCCTCCTAGCATCATCTATTCAAACCATTTTTTCCGGGACCCCTGCGCTATCGTGCTCTTCAAAGGTTGACGATTCTTCACCTTCACAAAGGTCTGGCGTATTCCGAATTGATTGTCCTGTCTCACGAAGCCCGGACGGAGCATTAATGGTGGCTGAATCATATGGACGTTTGGAATGGCAGGGCGATTCTCACCTCGGTTCCGAAAGTGGTCATAGAATCAGATGCCAGCAGATGGGGCTGGGGTGCCAGGTGTGGTCAGATAGAGACAGGGGTCGTTGGTCCCCGGAGGAACTTCAGATGCACATCAATTGCTTGGAACTTCTGGCGGGTTCTTTTGCAGTGAAGACGTTGTCCCCCACCAAATTGAAATGCTGTATTCTCCTGAAAATGGACAATATTTCAGCAGTTCACTACATCAACAAATTGGGGGGAACCCGGTCCAGGATGTTGGCAGAGATTGCCAAGGATTTCTGGCATTTTTGTCTAGCCCATCAGATTTCTGTATCAGCAGAATATATTCTGGGGATGGTGAATATTGTAGCGGACTGGAATTCCAGGCATCTGAGGGATGCCAGCGATTGGCGTCTCCATCCCAGGGTATTTCAATTTTTGAATCATCTCTGGGCACGTGCAAGATAGATCTGTTTGCCTCCCGGCTGAATATTCATCTCCCGCTCTTCTTCAGTTGGAGACAGCATCCCAATGCCCTCAGCTCGGATACTTTTCTCCAGGACTTGACGGGGGATGTGCACTTCACTTCTCCCCCGTTTTCCATGATCCACCAAGTTCTCTCGCAAATAATTCATCAGAGAGAGGGATTGGTTCTGGTAACCCCGTGTTGGAAGGCAAAGTCTTGGTTTCCGGTGGAGCGGACCTTATGTTGTGCTGCTCCAATTCAAATCCTCCCTTCTTGGGACCTATTACTGGATCCCATGGGGAATCCACACCCTCTGATTCTGGAAGAGCACTTATTACTCATAGCTTGGAGGATATCGGGGGACCCTCTCAAGGTTCTGAATTTTCAGAAGACACTAGATTCTTCCTTTCCCAAACCTTGGCGCCTAGTACGCATAAAAGATATGCCTCCGCTTGGAGGAGATGGTTGGATTGGTGCAGTCAACGGAGTGTGGATCCCTTGAGGGCCTCAGTGCAAATGATAGCAAATTTCTTGTCTCATGTTGCGGCTCAAGGACTGGCATAGAGGACAGTGAATAATTTCAGATCCGCCATTTCGGCTAAACATCCTCATATTGAGGGTAAACCTGTAGGTGAACACCCATTAATTTGCAAGTTATTGCACGGCATTCGTATGCTTCGTCCTCCTCTTCCAAAATATTCATCTCTTTGGGATGTCAGCGTTATATTACGATTCTTGGTGGCTTGGCCTACCAATGAAGGTCTTTCAAGAAAACAGTTGTCAGCAAAATTAACTATACTGCTTTGTTTAATTTCATGCAGAAGAGTTTCGGATGTCAAAGCCTTGGACATTACAGGTAGAGTTTTTACTCCCACGGGTGTATCTTTTCGCATCTCTAAACGTACGAAATCAAATTCTAAATGTATTAGCTATCCAGCTTTCAGAGATAATTCCAAACTATGTGTGGTAAAGTGTCTAAAAGTATATGAGGACGTTACTAGAGAATTGCGAAGAGATGTAAATGGACAATTGTTAATTTCCTTGCAGAAACCTTTTGGCCCAGTTTCCTCGGCAACTCTCGCAAGATGGGTCAGATGGTTGTTGCAAGAAGCAGGGATAGATGTCTCCATATTTGGAGCTCATTCTGTTCGTGGAGCTATGGCTTCTAAAGCTTTCGGTTCAGGATCCAGATTGGAAGATATGATGACAGCAGCTGACTGGTCATTAGACTCTACGTTTAAATTGTTCTATCATAAGCCAATTGTTGATGTTGCTTCTAATGTGATCGCTCAGCTTTAAAATAGCATAATCCGAAGCCTCTGGTCCTGACATAGAATAAAAAAAATTCTAGCTTACGTGACAAGAATTTTCAATTCTATTAAGGACACAGAGGCGAGGATTATCCCGCCCGGGAGTATTGAGTATTATTATATTTATTACCTTTATATAAAATCAAAGTGTATGTTGTCCCACCCTGTACTGATTATATGGTATGATAAGTGAAGATGTTTCCGCTTTGCTCTTCTTCTTTATAGAGGAGAAACCAATCTGATGGATGTTGGAACAGTCTTCTAAACGTTGGAGGAAGTTGAGTCGTTTCGGCACCGTTGTGCAAGTTCTTCCAAGTTCCTGACTCAGGAAGATGTTGTTCTAGGACTCACGTTTACAAAGATGGGTTTGTTTTTAATTCTTGCCATGGACGTGCTAAGAAAGAGGACAGACTTTGCATCCTTTGTGATATCGAGAGAAGAGTGACCAGGGCACACCCGTATCATAGATCCAAATAACGTTCAGGAATTGAGTAGATGTCCGATCAGGAAAGATGGTGTATAGGAATTTATTATAGATGCACGTGGGTAGTCAGAGTCCCAATCACAAAGAGTACGTTGTACAGTAAGTCCATGTATCCAGAACAGCCAGATGATAATGAATGGTCAGAGTTACAATCAGATGACCACAAGTAACAAAAAGTCCGTACAGTAAAACAGCCAACACGTGTTTCGTCTTCAAGACTTTGTCAAGGCTGTGAAACCATAGATGAACAATATATGCAAATCGATCAAGTGGAGATTGTACAAGGAATAATCAGACATCTTAATCCTTTGTGAAGAGGTGGTGAAAGAAAACCAAAGAATATGTGCACAAGTGTTTAGTATCATGACGTAGATTATATGGAGGGATGCGCAACGTAGATGTGAAGAGAGATAAAAACATAAGAGTACCAAAAAAGGCCCTGTGACCAGCTGATCAGATCAGGTTTAGAAAGGAGGACAGCCAAGTCAACCCAAAAGTAAGACAAACAGGCAACATCCTGTGAGGTAAAGGGAAAAAGCGCAGGTGCATCTTAATGTAGAGAATAAATAATTATGCGTATTATGCTGAACTGTGAGTGAAAGTTAATTAAAGTGTGAATGACAAGTAAGTGTAAGGTACCTTTGGATGTGCGTAATGTATACGAAGATACGGTTGAAGCATTAAACGTACTGATGGTAGTATTGGATCTCTAGGTGCAGTCAATAAGCGTTGGAGAGATCAATGGTGGCCATGATAAGTCTAAGGTAAAAGGAACAATAAAACAATTAGTGCCTGTTTGGTAATAGATGGCAAGATACACTGTTGGCCTGAGTGGGAATGCCCCCATGTGATAGGCATCAGGGGAAAGCCAATTGAGATGCCATTGAAAAATGTCAAAGTGAAAAAAGTATGATTTTAAAGAGTAATGCTAAAAATCAAAGCACGACATAAACGTGTATCTAAGCCAGAGCCTGCCCGACTATAGCCACTTATAAAAAGCGGAGTCTGTAAAGGTCTAGTGCTGGCCTGGGTGGTAATGTCCCCATGTGAAAGGCATCAGGGGAAGCCGATTGAAGTGCCATAAAAACACGTAAAAGTGAAAAAAGTACAATTTTAACGAGTATTGCTATAACTCAAAGCTTGTCATGAAAATGTAACTGAGCCAGAGCCTGCCTGACTAGAGCCACTTGTGAGAAGCGGCGTCCGTAATGATCTCAGTGCCCGTTATGAATTAATCATGGCGCTTAAGCATTTACCAGTAGTGGAAGAAATGTAAAAAATAAGGCGGGCAGTGGCAGTTCATGTATAAAAAGCGGCGCTCTGTAATAGTAGAGACTCGGCTTGGAAAACGGTTAAGGCGGCCAAACCGATAGGTCCTAAAAGTAGTTAAACGTCCCGGTTCCCCATATGGGTGAGCAGGTAGTAACAGAGACCAGCATAGATTGTCGTGTCTTACCTCATGTGTTGTAGAAATAAGCCCGTGCCGGTCACGTCGGGATTAGGCAGTGTGTATGTCTGCGAATGTATCGGCATCTATTTAAAGGCTGTGCTTGGTTAGAAAGGCTGAGTGGAAATGGAGAAAGGACTCGATGTATAAGGAGAGGAGATTGCAAAGCCCGAAAGTGGCGGCCATTTTAAAACGGAGTGTACTTTCATAAAAAATAGTGATACAAGCAAGTAATATAGTGTCCACTTGATCGATTTGCATATATTGTTCATCTATGTAAGACGAAACATGTGTTGGCTGTTTTGCTGTACAGACTTTTTGTTACTTGTGGTCATCTGATTGTAACTCTGACCATTCATTATCATCTGGCTGTTCTGGATACATGGATTTACTGTACAACGTACTCTTTGTGATTGGGACTCTGACTACCCACGTGCATCTATAATAAATTCCTATACACCATCTTTCCTGATCGGACATCTACTCGGATCTATGATACGGGTGTGCCCTGGCCACTCTTCTCTCGCTAATTAGGCAACCACCCACTCCTTAGTGTGTGGCCCTCTCACACCTGTTGGTGGCAGGTGTTCGGCTAGCCTGGCACCCACCACTATTTTGTTCACCTACATGACAATTGTCTGATCAATCATATGGTATACTTGCTGCTGATGTGCGAGCACCTGTTGGCATTCTCCACCTCCTTCTCTTGACTCAATCCTTTGTGATATATAAGAGATAATGGAGCCTGATTGGAGGGTCTTTACGAGGCTCGTGTTGTTGGGAAATGTAGTTTTCTGCTTTTAATTGTTTCTATTGGCTGCTGTGTGTTGCAGTAAAGATAGAGATCAGAATAATCCTCGCCTCCGTGTCATTAATAGAATTGAAAATTCTTGTCGCGTAAGCTAGAAAATTTTTGATTCGCAAATTCAGAGGGAGCATTGACTTCCTATTAATCGTTCTGATAAACTGGATGCCACAGGCTCCTCGCCCTATGTTGATTTTCATCAGAAACATTTTGCTTAGACGGGCTATTTATGTGAAAGCTTGCCCACAGCTCCCATAGCTGTTGACTCTATTACAAAGGCCACGATTGACAGGCGCTGGAAGCTGCATCAGTTCATAGATTTCTTCAAAACCACAGGAACCCACGCGTTCTTACAAGAACCTGCACTGCTCAAGGTTACTAAGAACCAGTGCTTTAAATGGGCAGGTACTGTCCGGTACTGAGTACCGGCAGTTCTTTAATTTGAAGGGGGGAGCACCTGTTCTTCTCAGCACTGTTTTAGTACATTACAATGGATGAATACCGGCCCTTCCCAGGCGCAAACAGGTACTCTAAATAGCGAGTACCTGCACTTCTATATTTCAAGTTAAGCTACTGTTCAGAACAGTCAGAAACAATTCTGTCTTACCCCACAGGACGCTTCTCAGACTTTGTCTGCCTGGAAGGACTGAAGGGGTGAAGGATTGGATAGTCTGTCTCACTTTTGGGGTTAAGAGGTGGGGGACCTGATGATCCTTTATGAAACTCCTCGGCGCCCGACATCGCAATAGCCATCCCGAACGGCTACAAGATCATCCGTAGGGACCGCACCAACGGAATCAGAGGAGCAATAGCCATCGCCCACAAATCCACCCTCAAGATCGACACCCACACTGACGACTCCCTCAAGACCGCCGAACACCTACATTTCCGCATCCACACCGACCCCAACACCACTCTCAGAGGAACGCTCATCTACAGATCCCTCGGACCTCGAGCACCTTTCAGCGAATCCCTCGCTGATCTCACCAGCACCCACGCACTCACCTCAACGGATTACATCCTCCTTGGGGACCTAAATTTCCACCTGGAAAATAACGACACCAACTCCACCACTCTGATCGACAACCTCACCAACCACGGCCTCAGACAACTCATCGACACACCAACCCACATCGCTGGCCACATGCTTGACCCCATCTTCTCCTCAAGCGCCCACGTCACCTTCAACCATACCACCGTACTCCACTGGACCGACCACCACTGCATCCATTTCACTTACAAGAAACGTACCGAGCACCATCGCACCCAACAACCACCCCGCCGATGCTGGAGCAAAGTTACAGAAGACTAGCTTACCAACACCCTCGCCCAGAACCCTCCCCCCGACCCCACCGACCCAGACACCGCCGCCCACAACCTCACTCTGTGGATCAACGATTGCGCCAACACCCTCGCGCCACTCAAGAAACCCACCGACAACCAAACCAGAAAAAAAGCTCCTAAACTCCAAACGCGACTGCCGGAAGCTAAAAAAGGAATGGCTCCTCAAACGAACACCCGACAGCCTCACAGCCCACAAGGACACCACCGGCAAGCACCACCAACTCATCAGACAAGCCAAACGATCCCATTTCAAAGACCGCCTGGACAACAACGCACACGACAGCAAAGAGCTCTTCAGCATTGTGAAAGAACTCTCTAACCCCAGCGCCAACGTCAACGACATCCCTCCATCACAAGAACTCTGCAACGCACTGTCCACCTTTTTCCACCGGAAGATCACCGACATCCACGACAGCTTCAACGCCACTCCCAAGCCAGACCCCACCCCCGAACACCCCACCTGCACAAACCACCTGACGTCCTGGACCAACGTCAATAACACAGAGACACGCAAAATCATGAACTCCATCCACTCAGGATCTTCGTCAGACCGCTGCCCCCACCACGTATACAACAAAGCCGGCTCCACCATCGGCCCCCAACTACGGAAAGTCATCAACATCTCCTTCGAAACAGCGACATTCCCGGAAAGATGGAAACACGCCGAAATCCGTGCCCTCCTCAAGAAGCCCAAAGCAGACCCCAACGACCTCCAGAACTTCCGACCCATCTCCCTTTCCCAGCGAAGGTGATTGAAAAAATCGTCAACACACAACTAACCAGCCACCTCAAAGACAACTACATCCTGGACCCCTCCCAGTCCGGCTTCAGACGAAACCACAGCACTGAGACTGCCCTTCTCGCCGCCACAGACAACATCAGATGCCAAATGGACAACGGCGAAACATCATCCCTCATCCTCCTGGACCTTTCTGCTGCCTTCGACACAGTTTGCCACCGCACCCTGAAATCACGCCTCTAAGAGATCGGAATTCAAGGAAAGGCCCTCGACTGGATCATCTCATTCCTCTCCTACAGAACCCAGAGAGTCCGCCTCTTGGAACACCCTCCCCACCAACCTACGACAGACCCAAGACCTACTCACCTTCAGAACACTCCTCAAGACCTGGCTCTTCGATCAGTAACAGTACCTCCTCTTTCCCCCCCAGTGCCTTGAAACCCTCACAGGTACATAGAGCGCTTTATAAATCCAATGATTGATTGATTGATTGATTGATTTAACTGGTCTAGTTACTGGGGTGGGTTTGTTTTGTGAGCAGACTGCTCAAGTTTATTGTTTCTTTTCACTCTAGCTTCTTGCTTTTCATCCTATTATTGGTATTTTGTCTGCTGCCTTAGGGGCCACATTTTGGGATGATGTAATTGGTAATGGTGGAGCACTGGCAGGTGCTTGGGGCAGGGGGAGATGCTGACTCTCTTGGCTGTAGTATCCATCAACAGGATGGGGATGATTCTCTCAGCTAGCATTTGGGGGGTCTGGGAGCTGTGGGGTGGGTTTGGGGAGTGGGATTCAGGTAGGTGGGGGACGGGATTTGCTTTTGTCAAACAATTGAGCGATCAATTTGCCCAGTGCTCTGTTCTGGTACTATTTCTGTTCTAGTTGCCTCGCCTTGCAAATGTAAGTTAATCCGGGAGCAGATACAGATGTATAAACCTCATTTTTTTTTTTTAACAGAAACTCAACTAGCTTACAAGGATAGAACACAACTAAAACTGTTCGGATATAATTTAATTGTGTGTACCTCCCAGATGGTCTCAATTTGGGGTGTTGCCATGTTGGGCGACAGACAGCTGGATTATAAAATACCATGGCTGATCCCAGGGGGAGATGAGTCATTGCACAGTTATTGCTGTATGGTAGTAAATATTTGTTTTGTACAGTTTATGGTCCCAATGTTGATGACCCTGAGGCTATATGTGGATTGACTCTGGAACTTTTAGAGTGGTCAGGGGAACTTATCGTCTTGGATTACTTCAGTTGTGTAATAAATGATGGCTTGGTTTTAACTAACCACAGGGCTTCTCCCCAGATGGTCAAAACAAGTTCTTCTATAACTATAATTGCCCTGCTCCACTGTCTTACAGATGCTTGGAGGGCTCTTCATCCCCAGGCCCCTGGTTATAAGTACTATTCTGCCCCCCCACGCACTACTCCAGGATTGACCTGGTTTTTGCTCGCAATTGTCTTCTTCAGCATGCAGCCATGGAAGTAAGTCCGAGAGTCACCTCGGACCACAACCCTGTGTTGTTATTATGACAGCTTCAGGCTGCTAGGAGTCAGAGCCACTGATTTTCCTTTCCACGCCACCTACTTAAGGATTCAGTGTATGTTTTCATGGTTACTTAAGAGCTGATGGAGTTTGTCCAAATTAATATGGGTACAGCATCGCCATTTGTAGTGTGAGACTCTATAAAGGCGTTCATGCGGGGGACCACTCAGCAGTTTATTTATCATCTGAATAGAGATAAATTGCACACTTTCCGGTCACTCTGTCAGGTGGTAATGCAGTTAGAATGATCCCATGCTAAGAGAGTTCTCAAAGGGGGTAGTGACCAAAAGAAACTATAGCTTTCTCTGATTGAAAATCGAGCTAAGCTAGGGAGAGAATTGTAGGAGGAGATCGGGGCCCGAAAATTCTAGGCATTGCTCGCTCCAGTATGAGTATGGTGAACAATTAGGATGAATTTTGGCACATCAAAATGCAGATAGACAGTCTAAGTGTCACATTTCCTTGGTAAAAAGTGTGGACGGATTAGTATATACAAGTCCTGAGACGATTGCGGGACATTTTTCCACCTTTTATCAGGGCCTTTATGGCCCCTGTAGGCCATTTGCTGAGTCCGGGTTCCAGTGTTCTCTTCAGGATGCTAACATAGTTTCCCCATGTGAAATGTCCTTCTCTTCTCTTCAGGAGGACATTACGGTCTGTGAGATTAATAACGCAATGTCAGCATTACCTGCTGGCAAAGCTGCTGGGGATGATGCCACCCCGTTGAAATTCTATAGGACTTTCAAGAAAAATATTTTACCTCTTCTTATCCAAGTTACTCAGCACACAGGGGTTAGCGGTTTGGTACCACCATCTTGGAATATAATGTGGATAATTATCTTTTTGAAGAAAGGTAAACCTCCTGAGGAACTTGGGTCATATCGACCTAGTTCTCTCATAAACACAGGTGCTAAAGTAGTTGCTAAGATTTTGGCTCTCTGGCTAGCTCCTTTTATGTCTGATCTAGTATCACACTACCAGCATGGCGGCTTCATTCCGGGGTGTGATACTACGGCTCATGTTAATACGGCATTAGTAGCTTTTGATGTGGTCGAGAAAACTAGTTTCAATCTGGGGATGATACTTCTGGACGCAGAAAAGGCGTTTGATTGGGTTGTGTGGGAAAGTCTCTGGATCATGATGAGGGCCTTTGGTCTTAGTGGGCGTTTTCTTAGATGAATGCAGGTCTTCTATAGAAGCCATAGTAATCAACTGGCGCATGCTGGAACCTTATGTACTCCCTTTAGAATATATTGCTGCACTAGACAGGGGTGTCCATTGTCCCCACTGTTATTTGCATTTTATCTAGAGCCATATTTGCGGACCCTTTATCATAATAATAATATCCAGGCTTTTATATCTCATTGTTCTGAAATTAGGATCACAGCCTATGCGGACGATGTTGCGATATATTCATATAATCCCTCAGTAGCGTTGGGCTGCATTCAAAGCAGTGCAAGCTTCCTTCTCTCACAGAACAGCAAACCAAACAGCAGCGATATAAGCTTTCCTTCCTCTCAGAATAGATACTCCATGAAAGTAGCAAAACAAGTTTTCCACTCTCTCAGAAGGCAGTCACAGTGTAAGGTTATATTTACAACAGAACAGGTATCGCCCAGTAGCAGCGGCGTAAGCTGCCCTTGATTACCGAAAATACAGGAGGCATCACTGTCATGTAAGTTATTTACCAATCCCTGCACAAATGCTTAATTCCCTGTGATGTGAATGTGGGTGGATGAATAATTTAATGAGTGAGTGCGGCTGACACTTTCAATCTTTTGACAATACCTGTTGTCACTCTTTTCCACATCTAAGTTCAGTGGAGCTGCTCAGTTCATATCCACAAGTTCTTTTGAGGATCCTCTGAGTTCAGCTGTCACTGCTGCAACGCCTGTTTTTTTTTTATATACTGCAGTTCATCTCCTGTAACAAAGGGCCAGATGTACAAAGCCATTTTGCATTTCTTAATGGTCCAGATTGCTATTTCAGATGTACAAAGCCCTTTAGGGAATCACAAATTGTGATTTCTATCCAGCAGAAATCACAATTTGCGATGCTCTGAATAGGAAATCGCAAATAGGGATTATATATTTGCAGTTCCTATTCAGATGTACAAAGCACTTCATAAATGCAAATTGGGCTTTTAGGAAATGCAACTACCATTGACTTCAAGTCCATGGTAACCATGTGCCATTTGAAAAAGCACCCCAAAATGCTTTTTTTTAAAGTGCAATAGAGCACACACATGCCCCTTAGGGCATGGCAAGGGATTTCTTATTTGCAGTTTCCTAATAGGAACTATCTTGGTACATAGCATTTTGTATTTCCTAATTAGCGATTTCTATGAAGTCACTGTTTAGGAAATGCAAAATTGCATCTACGTACATCTGGTCCATTGTTCTGCTTTCTATGCCTTTAGCTCCTGCAGACAGCATATCCTGCTGTGACTCATGGATTCTGTTATCTCTTCATGGTACTCCTGTCTGCTTCCTTTGTCTTTCACCCACACAATAGTCATTTTCTGCAGTTCCAGCTCTCAATCCTATTTCTGTCACCCCCCGGCTTTGTTAGAGTGGGCATACACTGTTGTGACTGCATAGCGGCATGCTGCATAGAACCAAGGGAGGATCGCAACTTGAAGGAGAGAGAAATAGGGAACCATGCAGCAGCATCAGTCAACTTGTGTGTCACAGTCATAAGATATGGCTCTAGCAGAGGAGTCTGATCAGGGTGCCCTCGAGTAAAATGCTTTATCTACACAAGCTGTCAGTGGTATTTTCCTGCATAAGAGAAACAACCCTTGTGTCTTTTCGTAGGGGAGGCTGAAAACCAAGAGGTTCTATTTCAGAGCAATGTTTTGAGGCTTTTCTGCCCACACCCCACTCTCTATTGTAATGGCAGACATGTTCTTGGCAGATAGCAATGACATAGAATAACATAATATTAAATGGCATGATAACAACGTTAATTGTAACTACAGTTTTCATACCTGGCATGGAGGACATAGAGTGATCTGAATATTACCAGCCTGCCTGTGCCTCTAGCTACAGAGCCCATTTTCTCCCAATATCAGGGCATTGGGCTGAGCCAAGGTGTGACTGACAAAGTCTCACGCCAGTGGCTTCAAGAGACTGGTAAAAAACCAATGCTTGAAGAGCCAGAGTTTGAAAAGTATAGCCCTCTCTATGTATAATGGAAAACAATTGCTTGTTTAGACACCTGTACAGTCAAATCCAGACCCAAAAAACAAAGGACAAGGGAGAGAGAAAAAAAGTCAAGCCAGAAACAAGGAAGAGCTTGACAGTAGCTACTGCCAGAGAAAGAAATAGTGATAAGAAGAGAGACAGTAAGAAATCAAAGAGGGCAGAGAAAATAGAATAGCACAGGAATATCATATGACGAAGACCTGTAACCGGTCTGTGTATTCTGTACATTTTACATCAGGCAGCTGGCATTTAAAAATTAGAATGCTTCAGGTCAGTACAGAAGTGCAACATGAGAGCTCTGTCGGGAAGCCAGAATCAAAGTTCCCAAACAGTTTGGTCTAGGTCAGTGGTTCCCAAACTGTGGTCCGCGGACCCCCAGGGGTCTGTGATACATTCTCAGGGGGTCAGCAGGCGTGGGCCAGGAGGAAGGCACTTCTCCAGCTGGAACCTCTTGCTGCATGTTTTTATATTCATTACTTCCTTTGTTCAGCAGCTTTAAAAGCACTACAAAGTTTCTTGTACATCCAGCATAATTCGAGCAAAAATAAAAGCGTCAAGATAACTCTGGTGATGAATGTAGCTGCTGGAGATAGATGGGAGCTTTGTCTAGTGGCAGTTTTGACTCATCTAAGGTAACACAGATGGTTAATATGCCTGCAGCAAAGAGCGTGTATCATGCAAAGAACAGTATGTTATGTGCATAGCACAGTGGGTTACTGCTTTTGTCACAGAGATTATTTTGTTACTGTTCAGTTCATAAATTTCAATCCTAATCTAGCACAGTAAGCCATAAACTTCCATCGAAGAGCTGCATGCAAACTGCATGGCACAAATTAGAAAGCTGTTTTCTTCACCAGTCTTTCATTATCCTTATGCTACTAAAAAAAGTTTGGCTTGCATAGAAATACATTACTATTATTAAAGTAAACGCTTAGCACTGTTATGTTCTGAATCCTGAGTTTATGCTTCTCCAGACCAGGCACTCTTATAAAATGCCTACCGGTATGGATAACATATGAATCCCACACCTTATAGTCCCCTGTAAAGTGCTCCGACACCCTACGCTGGTATGTGAGGTGCTATAAAACAAATTAATTACATGTGACAGAGAAGTTATGGAGAGAATTGAGGCCATTGTGGTTTTAGTTCCTTTCCCCACTCCATATTTATGTGAAAAAGCTTTCTCAGATCTTATGTGCCTAAAAAATAAAAATATAAATCACTTGGGGAATGTAGAATCTGACCAGAGGATTCAGCTTTCCTAAATAAAAACAAACATTGAAATGCTAGTAGCTGAGACACAGCACCAACCTTCCCATTACATTTTTTTAAATTTTTGCATCTATTTTCAATATAAAATAATTATATCTTTAATAATACTAGTATTTGTTTGGTGTGTACTTGTTTGTGGTTTTTTTTAGAATTACTGTTTTAATGTTCGAAATTGAAATTGTTCAAATTGCTTGGGGGTCTCCGGCTTCCAGTAGTGATTCAGTGGGGGTCCTCAGGAGTTTAAAGGTTGGGAACCACTGGTCTAGGTACCTCAACCCTGGCCTGAGGACAGAACCAGAACAGATCAATGCACCCCACATAACATGTAGCATTCGCCTCTATTCTGGTACGGAGATGCAAATAACAGCACAATTTATTCAGTGAACCTTCAGTCTGACGCATTATATGAATTGTTCTACCCTTACAGAGACCTTCCCTACTCAGAGGATAAAAAGAGGGAGGAAACCGTAGTCCATTAGGGTCGTTTCACAACAATATGTCTCTCATCCTCCCCCACTCTTTCCCTCTCTCATTTGTGTGCTCAACTTCTCAGCTGCTATTTCTGCATTCCCCCCATCTCAATGACTCCTCTCTTATTTCACCTTCATCTCTTTTTATAATTTACTGTCACCCTCATTGCCACACCGTCGTATTTCGTTCACCTTCCTCTTCCCACCTCCTTGTAACCTAGGGCATAATTACAACCTTGGAGGAGGGGATTACTCCGTCCCAAATGTGACGGGTATCTCGCCCACCGTATTACAAGTTCCATTGTATCTTATGGAACTTGTAACACGGCGGATAGGATATCCATCACATTTGGGAGTAATCCCCTCTGCCAAGGTCGTAATCCGGCCCTCTAGTCTTTCAAACACTCCTTCTGTTTCTCTTCTCCCACCCTCCTCTATCATCCAGTCATCACCTCTCATACTTCCTCGTATGTCTTACTTCTACCTGTCACACCGCTTCCTAGGGTAAGTGCAAGTAACATTCCACCCTGTGTGAAGGTAGATTTTTCATATCATCATCTAGTAATGCTGGGCTCATTTCTTGCTTGTGTCAATTATGAAACTCTTGCTGAAGGTCTTCATAGCATCCACCTATTATTCAACTGCCCAGAAAGTGGCCCTCCTCTCTCCTCTGCCACACACAGCTCCTCTGTTTCCCACACCTCTCTGTTGAACTCAGCCTCCTTTTTACATACAGGCTTCCCCCCACATTCTCGTTTTTCTTACCCTCATCATCTCCTTTCTCTGTCTCATATACACCGCTCACCTTCCTAAATAAACATGTTTCACATACCCCAATTAAATCATCTTCTGCCCTCCTCAGTCCATTTCACGCTTTGCTCTCACTCAAAACTTCCCTTTTTCCTGAAAGAAATGCAAATGTTTTCAGTTGGATGATTATCAGGTATAACGGTTGCTAGGCAGCCATAATATGGCCTTAATTGAGTCAGTTATTTGAAATTACATGTAAGGGTGTTACATGCTGAGTTCCGGGGTGCGTGCTTTTAATGGGCACTTATAAAAAATGTTTACAGTGCGTACATTCTGCATATTACTGAGATTTGTTTTGATAGCCCTTGTTTTAGCTTAAATCTTAATCTTTTTGGATATTTTGTGGCAGCTTGTCTCACTGTTTGGAATAGTGCATTTTTCACCGATTAGCTTAACTTGCATTTATTTTTCATTTAAGATGTGTACATTATTTTATATTGAATTACCTGGAGGTAAAAGGCAAATAAAGGGTATGTCCAGACTTGGATCTCATGCTCAGTGTGCCACTGGAATCAAACTGCACCCAATGGAAGAGGCTCAATCTGTCTGCATTCCATTCATCACATTTTTGTATTCTTGAATGACACAGCGAGGTCGAGTATCATAGCAAAGTCTTGTCCTTTGTTCAATGTTGTGAGCAACTCTTCCCTGATGTGTAAGGTGCACATTTCATGAATGATGCACTGAGTAAAGACTTGACTGGATGTCGCACTGCAAGTGGTTTTACGGTGAGCTTAGAATTGACAACTGGCTACAGATCCTAAGGAGGTTTCTATGCAAAGGAAACATGAGTTGAATACATAGTTGGACATGATCTCAGGGTCTGCACTTTGCTTTGTTTTTTTAAGCAAGGAGTGATGTAAGAATATTTTAGCTTTTTATTTTTTCCCTTTTTGTTTTTTCAGATATTTCATTTGTGGAGTTGTGTAATCATAGCATTTATCATGCAGCTATAACTAGCTTTCACTTGTGTTATTATATTAATTGCTGTTCTAACAGAGGGAGAGTGCAACTTCTATTCAGTTGTGGCATGATCCTATGGCCATAAATGTGTGCCCCTGGTGTTCCCACTGATGTATTATTTATCTACTCCTAGGTTATGATTAGTTCTGGTTTGGGACTCATCTGTAAAGGAGCAGGCTTATGTTGTTCCACTTGTATAAAATGTAGTAGAGTCACATAACACTCCTCATGTAAATCAGTCATAGTGCCTCCATTCTGGGGGGTGGGGAGGGGTGGTATTAAATATTGTTATGTTAAAAAAGTATTTTAACTAAATGCCCAAAGCCGTTTGGCAATACCAGAGGTGTTGTAGAAGGTGGAGTAGGTGGTCAGCTACATGTTGGCTGGGAGTATCAAAACTGAGGAATTAGTCTCAAAGAGTGAGCGTGAGGCAGAATGTTACAACACTGCCATTTGTATGTGTCAGCCAGGAGAGCCACTAATATTCTGGAGTAAATGGAAAATGTATTCCTGAACTATGCTAGAATGTATTGGAATAAATTTGGAAGGAAATAAAGTGGTTGTTATTCTTGCATTGTTTGGGAGTCTTAAGGCCAAGAGGGTTAGACAACTACCCAGATTTCAGCCAAGAAGAGGCAAGAGGCAAAAAAAAACAGGGCTAGCATTGTGTAAGTACAACAATGTAAAGAAATTATTTTGGCAAAAGTGTAGAGCGAGAGAAGGAAACAGTGGAAGAATTTTTGACAGTGCTGAGGAAACTGGAGGAAAACATCAAACTTGAGCTGTTACTGGTGAACGAATAAGCGACTAAGTTGTACTTAACTATAATTGTGAGAAAATAAGTCAAGAATTATGGATATAAGACGATCCTCCTTTCATTGATTTTATCACAGTTGCCAAGAGGGTTGAACATATGCCCGTATCCAGAAACTATTAAACATGGTAGTTGTTGGACCTGACAGCTTTAGGGTGGTCTTCCCCCAACTTTTTGCCAGCCTCCCTCCATTTATCTGATCCTTTTTTGCTGGTTTTAGGACTCTACGCACTTTACCACTGCTGACTAGTGCTAAAGTGCATGTGCTCTCTCCTCTAAACATGGGCCATTGGCTCCTACCCAATTGGCACATTTAATTTACCTGCAGGTCCCTAGTAAAGTGCACTATATGTGCCCAGGGCCTGTAGATTAAATGCTACTAGTGGGACTGCAGCACTGATTGTGCTGCCCACTTAAGTAGCTCCTTAACCTTGTCTCAGGCCTGCCATTGCAAGGCCTGTGTGTGCAGTTTCACTGCCAATTCGACTTGGCATTTAAAAGTACTTGCCAAGCCTAAAACTCCCCTTTTTCTACAAATAAGTCACCCTTAAGGTAGGCCCTAGGTAACCCATAAGGCAGAGTGCTGTGTAGGCAAAAGGCAGGACATGTACCTGTGTAGTTTACATGTCCTGGTAGTGCAAAACTCCTAAATTCGTTTTTACACTGCTGTGAGGCCTGCTCTTTTCATAGGCTAACATTGGGGCTGCCCTCATATATTGTTTGAGGGGTAGCTGCTGATCTGAAAGGAGTAGGAAGGTCATATTTAGTACGGCCAGAATGGTAATACAAAATCCTGCTGACTGGTGAAGTTGGATTTAATATTACTATTTCAAAAATGCCACGTTTAGAAAGTGAGCATTTCTCTGCACTTAAAACCTTCTGTGCCTTACAATCCACGCCTGGCTGGGTTTAGTTGACAGCTCCCTTGTGCATTCACTCAGACACCCCCCAAACACAGGATACTCAGCTTCACTTGCATACATCTGCATTTTGAATGGGTCTTCCTGGGCTGGGAGGGTGGAGGGCCTGACACATGTCAAAGGACTATAGCCTGGCCTCACACAAAGGACTGCCACACACCCTACTGGGACCCTGGCAGACAGGATTGAACTGAAAGCAGACCTGGTGCACTTCTAAGCCACTCTTTGAAGTCTCCCCCCACTTCAAAGGCACATTTGGGTATTTAAACAGAGCCTCTGCCCCTACCAACTCAGACACTTCCTGGAGAAGAGAACCTGAACCAGAACTTGCATCCTGCCAAGACCTGCCTGGCTGCCCAAAGGACTCACCTGTCTGCTTTCTGTGAAGGACTGCTGCCTTGCTGTTGCCCTGCTGCCTTGCTGCTCTCTGGCTGTGGTGAGAAGTGCTCTCCAAGGGCTTGGATAGAGCTTGCCTCCTGTTCCCTGAAGTCTAAGGACCAAAAGGACTTCATCTCAACAAGAAAGACTCCTTGTGTGGTGAAAATGGAGGCACAGCCTGCCAGAAACGACACACAGCCTGCACCGTGCTGAAAAATTCACCGCACGCCGAACTGGAATGACGCAGCCAAACTTCGCAACGTGAAGATCGACGGAGCACCAGCGTAGCGACTGGAAATTCAACCCACGGCCCACTGGATCGATGCACAGCCGAGCCAAAACAACGCAGACCGACTTCCAGAGAGGAATTGACTCAGCGCCTGCCATGCAATAGAAATTTCCACTCAACGCCCACCGGATCGACGCAGCCCCTGTGACTTTGTCCTCTGAGTGCCGGAAATCCACGCATCGTCCCCGGGGCATCCGAAAACCCCGCAACTCGAAGAGGATCCACGACCAAGAGCCGGAAATCGATGCATCGCCATGTGTGGCCCGAGAAATCGACGCACACCTCCTTTGTTTCTACACATCCCCTCCTCTGCGGTCCTTTGCGGAGATTTTGCACGCGAACCAGGTACTTTGTGCTTGTAAGAGACATTTATTGCTTTTTTAAGACTAAAGACACTTTATATTACTTTTACAGTGATATCTCAACATATACTTATTGTATTTTAATCGTTTTTGACCTGCATCTTATCAGATAAATATATATTTTTCTAAACACTGTGTGGTGTATTTTTTGTAGTGCTATACTGTGTTATTGCATGATTTATTGCACAGATACTTTACACATTGCCTTCTAAGTTAAGCCTGACTGCTCAGTGCCAAGCTACCGGAGGGTGGGCACAGGATAATTTGGATTGTGTGTGACTTACCCTGACTAGAGTGAGGATCCTTGCTTGGACAGGGGGGGGGTAACCTGACTGCTAACCAAAGACCCAATTTCTAACAATAGACCTTTCAAGTTTGGTGTCTCTGGAACCACATTGAAAAACCCTAACTTATGGTGGAGTCAGATTTTAAATTGCAATTCTGAAAACGCCCCATTTAGAACATTGGCATTTTCTTGCCATAGCTATTTGGTGCCTTCTGCCTGTCTCTGATCACATGCTTAGGGTAGAGGACAGCTGGTCTTTGTGAAATCCCCCTGGACAGCCACACACAAAGGGAGCGTAGGTGTGACTTGATGGGCCATCCAGGGTAGGATGGGAGGGGGAGCTTGACACAGGCTCACTCACACCTGAATAGGCTGTGTTCTGTCCAAACAGAAAATGCTGCATACCCTCCTGTAGCAAGTCTGGAGGAAGAGCAGGACATCTCTGCATTTCGAAGGTCTGTCTTTGAAGTCTCCCTCCATAAAAGGCACCACTGGGTAGAATAACGGGACCTCTGGCACCACCAACCCAGTACACATCTGGACCTGTTGATACTCTGCCGGAAGAAGGACTGCTGTGCTGCTGAAGGCCTGCCATTCTGCTGGACTGCTGTTTGGTGCCCTCTTGTCTGGGAGTACGAAGGACTGGACCTGAATGTCTTCAACCCAGAGTGACTCCAAGGGCTAGCTGGCTGGCCTCCTGATCTGAACTCCCAGGGACATAAAAGGCTACCAACCATCTCGCTCCTGCACCTGGACTCTGCCATCTCTGAGTCTGTCCTGCCAAGTGCTGCCACCCCAGTCCTGGACCCTTGGAAGTTGGCCTAAGGTGTTTGCTCCAGCAACACAGATGCATCCTCTGCTGCATGAGCAGAATCAACACATGGCCGCTGATGCATAGAGAAAACCGATGCATCACTTCTACTGCATGGATCGGAACTGGCACAACCAGAATTGCATTGCCGCTTTGCCTCGCATTGTGGAACAAGCGCATCACCTTCAAAACAGATACTGCAGTTTTCTCCTTGGTGCAAAGTCCTTGCATTCCTGTCGACAGCAGCCTCCATGATGAGGCCAAAACTCCACATCGCAGTCACTGCGCTCATCCGAACCGATGCAGCGGCTCAGCTACCCAATACATCTTCCACGTCAACGCATCGAGAACTCACACAGCAGTCTCACATCATCTCAGAACCAATACATTGCCACTGATGCATGGAGAACATTGGCACATCCCTTGTACTGTGTGATTCAGATTAACACAACGCTCTCAAACCCGGATTTAAGACACTTTGGTTCAGCAGGCCCACCTGGGTCCCTGTAGCCAGCCTGCGCTCCATTGCAGTCAGCCTGAACTTTTGACTTTGTCCCAGTCAAGCGTGGCCAGATGTCCCCGGTTAACGCTTTTGGCTTCTAAGCTCTATGTTACTGTTTATTCCTTAAAAATTAATGACTCCAGTTCTACTTATTGGAGTTTTTCATTTTGGTCTTGTTCGATTTATGAAATTACGTTTTATTTTTCTAACATGGTGTGGGATCCTTTTTCTGTGGTGTTTTCACTGATTTACTGTTTGAAGTGCCGCACAAATACTTTACACATTGCCTTCAAGTTAAGCCTGACTGCTTTGTGCCAAGCTACCAGAGGGTGAGCAGAGGTTAATCTGGGGTTGCTTGTGCCTTACCCTGATAAGAATTGTGGTTGCTGCTTTACCAGGTCTCAACCCCCAGGTCAACCAACAACCGAATTTCTCACACTAATGCAATGTTTTTATTCTCCAAATCAAAAAGGTGGGACCGACCAATGTGTACAGATTTGTTCAAGATTTGTAAGCCATCAACAATGTGGTTATGAGTAGCTTCCTTGTGGTCCCCTACCCCGCTACCATTGTTTCCTGTATGCCTGCCAATTCTCAGTGGTTCACCTTGGCCAAATTATGTTATGTTGGTTTGTTTGTTGAGTGCCATCGAGTGGAGCGTGACTCAGAACTGGATTAACATTGTGCGGATTGGAGTAGAGTGACATTGTGTGGCATAGAGGTGCACTGTGTGGAGTGGCATTGTGTGAAGTGGAGTGGCACTGTGTAGACTGGCATTGTGAGGAGTTGAGCGGAAAGCATTGCGTGACATGGAGTGACATTCTGTGAAGTAGCATTGAGTGGAGTGGCTAAGTGGTTAAACACCTTGCCAGGGGTAGTAAGCAATATATAAACACAATTACAATTGAGTGGAGTTAGAGTGGCATTGTCTGGAGTGCAGTAGAATTGTATGGCAAGGAAAGGCATTGAATGGTGAGGAATGGCATTGTAAGGAGTGAAATGGCATTGTGTGGGTGGAGTGGCATGGAGTGGCATTGTGATGCGTGGAGTGGCATTGGGTTGCGTGGAGTAGAGTGGAGCAGCACTGTGTGCAGTGGCATTGAGTGGAGTACAGAGGCATTGAGTGGAATGGCATTATGTGGAGAGGGGTTGAGTGGCACTGTGTAGAGTGGTGTGACTGTGTGGAGAGGAGTAGCATTTAGAGGTGTGAAGTGGCGTTGTGTGGCTTGGAGTGCCTTTTTATGGTGTGGAAAAGAATGGCAATGTGTGGAGTGGCATTGGATGACATGGAGTGGAAATGTGTGGTATGGAGTGAAGAAGAAATGTGTGGAGTGGAATTGTGTACCATGGAATTGTGTTAGTGGAATGGAAAAGTGTGGCTTGGAGTGGAATTGTGTGGAGTGAAGTGGAATTTTGTGGTGTGGCATGGAATTGTGTGGAGTGGCATTGTGTGGTGTGGAGTGGGATTCTGCATTGTGGAATGGAATTGTGTGGCATAGAGTGGCAGTGTGTGGAGTGGACTGAAATGGCACTGTGTGGAGTGGCGTTGTGTGGCATGGGGTACAGTGGCACCATGTGGAGTGGCATTGTGTGGAGTGACTGTGCGGTATGGAGAAAAGTGCCACTGTGTGAAGATGAGTGGAATTGTGTGGCAGAAAAGGAATTGTGTGCACTGGAGTGGATATAAGTGGAGTGAAATTGGACTTCATGGAATTGTATGGCATGGGGTTGTGTGGTGTGGGATTGTGTGGCATGGACTGAAGTAATATTGTGTGGAGTGAAAGTCAGTGAAGTGGAATTGTGTGCCCTAGGATTGTGTGACATGAAGTTGCGTGCACTGGATTGGAATTGTGTGGAGTTGAATTATGTGGCAGGGAATTGGGTGGAGTGGAATTGTATGGCATGGAGTGGAGTGATGTAGAATGGAATTGTATTGCAGGGGGTGAAATTGTGTGGTGTAGAATGGAATTGTGTTCTGTGGAGTGAAATTGTGTGGGTGGAATTTCTCGGATTGGAATTGTGTGGGGTGGCATTGACTCAAATTGTAGATTATGGACTGGAGTTGAATTGTGTTGGATGGAGTAGAATTTTGTGGCCTGGAGTAGGATTGTGTGGGAGGGAGTGAAATGAAGTGGAGTGGATTTTATTTTGTATTAGATTTGTGCAGCAGAGTGTAATTGTGTGACATGGATTGGAGTGACATAGAATTGTTTATACTGGAGTGAAATTATTTGGAGTGTAGTGGAATTGTGTGGCGTGGATTTGTGTGGATTGAAACTGTTGACGTGGAATTATTTGGAGCAGAGGTAAATTGTGTGGCATTGAGTGAAGTGGCGTTGATTGACATTGTGTGGTATGAAAGGTTGTCTGAGTTGGCACTGAATTGCCCTATAGTGTTTCAAAGCCTGTTGCTATGTAAATGCAAATATTATCCTATATGTTACCAATCACCTGATGCACAAGCTTCTTAATGTGTACAACTCTTCTGTGGGAACTGGTTTGTTTACAAAAAATAAGTTTTAGACTAGGACCAGCTTGTGGGCGAGGGAGCAACATATATCGTACAGCTCATGTTCAGTACTCAATCATGATAAAGAATGATGGTGATCAATAATGACTTTGTTGTGCAAAGAGGCTAACAGAACAGACAGTCAAAGGTTTAAAACAAACAATTTCTAGAGTTGAAAATTGTGAGGCTCTTTGATAACTCTCTCAGATGTGGGGTTGGGGTCGGTGGAGAAGAAGCAACATGGAAAAGGGTTTGGTGGGAAGGGGAAGAAGCAAAACAGAGAAGTGGGTCGGGGTAAGAAGGGGTGGGTGGGAGGTCGAAGAAACACAAGATAAGGTGTAGATGGGTCAGGGAAGAAGCAACAAGGATAAGGGGAGGGTGGGAGGTTTAGAAGCATCACATAGAAAGAGTGGGTGGGAGGGAAAAGAAGCAACACAGAGGCGTGGGTGGGACAGGGAAGAAGAAATAGTACCTTAATCACAGCGCAAACAGCAGACAGACACTAATTAAGATTAATCAATTTGTGCTTTCTCCATGCGCTGGCCAATTAAGAGGCAGTAAAGAACTGTGACAATGATGCCAATGAATAGTAAGCAAAGGTTGGGCTCAAAGTCCATTTAGTAAACAATACACTCCCCAGCGGACAGCGTATACACTGTTTGAGGGCAAGACCTAAAAAAGAGCTTCAATATTATGTAGTTCGAGTCCAAGAAAGGCACAATGTCATCCGCATGTGTGTAAACAAATTTTAGCACCATATGAAATACTTGGGCTGACAAGAATTTCTGTGTTGTCCCAGATACACCTGGCTAAGATATTTTCAATGTATTGCAAATAGGAGGGCAATAATGGGTAAGCCTAGGGAGTTTCCCTTTCAACACTAATTTAATCTATCCATACACCATTTAAAATCAGTTTGGCAGTAACTTGATTTTATAAAGACAAGACCACGCTGATATATATAGCCACTGTGTGTTAATTTCTTTCATTACTGCTTTCAGGTATTGCCAGTTCACCAGGTCGAAGACTTTCTGCATCTATCAACACAAACTCCAAAACAGAACTAATAGATGACCTTCGAAGGAAGCCAGCAGTTGGCCTGGGATAAACCCACTTGATTTGGATTCCAGACAACCAGCTTGATTGAATATTCATTAAATTTTTATAGAAGAGCATATGCATTAATGATATACATTGAAGAATACCAGCAAAAATGCAACACAATTTGGCACCCCAAAGGCCATTTCATCGGAACTAAAAGATCCTCTGGCCTAAAGTATCTAACCTCACCAAAGTTGTGAACTGTATCAATAAGGTCTGGTCACCGAAGTCTAATGGTGACATAAAAATTGATGGCCAAGAGTGCTGAGCACGTTTTTTTAATTTATTTTTTATTTTTGATGGCAATGATGCTATGAACCCCCATTGCCAAGAAGCTTCAAAATGTCAGTGACCACCATTTCTAGATCAGACTCTGCGGCAAGGGGTGGTGAAATTACCATTATTAAGGGCTAAAGCATTTTGTAATGTTCTATCACATATTGTAATGTAGTGCAAAGTATTTTCCTAGTGTTTTAGGAACTGGTGCACAAGTGAATGATTCTCAGAGGCTGGTTACTGGGATATAAAAGCGCTAGGATCTTCATGAATCTCTGTGAAGGTCATGCTCTGGATTGACATCTCTGATTCCCGTGTCCCCCTGTCCGCCCCACTGCATTCTGACTGTGGCCGATGGCCCAGAGATTCAGGCTTCAGCAGGAAGGTTGTTCTAGAATCACTTATTTAGTCTGTGGTACCATTGGGTGACCAAGGCAGGATGGGGCATGGTAGTCTTGGTACTTCTACAACAGACATGATTGATCAGTTGTGCAAAGATAATGGTCTCCAGGACGTGGTATCTGGTGACATTTATTTAAAGGTTTGACTAAATACCTTGTGAACAAATGTGTTTGTGGCCTTTTTCAGATGGGGTGTTTTCTCCCTCACGATCCTCCCGGTAATATGGACTTCAGTCTACTCAGAATTTTATACTCTTCAGAGTTGTAGGAGCCAGAGGTCTGGGCTGATACCAATATAAGTGCTCACCACCTTGGATTCCCCCAAGACCTTTTTTAGATTGGGCAGAAGATAGTAAATCCTCTCACCCTTGCCTTAAACTCTTTGGACTCTCAATGGTTCGCTGTCTCTGTAAGGCAACCATCACTAGGGTGGCAGAGGCCACTGATCTCTGGGTTCCAAACAATTAGATTCTAGGAGGCAAAAATGCTACAAGACCAAGGAAGCTCTTAATGGTTCTCCCAGTGACCTATAAAGAAACACTACAAGTCATAGATTGAACACTTCTCTACTGCCTCTAGAGCACAGTCTGCACCAGGGCTATTTCATACAAAGTATATCTAAGTGCCTGAGAAGTAATACATATGTTGATTTTACAAAGTTATTTGGAAACGTTTCATAGTAGAACACCTCAGTGAACACTCAACAGCCACCACAGCATCATACCCTTTGCATGAAAAGTTTTCCTTTTCCAAACATTGGTTTATAATCTGCTGCTTTCACCACTTTCCCTAATATAGCAGTTCCTTCACAACTAGACAGCGTGGAGGTAGTGGATCTGCTTTGATCCATTTCCTCTGGCCCCATGCGGAGAATGCTGAGATTGATGATCTTCAACTAAAACTGCAGATTGGTTACATTAAGAATTTCTAGACAGGTAGCTGATCATTCAAGGTAACGGAGTCAGAACTCTCCACAGGTGTACACTACTCAAAGACTTCAGCTTGCAGAGGAAGACATGAGGCAAGGTTTGGTGACTCAAGCAGATGCAGTTTGTGCCCAGTTGTAGGAAGTTGGCTCTGTATGTACTATTTCAAAGTAAGAAATAGCATGCACAGAGTCCAAGGGTTCCCCTTAGAGGTAAGATAGTGGCAAAAAGAGATAATTCTAATGCTCTATTTTGTGGTAGTGCGGTCGAGCAGTAGGCTTATCAGAGGGTAGTGTTAAGCATTTGTTGTACACACACAAGCAATAAATGAGGAACACACACTCAAAGACAATTCCAGGCCAATAGGTTTTTATATAGAAAAATATATTTTCTTAGTTTATTTTAAGAACCACAGGTTCAAGATTTACAAGTAATACTTCAAATGAAAGGTATTTCACTCCGGTATCTTAGGAACTTTGAATCAACACAATATCATGTACAGTTTTGATAAAAAATGGCAATAAGCTATTTTAAACCTAGACAGTTTTTCAACAGTTCCAGGGGGAGGTAAGTATTGGTTAGTTTTGCAGGTAAGTAAAACACCTACAGGGTTCAAAGTTGGGTCCAAAGTAGCCCACCGTTGGGGGTTCAGGGCAACCCCAAAGTTACCACACCAGCAGCTCAGGGACAGGCAGGTGCAGAGGTCAAAGTGGTGCCCAAAACGCATAGGCTTCAATGGAGAAGGGGGTGCCCCGGTTCCACTCTGCCAGCAGGTAAGTACCCGCGACTTCGGAGGGCAGTCCAGGGGGGTTTTGTAGGGCACCGGGGGGGGACACAAGTCAGCACAAAAAGTAAACCCTCTGCGCCACAGGGGCGGCCGGGTGCAGAGTGCAAACAGGCATTGAGTTTGCAATTGGTTTCAAAGGGAGACCCAGGGGTCTCTTCAGCGAAGCAGGCAGGCAAGGGGGGGGGGGGGCTCTTCGGGGTAGCCACCACCTGGGCAAGGGAAAGGGCCACCTGGGGGTCACTTCTGCACTGGAGGTCGGATCCTTCAGGTCCTCGGGGCTGCGGGTGTAGTGTCTTTACCAGGCGTCGGGTTCTTTGAAGCAGGCAGTCGCGGTGAGGGGGAGCCTCTGGATTCCCTCTGCAGGCGTCGCTGTGGGGGCTCAGGGGGGTGGTCAACTCTGGCTACTCACGGGCTCGCAGTCGCCGGAGAGTCCTCCCTGTAGTGTTGTTTCTCCGCAGGTCGAGCCGGGGGCGTCGAGTGCAGAGTGGAAAGTCTCACGCTTCCGGCGGGAAACGTGGAGTCCTTTAAAAGTTATTTCTTTGTTGCAAGTTTCAGTCTTTGTGAAACAGGGCCGCTGTCCTCTGGAGTTCTTGGTCCTTTTAGATGCAGGGTAGTCCTCTGAGGCTTCAGAGGTTGCTGGACCCTGGGGGATGCGTTGCTGTTGCAGTTTTTCTCGAAGTGGGGAGACAGGCCAAAGCAGTTGGTGTCTCAGTCTTTGCTGCAGGGCTTCAGGTCAGCAGTCCTTCTTTGTCTTCAGGTTGCAGGAATCTATCTTGCTTGGTTCTGGGGGCCCCTAAATACTCAATTTAGGGGGGTGTTTAGGTCTGGGGGTTAGTAGCCAATGGCTACTAGCCCTGAAGGTGGCTACACCCTCTTTGTGCCTCCTCCCTGAGGGGAGGGGGGGCACATCCCTAATCCTATTGGGGGAATCCGCCATCTGCAAGATGGAGGATTTCTAAAAGTCAGAGTCACCTCAGCTCAGGGCACCTGAGGGGTTGTCCTGACTGGCCAGCGACTCCTCCTTGTTTTTCTCATTATCTCATCAAGCCTTGCCGCCAAAAGTGGGGCCGTGGCCGGTGGGGGTAGGCATCTCCACTAGCTGAGATGCCCTGTGGCGCTGTAACAAAGGGGGATCACCGCCAGGTGTTACAGTTCCTGCAGGGGGAGGTGAGAAGCACCTCCACCCAGTACAGACTTTGTTACTAGCCACAGAGTGACAAAGGCACTCTCCCCATGTGGCCAGCAACATGTCTTGTGTGTGGCAGGCTGACAAAACTAGTCAGCCCACACTGGAAGTCGGTATGTTTTCAGGGGGCATCTCTAAGATGCCCTCTGGGTGTATTTCACAATAAAATGTACACTGGCATCAGTGTGCATTTATTGTGCTGAGAAGTTTGATACCAAACTTCCCAGTTTTCAGTGTAGCCATTATGGTGCTGTGGAGTTCGTGTATGACAGACTCCCAGACCATATACTCTTATGGCTACCCTGCACTTACAATGTCTAAGGTTTTGCTTAGACACTGTAGGGGCATAGTGCTCATGCTCCTATGCCCTCACCTGTGGTCTAGTGCACCCTGCCTTAGGGCTGTAAGGCCTGCTAGAGGGGTGACTTATCTATGCCATAGGCAGTGTGAGGTTGGCATGGCACCCTGAGGGGAGTGCCATGTTGACTTAGTCATTTTCTCCCCACCAGCACACACAAGCTGGCAAGCAGTGTGTCTGTGCTGAGTGAGGGGTCCCCAGGGTGGCATAAGACATGCTGCAGCCCTTAGAGACCTTCCCTGGCATCAGGGTCCTTGGTACCAGGGGTACCAGTTACAAGGGACTTACCTGGATGCCAGGGTGTGTCAATTGTGGAGACAAAGGTACAGTTTTAGGGAAAGAACACTGGTGCTGGGGCCTGGTTAGCAGGCCTCAGCACACTTTTAAATCATAACTTGGCATCAGAAAAGGCAAAAAGTCAGGGGGTAACCATGCCAAGGAGGCATTTCGTTACACAACCCTCCCCACCCCCCCCCCCCCAACCAAAGAGATTGAGACTAACCTTTCCCAAGAGAGGCTTAATTTTCTAAGTGGAAGAACCTGGAAAGGCCATTTGCATTGGCATGGGCAGTCCCAGGTCTGTGTTCCACTATAAAGTCCATTCCCTGTAGGGAGATGGACCACCTCAACAGTTTTGGATTTTCACCTTTCATTTGCATTAGCCATCTGAGAGGTCTGTGGTCAGTTTGAACTACAAAGTGAGTACTAAAGAGGTATGGTCTCAGCTTCTTCAGGGACCAAACCACAGCAAAGGCCTCCCTCTCAATGGCACTCCAACACTGCTCCCTGGGGAGTAACCTCCTGCTACTGAAAGGTCAAGGCCATCATCATTTGTTTGGGACAAAACTGCCCCTATCCCATGTTCAGAGGCATCAGTCTGCACAATGAACTGCTTGGAGTAATCTGGAGCTTTTAGAACTGGTGCTGTGCACATAGCTTGTTTCAGGGTGTCAAAGGCCTGTTGGCATTCTATAGTCCAGTTTTCTTTCTTAGGCATTTTCTTGGAGGTAAGTTCTGTGAGGGGTGTCACTATTGATCCATATCCCTTCACAAACCTCCTGTAGTAGCCAGTCAAGCCAAGGAATGCCCTGACTTGAGTCTGGGTTTTTGGAGCTACCCAGTCCAGAATAGTCTGGATCTTGGGTTGGAGTGGCTGCACTTGGCCTCCACCAACAAGGTGTCCCAAGCAAACCACAGTTCCCTGCCCTATCTGACATTTGGATGCCTTGATAGAGGCCTGCTGCTTGCAGGGCCTTCAAAACCTTCTTCAGGTGGACCAGGTGATCCTGCCAGCTGGAGCTAAAGACAGCAATATCGTCAAGATAAGCTGCACTAAAGGACTCCAAGCCAGCAAGGACTTGATTCACCAACCTTTGGAAGGTGGCAGGGGCATTCTTTAAGCAAAAGGGCATAACAGTAAACTGATAATGCCCATTTCCTTACACCAGTAAACAAGCCACACTGGGCAGTGGTGCTGCCATCTCAGTCACATTCTCCAGATTGCAGTTATGAGGTTCATGGCAGATAGGGACAATCAATCAATCAGGGATTTGTAAATCTACTCACCGTGAGGGACTCAAGGTGCTGAGGAGGGGAAGGGGTGAAGGTGGGGGGGGGGGGGTGGCGGGGATAGGAAGGGGGAAGGGGTGAGGGGTGAAGGGGGGGAGGGAAGGGAGGTGCTGCTACTGCTCAAACAGCCAGGTCTTGAGAAGCTTCCTGAAGGTAAGGAGGTCTTTGGTCTGGCGCAGGTGGGTGGGAAGAGTGTTCCACGTTTTGGCGGCGAGGTGTGAAAATGATCTACCACCGGTTGAAGTTCTATGGACGCATAAGACGAATGCGAGGGTGATGTCAGCAGAGCGGAGATGCCAGGTCGGGGTGTAGAAGGAGAGTCGTTTGTTGAGGTATTCTGGTCCGGTGTTGTGCAGTGCTTTGTGAGCGTGGGTGAGGAGTTTGAAAGTGATTCTCTTGTTGACTGGTAGCCAGTGCAGGTTTTTCAGGTGGTCTGTGATGTGGCAGTGGATGTCCAGGATGAGGCATGCAGAGGCGTTCTGGATGCGTTGCAGCCTCTTCTGGAGTTTGCCCGTGGTTCCTGCATAGTCCAGTTTGCTGCTTACAAGGGCTTGGGTGACCGTTCTTCTGGTTTTGGTGGGTATTCATTTGTAGATCTTTCGGAGCATGCGGAGGTTGTTGAAGCAGGAGGAGGAGATGGTGTTGACTTGCTGGGTCATGGTCATGGATAGTGAGGGGTCCAAGATGAATCGTAGATTGCGTGCATTGTAGGTGGAAGTCGGAGCGGTTCCGAGAGTGGAAGGCCACCAGGAGTCATCCCATGCGGAGGAGGTGGAGCCGAAGATAAGGACTTCCGTCCTGTCCGAATTGAGTTTGAGGCAGCTGCTCTTCATCCATTCGGCGATGGCCTTCATTCCTTCGTGGAGGTAGGTCTTGAGGTAGTCCTTAGTGAAGGAGAGGATCAGCTGGGTGTCGTCGGCGTATGAGATGATGTTGAGGTTGTGGGATCGGGCGATATTAGCGAGCGGGCCATGTAGACGTTGAAGAGGGTCAGGCTGAGGGGCGAACCCTGGGGTACGCCACAGATGATTTCGGTGGTCTCTGAGCGGAATGGGTGGAGGCGGACTCTCTGGGTTCTGCCGGTGAGAAAGGAGGTGACCCAGTCCAGGGCTCTGTCGCAGATTCCAGCATTGCTGAGGCGTGAGCGCAAGGTGTGGTGGCAGACGGTGTCGAACGCGGCCGGGAGGTCCAGGAGGATGAGGGCTGCGGTTTTGCCGCTGTCCAGTATGGTTCTGATGTCATCGGTGGCAGCGATGAGGGCAGTTTTGGTGCTGTGGTTGCTGCGGAATCCGGATTGGGAAGGGTCCACGGTGCGGTTGTCCTCTAGGAAGCGAGTTAGTTGTCTGTTGACAGCCTTCTCAATGACTTTTGTCAGGAAGTGGAGCAGGGAGATTGGCCGGAAGTTCTTGAGGTCCTTACGGTCCGCCTTGGGTTTTTTAAGGAGTTCATTGGTCTTGGTGTGTTTCCAGCTCTCCAGGAAGGTAGCGGGCTCAAAGGAGCTGTTGATGATCTTCCAGTGCAATGGCAGAGCTTGCTTTGTTGAGGATGTGGTGAGGGCAGGGGCCAGATGGAGAGCCGGAGTGGATGGTGTTCATGATTTCAATGGTGGTGTTGTCGTTGACAGGGGTCCAGGAGAGCAGGAGGTTGGTCGGAGGTGAATCTGTGGTGTTGGTGGTTGCCAGGGGGGTCTGGGTGCTGAAGCTGTCGTGGATGTCTGCAATCTTGCCGTGGAAGTGGGAGGCTAAGGAGTCGCAGAGGTCTTGGGATTGCGGGATGTCATTGACGTTGGAGCTGGGGTTGGAGAGTTCCTTCACGATGTTGAAGAGCTCCTTGTGGCTGTGGGCGTTGCTGTGGATTCGGTCTTTGAAGGCAGTTCTTTTGGTGGCTCGGATGAGTTGGTGGTGTCTGCGGATGGCATTTTTGAAGGCTGTGTGGTTGTCCAGAGTCTGATCTTGGCACCACTTTCTTTCAAGTCTTTGGCAGCTTTGCTTAGATTTGTGGAGGTCGATGGTAAACCAGAAGGCCTTTCTGTCGGTGCGTCTATTGGAGGGATTCTTGATTGGGGCGAGAGTATTGGCATAGGTGTTGACCCATTGTCTGAAGTTGCAGGCAGCTGCATCAGTGTTGGTGGTGTCGATGGGTGGGTTCTGTGAGAGGGTCGCGATAAGTTGGTCTTCGGTGACCTTATTCCAACTGTGGTGGGGGATCCGTTGTGGGTGGTGGTGTGTTGTGGGTTTCTTGAAGGAGAAGTGGATGTGGCTGAAAAAGACGTGATTGCTGGTGGAGAAAATAGGGTTGAGTGTGTGTCCTGCGGAGTGGGTTGGTGTTGTGACGAGCTGTTTGAGGCCGAGGTTGGAGAGGTTGTCAAGCAGGGTGGCGGTGTTGTAGTCGTTGGTGTTCTCGAGATGGAAGTTCAAGTCTCAGAGGAGTATGTGGTCAGTGGATGAGAGATCGTGCATGCTGATGATGTCGATAAGGGAGTCGCTGAACTGCTGTCGTGAGCAGGGGGGCCTGTAGAGGGTCCCTTGAAGGGTGGTGTTTGGGTCAGTGTGGATTTGGAAGTGCAGGAGTTCGGCAGTGCTGAGGGTGTCTTCGGTGTTGGTCGTGATCCTGAGGGTGTTCTTGTGAATGATGGCGATGCCTCCACCTGGTTTGTTGGAGCGGTCCCTGTAGGTGATCTTGTAGCCGTCCGGGATGACTGTGGCGATGTCAGGCGCTGAGGTGGGGTTCATCCAGGTCTCGGTCAGGAAGGCGACGTCTGGGGAGGCTGAGGAGGCTTTATATAAGGCTGTGCCCTCTTCTTAAATTAAATTAGACCTAATAGCTTGAACTTGGATACCCCAGCATAAGATTGTTAGATATGTGCAATCTATATGGAAGAATGTGTACTACCGATGTTAGTAATCCTTCCTTCTCGTTTCCAGTCATCGGCAGGTATGTCGTCCAATGCATCAGCCCAGTAATCAGTTATGAGAAAGGTTAGTCTGTACCGCTACAGCTCTTGGCTCTTGTCTTCTGCTGTCTTGCAGACACCCTCAGTTAACCATGCTGCCATCTTTATGTGCGTATTTGCATTCAAAAAGCTTTCTTCACTTTCTATGCATAACTAGTAATTCCTATATAGCTGGGTTGTTAATGCATTTACTGGGGTGACCCACATGCTTCCCAACCTGTCTCTTACCTGTATAATTCCAACAAGTGGAAGGAGAACCAGCTTCTTCTTGGCCCAGCCGTACCACTTTCTTCAGAGTTTTCTGCATTTGGCTGTTTTACTGGATCCTTGGCCCGTATTTCTGCTGGCTTTGTAAATTACAAGCCTTTACTGTTAAGTTGTGTCTCCAAGAAAGTGGAGTTTGGCTTTTCTCTTATTCCTCTCTCTTGTGACTTCTAAAGCCTATGCTGAGGACTAGTCAGCTTTGTTGAGCCTCCTTCCAGGAATCATGCTTTTCTTATATGTTTTAGGGGTCATGGTGAATTTGCTCTCAATACCTATGCCATCACAGTGTCTATGGTATGTTTCCTATACAGAAGGATTGCACGAAGTGACAAAATGACTTATTTGCAGGTTTCTCAATCAGTAATTGGCAGGTGAGCCTTACAGACTTGGGATGATGTGCTCTGAACCCATGTGGTCCCTATAGCTACCATTTCTCAAGGTGATTGCAAGGCTTGGGAATCTTTCCACACTTAAAGCAAAGCATAGTTGAGGGTGAAAGACTATGTACAATTTACTTACAATATTGATCCCCATATTCTGTTTTTATTCACTTATGCAACCCACTTATCACCCTCATTTTTCAGTATGCTGTATGTGAATGGAACTGGAGGGACAGAGTAGGTATAGAGGAGGCAGGCCTAGTCATCCGCAGGCCTACACTTGCACTTTAGATCCCCAGAGAAGGCATGGGGGGAGCACCGGACTAGTAACCAAGTAGGAAATTGAAACTAGTGTGAGATGGCATTGTGTTTGGAGTGCTTGATACAGACACCTGTATTTGACATGTAAGCCACAATTTAGAATCTGAACAAGGCCAATTTACTTTTCTTCCCTTAGAAGTCAATGCTGTGAGCACCTTTATATGATAGAAATAGGTTTTTGTACAGCACTTGGAGTCTCCATTAGAGCCTGCAACAGTTGTCTATTTCTTCAGTATTGCATTAAAACTACAAAAAGCACACAGAGTTATACCTCTGGCCTAAATGAAGTATGCATTTGCACTTGTGCGAAGTAAAACTGTTGTTCTCCGGTATTACACTGCTACAGGGTTGACTGTCAGTCACTAAGTAATTGATATTACTGAAATCTGGCGTGATAGCATCTCAGTACATGCAAGCTCACTGCTTTCGCAAACTTCTAACAAGGAAGTTGGGGGTTGTAAGGGAATTGCACTTCTGATCAAAAGCACTAAGCCCACACCACATTATTAACTCTAAGCTGCATTCCATCACAGTACCAGCTTCCACATGTTCTCCTACTGCTGCAGCTTCAATCTTCATCTTGCCAGCAATGCTATGCCAGAGTGTATTTATTGAAAACTTAGCTTGTGACGCTCTGTTAGCGAACACAGTTATCATGTTAAGGGATTTCCATGCAAGGCCATTTCACATGTATTGAGTTTATTCAAAATGCTGATACATTGCATGTGAACCAAGATAGCCTGATTGTGATAAGCTCCAGTTTGCCTTGCATAATGATCAACAAAGATGGCGTAGAGTCATTCTTCCTGATTCCTAGGCTCACCTTCGACTTTAGCGTTTTGAAGTGGGCACAAGAGCTTTTACGACGGACACTGCTCTGAAGGGCCATGCATGTTGGAGTCTTCACTCGACTTGTAATGACAATCTGTAGTGTTGGCTTTGTCTCAGGGAAGCAGATGCTGCATGCTTTCAAGTAACACCCACTGCTTAATTTACCTGCATGGTTCTACTTCAGTTTTCCCTCTATATTTCTCAAATGAGAATCCTATAATGATGTATGCAGACTCACGTTCTCCTTTTACTTTGCTTAACCAGGATGACTGAGAAAATAAAAGGATGCAATAAAATTAAAGTAAGGAACCAGATATTTCACCAGAAGGGTATACTAAAGAACCTATACTATTAGTGGGCATGATAAAAATGCATGTGTGTTTCAAAGACAGGTCGACAATAGGAAAGATTTACATTGTAAAAAAAAAAAAAAAAAAAAAAAGGCACCAATCTATTAGGGTGGCGTCAACAAAAACAGCTAGTTATTACCCTAGACCCCAATAATAAAGAACAAGGTCTCCTCATCAATAGCTATATCGATGGGGTGGACATTTGTAATGAGTTAATGGAGCTATTTGCAGACAAACTTGGACAATTATGAGATACCCATTACCCCCACATAAATGAAATGTTAAGTACCATGGGTGAAGACAAATATTTTTGTCTCATCAATCTATTAATGGCTTACCATCAAGTTCACCTTCACCCAGATTCTAGACCTTTAACAGCATTTAAAACTCCAATGGAAGCTTTTATTTTTTTAAGATCACTGTTTGGGCTGGCATCTGCAGCTGCACTCTTCCGGAAAAGAATGCATTAGATATTAAAAGGGGTACAGCACACCTTATATTTTAAGGATGACATTTTGATCTATGGCTCTACTATTGAGAAACATGACTAATGGATGTTGGGCTGACTGTAAAGAAAAATAAATGCCAATTCAGGGTTAGTTCAGTAGACTACTTGGGCCATGCTATTTAAAGGAAGATTTTATACCAAAAACCAATTTAATCCAAGCAGTACAGGGTGCTCCATATCCCAAATGCAAAGATGATTTAAAGTCCTTAATGGGTCTCATCAAATATACGGCAAAATATGTAAAAACCTCCTCTGATAAATATGAAGACCTATGTACACTGTTAAGACAAAATCAGGAATTTGTTTGGGAAAAGAAATACAAAGAATGAATTGACACATTGAGATAATTAATTCACCAGCTTTAGGCACAGTTGAACCAAAGAAGAGAACTATCTTCACAACAGATGCCAGCAACAGAGATGTAGGTGCTACATTGTTACAGAAGGAAAGGATGGAGAGAATTGCTTTCGCTTCTAGGTGCCTGACCAAATCAGAAACCAATTGTTCTGTGATGGGAGAAAGAAGCTCTAGCCTGCTATTTGGGATGTTAAATATTTTAAAATTGTATTTATGTGGCATAAATTGTACTGTACACACTGACCATAAGCCACTCACATGTATGTTTTCAATAAAAGGGGCTGGGCATAGTACTCCTTGCATTGCCAAGTGGATACCTGGTCCTGAAAACATTTGTTTTAAACTAGAATATGTGCCAGGAGGAGAGAATACAATTGTGGACTATTTGAAGAGAGAATACAATTGTGGACTATTTGTCTATAGAACCTTTAGAACACGAAGTGCAAGTGGAATCCATGGACAATTCAATTTGTACTATAATTCTACCTGCCTTGTCCAAAAAAGAATGGAATGGCAAAAGGACTCTACTCTCAGATGACTAACATACTTAATCTTATTTGGGGGGGCCAATAAAAGTTAGTGAATTCAAGGAAGAATTTAAAGATTATTGGGAAGTTAGACATGAATTAAACATTCAGGAAGGAAAGCTGTACAGGAACAAGAAAATCAAATATCCAGAGGAACTAATTGAAAAAATAGTTGACCTATCACATGAGGGGGATTTGGGCATGGGCCATACTAAAAATAAAGTAAGGAGTACTGTTAGAAATGGGGTCCTTGGTTGGCAGTCAGCTTACCCCCGTCCAAGCAAGGACCCTCACTCTAGTCAGGGTAAAGGAGAATCACCCTCAGTTAGCCCCCACTCACTCCCCTGGTAGCTAGGCACGAGCAGGCAGGATTAAATTCAGAAGCAATGTATAAAGTGCTTGTACCAAAACACATAGTAATACAGTGGAAACACTACAAAGTGGACACCACCCCAGCTTAGAAAAATAGTAAATATTGATCTAAATCAAACAAGACCAAAACAACATAAATCCAACATACACAAGTCAAGATATGAATTTTCAAGAGAATAAGAGTCTTTATCCTTAGAAAACAGTGAGAATGCTGTAGTTACACAAAGTACCTGGTTAGCATCAAAAATAAAGCTGCACGGGTGAGCGTGTGTCGCAAAAAGGGTGAAGATGCGTCGTACTCGCAAGTGAGGTCATGCGTTGTTTCCTTTTCTGTTCGGGTCGGCAATGCGTTGTTTTTCTCCCTCGCAAGAGAGTGATGGGTCGATTTCTGGACGGGGCACCTTGGTTACACACAGATTTGGGTTGACTTGGACGCCCAGGATGATGTGTGGAAAATCTGGTCACACAAAATCAGAAAACTGTGCTGCCTGGGGGTTGCATCTGTATCAGCCTCTGTAAGCGGAAGTTGCGCGTCGTTTCTCCAGCCACGATGCGTCGATCTCCCATTCGTGATGCAGGTGGATCATCGTTTTTAGCCGCGAAGCCTGCAGCAAGTATGTTTATTAGCTGCGTTGCGGCAGGCATGTTGAAAAGTTCCCTGCAAGGCATTCTGTGCGTGGATTTTCAGGTCTTGTCTGCCAACTTCACCTTTCAAGGGACTGAATAGGGCACCAAATGGCAGGGCAGGAGTCTCAGCAGAGAGTCCAGGTGCTGGCAGGGGAAGTCTTTGATGACCCTGAGACTTCAACAACAGGAGGCAAGCTCAGTTCAAGCCCTTGAGATCCTTCTTAAGCAGAGTCACAGGCAGGGGCAGCACTTCTCCTCGGCAGAGGTTCCTCTTGATTCCAGAAGTGATATCATTTTCAGGGATTTTGGGTCCACTTCTTACACCCCTTTCTGCCTTTGAAATAGGCAAACTTCAAAGGAAAGTCTCTCTTGTTTGTAAGATCCTGCCTCGCCCAGGGTTGGACATTGCATTGTGTGAGGGCAGGCATAGCCACTGACCACTCCTACCTTCCCTCCTACCACAGATGGCTCATCAGGATAAGCAGGCTACACCCCATCTCCCTTTCTGTCTCTGTCTAGAGGAGAGGTGCAATCATCCCAACTGTCAAACTGACCCAGACAGGAAATCCACAAACAGGCAGTCACAGCAAGAAAATGGCTACTTTCAAAAAGTGGCATTTTTAAACACACAGTCTAAAAACAACCTTTACCAAAAGATGTATTTTTAAATTGTGAGTTCAGAGGCCCTAAACTCCACATTTCTATCTGCTCCCAAAGGGAATATGCACTTTAATAATAATTAAAGGCAGCTCCCATGTTAACCTATGAGAGAGATAGGCCTTGTACAGTGAAAACCACATTTGGCAGTATTTCACAGTTGTAACATATAGAACACATTAGTATATGTCTTATCTTAAACATACACTGCACCCTGTCCATGGGGCTACCTAGGGCCTACCTTAGGGGTGCCTTACATGTAAGAAAAGGGAAGGTTTCGGTCTTACAAGTGGGGCCAACGTTAGGGGTGCCTTACATGTATGAAAAGGGAAGGTTTAGGTCTTACAAGTGGGTACACTTGCCAAATCGAATTGGCAGTTTAAAACTGCACACACAGACACTGCAGTGGCAGGCCTGAGCCATGTTTACAGGGCTACTAATGTGGGTGGTACAACCAGTGCTGCAGGCCCAGCAGTAGCATTTGATTTACAGGCCTTGGGCACCTCTAGTGCACTGTACTAGGGACTCATTAGTAAATAAAATACGCCAATCATGGAAAGCCAATTACACATACGTTTTTCATAGGAGCACTTGCACTTTAGCACTGGATAGCACAGGTAAAGTACCCAGAGTATCAAAAACAGGAAAAAACAGAGTCCAGCACATATTAACCGGTAAAACAGAGGCAAAAGGTTAGGGGAGACCAAACCAAGGATGCCAAATCTAACAAGCACATTCTGGTTTCCTAGGTTGGATTCCATCACTGAACAAACGTAAAAGACTATTAGTTGTGCGAAAAGGGACAAAAGCAAGAGCATTCACAAAGCACCATTATCACCTGTAGAGGTGCCTCTCAAGCCCTGGAACAAACTAGCCTTCATCATAATAGGACCCATAGAAGTTTTGAGGGCATATAAAAAGTTTATGCTTGTCTTAGTTGATTATAATTCTCATTGGATAATCACTAAAGCAGTGCATCGTGTAACTACCTTGCTTTTCATTGAATTCCTAATGGGCGCCTTCAGCAAGGAAGGTATACCAAACACATAACTAACAGGGAATGGGGTTCAATTCACATCCCAAGAAATGAAAGATATCATTAAAAAATGTAATATCAAACATGAAAAAACAGCATTGCACTGTCCAAAGGCAATAGGCCTTGTAGAAAGGGTGAATCGCATGATAAAGGAACAAGTTCACCTAGACAAAGTAAATGGTCAAAATGTAGAAGATTCCCTACCGAATTGCCTATGGTCATATCACACATCGCCAAATCTTATTACTGGAACTTTTCCTTTTGTCTCACTTAAAGGTACAGAGTCTATCACCAAAATTATTCCTAAGTGGTCAGGAGGAGGTAAACAAATAAACATGTATCCAAATGAGCTCCAAAGTAATGTACGCAGACATCAAGAAAAGTACAAGAACTGGTATGACCAGAAACCTGGGGTAAAGGTCAAGACTGGAAAGTTGGCGATTGGGGACAATTAAGAAGGAATATCAAGGAACTTCCAAATTTAAGAAAATACAATTCTCCTCACCAAATAGTTCAAATATATTGTAATGTAGTAAAATTGAGCAGGGGGTGAAATTGTGTGGTGTAGAATGGAATTGTGTTCTGTGGAGTGAAATTGTGTGGGTGGAATTTCTCGGATTGGAATTGTGTGGGGTGGCATTGACTCAAATTGTAGATTATGGACTGGAGTTGAATTGTGTTGGATGGAGTAGAATTTTGTGGCATGGAGTAGGATTGTGTGGGAGGGAGTGAAATGAAGTGGAGTGGATTTTATTTTGTATTAGATTTGTGCAGCAGAGTGTAATTGTGTGACATGGATTGGAGTGACATAGAATTGTGTATACTGGAGTGAAATTATTTGGAGTGTAGTGGAATTGTGTGGCGTGGATTTGTGTGGATTGAAACTGTTGACGTGGAATTATTTGGAGCAGAGGTAAATTGTGTGGCATTGAGTGAAGTGGCGTTGATTGACATTGTGTGGTATGAAAGGTTGTCTGAGTTGGCACTGAATTGCCCTATAGTGTTTCAAAGCCTGTTGCTATGTAAATGCAAATATTATCCTATATGTTACCAATCACCTGATGCACAAGCTTCTTAATGTGTACAACTCTTCTGTGGGAACTGGTTTGTTTACAAAAAATAAGTTTTAGACTAGGACCAGCTTGTGGGCGAGGGAGCAACATATATCGTACAGCTCATGTTCAGTACTCAATCATGATAAAGAATGATGGTGATCAATAATGACTTTGTTGTGCAAAGAGGCTAACAGAACAGACAGTCAAAGGTTTAAAACAAACAATTTCTAGAGTTGAAAATTGTGAGGCTCTTTGATAACTCTCTCAGATGTTGGGTTGGGGTCGGTGGAGAAGAAGCAACATGGAAAAGGGTTTGGTGGGAAGGGGAAGAAGCAAAACAGAGAAGTGGGTCGGGGTAAGAAGGGGTGGGTGGGAGGTCGAAGAAACACAAGATAAGGTGTAGATGGGTCAGGGAAGAAGCAACAAGGATAAGGGGAGGGTGGGAGGTTTAGAAGCATCACATAGAAAGAGTGGGTGGGAGGGAAAAGAAGCAACACAGAGGCGTGGGTGGGACAGGGAAGAAGAAATAGTACCTTAATCACAGCGCAAACAGCAGACAGACACTAATTAAGATTAATCAATTTGTGCTTTCTCCATGCGCTGGCCAGTTAAGAGGCAGTAAAGAACTGTGACAATGATGCCAATGAATAGTAAGCAAAGGTTGGGCTCAAAGTCCATTTAGTAAACAATACACTCCCCAGCGGACAGCGTATACACTGTTTGAGGGCAAGACCTAAAAAAGAGCTTCAATATTATGTAGTTCGAGTCCAAGAAAGGCACAATGTCATCCGCATGTGTGTAAACAAATTTTAGCACCATATGAAATACTTGGGCTGACAAGAATTTCTGTGTTGTCCCAGATACACCTGGCTAAGATATTTTCAATGTATTGCAAATAGGAGGGCAATAATGGGTAAGCCTAGGGAGTTTCCCTTTCAACACTAATTTAATCTATCCATACACCATTTAAAATCAGTTTGGCAGTAACTTGATTTTATAAAGACAAGACCACGCTGATATATATAGCCACTGTGTGTTAATTTCTTTCATTACTGCTTTCAGGTATTGCCAGTTCACCAGGTCGAAGACTTTCTGCATCTATCAACACAAACTCCAAAACAGAACTAATAGATGACCTTCGAAGGAAGCCAGCAGTTGGCCTGGGATAAACCCACTTGATTTGGATTCCAGACAACCAGCTTGATTGAATATTCATTAAATTTTTATAGAAGAGCATATGCATTAATGATATACATTGAAGAATACCAGCAAAAATGCAACACAATTTGGCACCCCAAAGGCCATTTCATCGGAACTAAAAGATCCTCTGGCCTAAAGTATCTAACCTCACCAAAGTTGTGAACTGTATCAATAAGGTCTGGTCACCGAAGTCTAATGGTGACATAAAAATTGATGGCCAAGAGTGCTGAGCACGTTTTTTTAATTTATTTTTTATTTTTGATGGCAATGATGCTATGAACCCCCATTGCCAAGAAGCTTCAAAATGTCAGTGACCACCATTTCTAGATCAGACTCTGCGGCAAGGGGTGGTGAAATTACCATTATTAAGGGCTAAAGGATTTTGTAATGTTCTATCACATATTGTAATGTAGTGCAAAGTATTTTCCTAGTGTTTTAGGAACTGGTGCACAAGTGAATGATTCTCAGAGGCTGGTTACTGGGATATAAAAGCGCTAGGATCTTCATGAATCTCTGTGAAGGTCATGCTCTGGATTGACATCTCTGATTCCCGTGTCCCCCTGTCCGCCCCACTGCATTCTGACTGTGGCCGATGGCCCAGAGATTCAGGCTTCAGCAGGAAGGTTGTTCTAGAATCACTTATTTAGTCTGTGGTACCATTGGGTGACCAAGGCAGGATGGGGCATGGTAGTCTTGGTACTTCTACAACAGACATGATTGATCAGTTGTGCAAAGATAATGGTCTCCAGGACGTGGTATCTGGTGACATTTATTTAAAGGTTTGACTAAATACCTTGTGAACAAATGTGTTTGTGGCCTTTTTCAGATGGGGTGTTTTCTCCCTCACGATCCTCCCGGTAATATGGACTTCAGTCTACTCAGAATTTTAAACTCTTCAGAGTTGTAGGAGCCAGAGGTCTGGGCTGATACCAATATAAGTGCTCACCACCTTGGATTCCCCCAAGACCTTTTTTAGATTGGGCAGAAGATAGTAAATCCTCTCACCCTTGCCTTAAACTCTTTGGACTCTCAATGGTTCGCTGTCTCTGTAAGGCAACCATCACTAGGGTGGCAGAGGCCACTGATCTCTGGGTTCCAAACAATTAGATTCTAGGAGGCAAAAATGCTACAAGACCAAGGAAGCTCTTAATGGTTCTCCCAGTGACCTATAAAGAAACACTACAAGTCATAGATTGAACACTTCTCTACTGCCTCTAGAGCACAGTCTGCACCAGGGCTATTTCATACAAAGTATATCTAAGTGCCTGAGAAGTAATACATATGTTGATTTTACAAAGTTATTTGGAAACGTTTCATAGTAGAACACCTCAGTGAACACTCAACAGCCACCACAGCATCATACCCTTTGCATGAAAAGTTTTCCTTTTCCAAACATTGGTTTATAATCTGCTGCTTTCACCACTTTCCCTAATATAGCAGTTCCTTCACAACTAGACAGCGTGGAGGTAGTGGATCTGCTTTGATCCATTTCCTCTGGCCCCATGCGGAGAATGCTGAGATTGATGATCTTCAACTAAAACTGCAGATTGGTTACATTAAGAATTTCTAGACAGGTAGCTGATCATTCAAGGTAACGGAGTCAGAACTCTCCACAGGTGTACACTACTCAAAGACTTCAGCTTGCAGAGGAAGACATGAGGCAAGGTTTGGTGACTCAAGCAGATGCAGTTTGTGCCCAGTTGTAGGAAGTTGGCTCTGTATGTACTATTTCAAAGTAAGAAATAGCATGCACAGAGTCCAAGGGTTCCCCTTAGAGGTAAGATAGTGGCAAAAAGAGATAATTCTAATGCTCTATTTTGTGGTAGTGCGGTCGAGCAGTAGGCTTATCAGAGGGTAGTGTTAAGCATTTGTTGTACACACACAAGCAATAAATGAGGAACACACACTCAAAGACAATTCCAGGCCAATAGGTTTTTATATAGAAAAATATATTTTCTTAGTTTATTTTAAGAACCACAGGTTCAAGATTTACAAGTAATACTTCAAATGAAAGGTATTTCACTCCGGTATCTTAGGAACTTTGAATCAACACAATATCATGTACAGTTTTGATAAAAAATGGCAATAAGCTATTTTAAACCTAGACAGTTTTTCAACAGTTCCAGGGGGAGGTAAGTATTGGTTAGTTTTGTAGGTAAGTAAAACACCTACAGGGTTCAAAGTTGGGTCCAAAGTAGCCCACCGTTGGGGGTTCAGGGCAACCCCAAAGTTACCACACCAGCAGCTCAGGGACAGGCAGGTGCAGAGGTCAAAGTGGTGCCCAAAACGCATAGGCTTCAATGGAGAAGGGGGTGCCCCGGTTCCACTCTGCCAGCAGGTAAGTACCCGCGACTTCGGAGGGCAGTCCAGGGGGGTTTTGTAGGGCACCGGGGGGGGACACAAGTCAGCACAAAAAGTAAACCCTCTGCGCCACAGGGGCGGCCGGGTGCAGAGTGCAAACAGGCATTGAGTTTGCAATTGGTTTCAAAGGGAGACCCAGGGGTCTCTTCAGCGAAGCAGGCAGGCAAGGGGGGGGGGGGGGCTCTTCGGGGTAGCCACCACCTGGGCAAGGGAAAGGGCCACCTGGGGGTCACTTCTGCACTGGAGGTCGGATCCTTCAGGTCCTCGGGGCTGCGGGTGTAGTGTCTTTACCAGGCGTCGGGTTCTTTGAAGCAGGCAGTCGCGGTCAGGGGGAGCCTCTGGATTCCCTCTGCAGGCGTCGCTGTGGGGGCTCAGGGGGGTGGTCAACTCTGGCTACTCACGGGCTCGCAGTCGCCGGAGAGTCCTCCCTGTAGTGTTGTTTCTCCGCAGGGCGAGCCGGGGGCGTCGAGTGCAGAGTGGAAAGTCTCACGCTTCCGGCGGGAAACGTGGAGTCCTTTAAAAGTTATTTCTTTGTTGCAAGTTTCAGTCTTTGTGAAACAGGGCCGCTGTCCTCTGGAGTTCTTGGTCCTTTTAGATGCAGGGTAGTCCTCTGAGGCTTCAGAGGTTGCTGGACCCTGGGGGATGCGTTGCTGTTGCAGTTTTTCTTGAAGTGGGGAGACAGGCCAAAGCAGTTGGTGTCTCAGTCTTTGCTGCAGGGCTTCAGGTCAGCAGTCCTTCTTTGTCTTCAGGTTGCAGGAATCTATCTTGCTTGGTTCTGGGGGCCCCTAAATACTCAATTTAGGGGGGTGTTTAGGTCTGGGGGTTAGTAGCCAATGGCTACTAGCCCTGAGGGTGGCTACACCCTCTTTGTGCCTCCTCCCTGAGGGGAGGGGGGGCACATCCCTAATCCTATTGGGGGAATCCGCCATCTGCAAGATGGAGGATTTCTAAAAGTCAGAGTCACCTCAGCTCAGGGCACCTGAGGGGTTGTCCTGACTGGCCAGCGACTCCTCCTTGTTTTTCTCATTATCTCCTCAAGCCTTGCCGCCAAAAGTGGGGCCGTGGCCGGAGGGGGTGGGCATCTCCACTAGCTGAGATGCCCTGTGGCGCTGTAACAAAGGGGGATCACCGCCAGGTGTTACAGTTCCTGCAGGGGGAGGTGAGAAGCACCTCCACCCAGTACAGACTTTGTTACTAGCCACAGAGTGACAAAGGCACTCTCCCCATGTGGCCAGCAACATGTCTTGTGTGTGGCAGGCTGACAAAACTAGTCAGCCCACACTGGAAGTCGGTATGTTTTCAGGGGGCATCTCTAAGATGCCCTCTGGGTGTATTTCACAATAAAATGTACACTGGCATCAGTGTGCATTTATTGTGCTGAGAAGTTTGATACCAAACTTCCCAGTTTTCAGTGTAGCCATTATGGTGCTGTGGAGTTCGTGTATGACAGACTCCCAGACCATATACTCTTATGGCTACCCTGCACTTACAATGTCTAAGGTTTTGCTTAGACACTGTAGGGGCATAGTGCTCATGCTCCTATGCCCTCACCTGTGGTCTAGTGCACCCTGCCTTAGGGCTGTAAGGCCTGCTAGAGGGGTGACTTATCTATGCCATAGGCAGTGTGAGGTTGGCATGGCACCCTGAGGGGAGTGCCATGTTGACTTAGTCATTTTCTCCCCACCAGCACACACAAGCTGGCAAGCAGTGTGTCTGTGCTGAGTGAGGGGTCCCCAGGGTGGCATAAGACATGCTGCAGCCCTTAGAGACCTTCCCTGGCATCAGGGTCCTTGGTACCAGGGGTACCAGTTACAAGGGACTTACCTGGATGCCAGGGTGTGTCAATTGTGGAGACAAAGGTACAGTTTTAGGGAAAGAACACTGGTGCTGGGGCCTGGTTAGCAGGCCTCAGCACACTTTTAAATCATAACTTGGCATCAGAAAAGGCAAAAAGTCAGGGGGTAACCATGCCAAGGAGGCATTTCGTTACACAACCCTCCCCCCCCCCCCAAACGAAAGAGATTGAGACTAACCTTTCCAAAGAGAGGCTTAATTTTCTAAGTGGAAGAACCTGGAAAGGCCATTTGCATTGGCATGGGCAGTCCCAGGTCTGTGTTCCACTATAAAGTCCATTCCCTGTAGGGAGATGGACCACCTCAACAGTTTTGGATTTTCACCTTTCATTTGCATTAGCCATCTGAGAGGTCTGTGGTCAGTTTGAACTACAAAGTGAGTACTAAAGAGGTATGGTCTCAGCTTCTTCAGGGACCAAACCACAGCAAAGGCCTCCCTCTCAATGGCACTCCAACACTGCTCCCTGGGGAGTAACCTCCTGCTACTGAAAGGTCAAGGCCATCATCATTTGTTTGGGACAAAACTGCCCCTATCCCATGTTCAGAGGCATCAGTCTGCACAATGAACTGCTTGGAGTAATCTGGAGCTTTTAGAACTGGTGCTGTGCACATAGCTTGTTTCAGGGTGTCAAAGGCCTGTTGGCATTCTATAGTCCAGTTTTCCTTCTTAGGCATTTTCTTGGAGGTAAGTTCTGTGAGGGGTGTCACTATTGATCCATATCCCTTCACAAACCTCCTGTAGTAGCCAGTCAAGCCAAGGAATGCCCTGACTTGAGTCTGGGTTTTTGGAGCTACCCAGTCCAGAATAGTCTGGATCTTGGATTGGAGTGGCTGCACTTGGCCTCCACCAACAAGGTGTCCCAAGCAAACCACAGTTCCCTGCCCTATCTGACATTTGGATGCCTTGATAGAGGCCTGCTGCTTGCAGGGCCTTCAAAACCTTCTTCAGGTGGACCAGGTGATCCTGCCAGCTGGAGCTAAAGACAGCAATATCGTCAAGATAAGCTGCACTAAAGGACTCCAAGCCAGCAAGGACTTGATTCACCAACCTTTGGAAGGTGGCAGGGGCATTCTTTAAGCAAAAGGGCATAACAGTAAACTGATAATGCCCATTTCCTTACACCAGTAAACAAGCCACACTGGGCAGTGGTGCTGCCATCTCAGTCACATTCTCCAGATTGCAGTTATGAGGTTCATGGCAGATAGGGACAATCAATCAATCAGGGATTTGTAAATCTACTCACCGTGAGGGACTCAAGGTGCTGAGGAGGGGAAGGGGTGAAGGTGGGGGTGGGGGGGGTGGCGGGGATAGGAAGGGGGAAGGGGTGAGGGGTGAAGGGGGGGAGGGAAGGGAGGTGCTGCTACTGCTCAAACAGCCAGGTCTTGAGAAGCTTCCTGAAGGTAAGGAGGTCTTTGGTCTGGCGCAGGTGGGTGGGAAGAGTGTTCCACGTTTTGGCGGCGAGGTGTGAAAATGATCTACCACCGGTTGAAGTTCTATGGACGCATAAGACGAATGCGAGGGTGATGTCAGCAGAGCGGAGATGCCAGGTCGGGGTGTAGAAGGAGAGTCGTTTGTTGAGGTATTCTGGTCCGGTGTTGTGCAGTGCTTTGTGAGCGTGGGTGAGGAGTTTGAAAGTGATTCTCTTGTTGACTGGTAGCCAGTGCAGGTTTTTCAGGTGGTCTGTGATGTGGCAGTGGATGTCCAGGATGAGGCATGCAGAGGCGTTCTGGATGCGTTGCAGCCTCTTCTGGAGTTTGCCCGTGGTTCCTGCATAGTCCAGTTTGCTGCTTACAAGGGCTTGGGTGACCGTTCTTCTGGTTTTGGTGGGTATTCATTTGTAGATCTTTCGGAGCATGCGGAGGTTGTTGAAGCAGGAGGAGGAGATGGTGTTGACTTGCTGGGTCATGGTCATGGATAGTGAGGGGTCCAAGATGAATCGTAGATTGCGTGCATTGTAGGTGGAAGTCGGAGCGGTTCCGAGAGTGGAAGGCCACCAGGAGTCATCCCATGCGGAGGAGGTGGAGCCGAAGATAAGGACTTCCGTCCTGTCCGAATTGAGTTTGAGGCAGCTGCTCTTCATCCATTCGGCGATGGCCTTCATTCCTTCGTGGAGGTAGGTCTTGAGGTAGTCCTTAGTGAAGGAGAGGATCAGCTGGGTGTCGTCGGTGTATGAGATGATGTTGAGGTTGTGGGATCGGGCGATATTAGCGAGCGGGCCATGTAGACGTTGAAGAGGGTCAGGCTGAGGGGCGAACCCTGGGGTACGCCACAGATGATTTCGGTGGTCTCTGAGCGGAATGGGTGGAGGCGGACTCTCTGGGTTCTGCCGGTGAGAAAGGAGATGACCCAGTCCAGGGCTCTGTCGCAGATTCCAGCATTGCTGAGGCGTGAGCGCAAGGTGTGGTGGCAGACGGTGTCGAACGCGGCCGGGAGGTCCAGGAGGATGAGGGCTGCGGTTTTGCCGCTGTCCAGTATGGTTCTGATGTCATCGGTGGCAGCGATGAGGGCAGTTTTGGTGCTGTGGTTGCTGCGGAATCCGGATTGGGAAGGGTCCACGGTGCGGTTGTCCTCTAGGAAGCGAGTTAGTTGTCTGTTGACAGCCTTCTCAATGACTTTTGTCAGGAAGTGGAGCAGGGAGATTGGCCGGAAGTTCTTGAGGTCCTTACGGTCCGCCTTGGGTTTTTTAAGGAGTTCATTGGTCTTGGTGTGTTTCCAGCTCTCCAGGAAGGTAGCGGGCTCAAAGGAGCTGTTGATGATCTTCCAGTGCAATGGCAGAGCTTGCTTTGTTGAGGATGTGGTGAGGGCAGGGGCCAGATGGAGAGCCGGAGTGGATGGTGTTCATGATTTCAATGGTGGTGTTGTCGTTGACAGGGGTCCAGGAGAGCAGGAGGTTGGTCGGAGGTGAATCTGTGGTGTTGGTGGTTGCCAGGGGGGTCTGGGTGCTGAAGCTGTCGTGGATGTCTGCAATCTTGCCGTGGAAGTGGGAGGCTAAGGAGTCGCAGAGGTCTTGGGATTGCGGGATGTCATTGACGTTGGAGCTGGGGTTGGAGAGTTCCTTCACGATGTTGAAGAGCTCCTTGTGGCTGTGGGCGTTGCTGTGGATTCGGTCTTTGAAGGCAGTTCTTTTGGTGGCTCGGATGAGTTGGTGGTGTCTGCGGATGGCATTTTTGAAGGCTGTGTGGTTGTCCAGAGTCTGATCTTGGCACCACTTTCTTTCAAGTCTTTGGCAGCTTTGCTTAGATTTGTGGAGGTCGATGGTAAACCAGAAGGCCTTTCTGTCGGTGCGTCTGTTGGAGGGATTCTTGATTGGGGCGAGAGTATTGGCATAGGTGTTGACCCATTGTCTGAAGTTGCAGGCAGCTGCATCAGTGTTGGTGGTGTCAATGGGTGGGTTCTGTGAGAGGGTCGCGATAAGTTGGTCTTCGGTGACCTTATTCCAACTGTGGTGGGGGATCCGTTGTGGGTGGTGGTGTGTTGTGGGTTTCTTGAAGGAGAAGTGGATGTGGCTGAAAAAGACGTGATTGCTGGTGGAGAAAATAGGGTTGAGTGTGTGTCCTGCGGAGTGGGTTGGTGTTGTGACGAGCTGTTTGAGGCCGAGGTTGGAGAGGTTGTCAAGCAGGGTGGCGGTGTTGTAGTCGTTGGTGTTCTCGAGATGGAAGTTCAAGTCTCAGAGGAGTATGTGGTCAGTGGATGAGAGATCGTGCATGCTGATGATGTCGATAAGGGAGTCGCTGAACTGCTGTCGTGAGCAGGGGGGCCTGTAGAGGGTCCCTTGAAGGGTGGTGTTTGGGTCAGTGTGGATTTGGAAGTGCAGGAGTTCGGCAGTGATGAGGGTGTCTTCGGTGTTGGTCGTGATCCTGAGGGTGTTCTTGTGAATGATGGCGATGCCTCCACCTGGTTTGTTGGAGCGGTCCCTGTAGGTGATCTTGTAGCCGTCCGGGATGGCTGTGGCGATGTCAGGCGCTGAGGTGGGGTTCATCCAGGTCTCGGTCAGGAAGGCGACGTCTGGGGAGGCTGAGGAGGCTTTATATAAGGCTGTGCCCTCTTCTTAAATTAAATTAGACCTAATAGCTTGAACTTGGATACCCCAGCATAAGATTGTTAGATATGTGCAATCTATATGGAAGAATGTGTACTACCGATGTTAGTAATCCTTCCTTCTCGTTTCCAGTCATCGGCAGGTATGTCGTCCAATGCATCAGCCCAGTAATCAGTTATGAGAAAGGTTAGTCTGTACCGCTACAGCTCTTGGCTCTTGTCTTCTGCTGTCTTGCAGACACCCTCAGTTAACCATGCTGCCATCTTTATGTGCGTATTTGCATTCAAAAAGCTTTCTTCACTTTCTATGCATAACTAATAATTCCTATATAGCTGGGTTGTTAATGCATTTACTGGGGTGACCCACATGCTTCCCAACCTGTCTCTTACCTGTATAATTCCAACAAGTGGAAGGAGAACCAGCTTCTTCTTGGCCCAGCCGTACCACTTTCTTCAGAGTTTTCTGCATTTGGCTGTTTTACTGGATCCTTGGCCCGTATTTCTGCTGGCTTTGTAAATTACAAGCCTTTACTGTTAAGTTGTGTCTCCAAGAAAGTGGAGTTTGGCTTTTCTCTTATTCCTCTCTCTTGTGACTTCTAAAGCCTATGCTGAGGACTAGTCAGCTTTGTTGAGCCTCCTTCCAGGAATCATGCTTTTCTTATATGTTTTAGGGGTCATGGTGAATTTGCTCTCAATACCTATGCCATCACAGTGTCTATGGTATGTTTCCTATTCAGAAGGATTGCACGAAGTGACAAAATGACTTATTTGCAGGTTTCTCAATCAGTAATTGGCAGGTGAGCCTTACAGACTTGGGATGATGTGCTCTGAACCCATGTGGTCCCTATAGCTACCATTTCTCAAGGTGATTGCAAGGCTTGGGAATCTTTCCACACTTAAAGCAAAGCATAGTTGAGGGTGAAAGACTATGTACAATTTACTTACAATATTGATCCCCATATTCTGTTTTTATTCACTTATGCAACCCACTTATCACCCTCATTTTTCAGTATGCTGTATGTGAATGGAACTGGAGGGACAGAGTAGGTATAGAGGAGGCAGGCCTAGTCATCCGCAGGCCTACACTTGCACTTTAGATCCCCAGAGAAGGCATGGGGGGAGCACCGGACTAGTAACCAAGTAGGAAATTGAAACTAGTGTGAGATGGCATTGTGTGTGGAGTGCTTGATACAGACACCTGTATTTGACATGTAAGCCACAATTTAGAATCTGAACAAGGCCAATTTACTTTTCTTCCCTTAGAAGTCAATGCTGTGAGCACCTTTATATGATAGAAATAGGTTTTTGTACAGCACTTGGAGTCTCCATTAGAGCCTGCAACAGTTGTCTATTTCTTCAGTATTGCATTAAAACTACAAAAAGCACACAGAGTTATACCGCTGGCCTAAATGAAGTATGCATTTGCACTTGTGCGAAGTAAAACTGTTGTTCTCCGGTATTACACTGCTACAGGGTTGACTGTCAGTCACTAAGTAATTGATATTACTGAAATCTGGCGTGATAGCATCTCAGTACATGCAAGCTCACTGCTTTCGCAAACTTCTAACAAGGAAGTTGGGGGTTGTAAGGGAATTGCACTTCTGATCAAAAGCACTAAGCCCACACCACATTATTAACTCTAAGCTGCATTCCATCACAGTACCAGCTTCCACATGTTCTCCTACTGCTGCAGCTTCAATCTTCATCTTGCCAGCAATGCTATGCCAGAGTGTATTTATTGAAAACTTAGCTTGTGACGCTCTGTTAGCGAACACAGTTATCATGTTAAGGGATTTCCATGCAAGGCCATTTCACATGTATTGAGTTTATTCAAAATGCTGATACATTGCATGTGAACCAAGATAGCCTGATTGTGATAAGCTCCAGTTTGCCTTGCATAATGATCAACAAAGATGGCGTAGAGTCATTCTTCCTGATTCCTAGGCTCACCTTCGACTTTAGCGTTTTGAAGTGGGCACAAGAGCTTTTACGACGGACACTGCTCTGAAGGGCCATGCATGTTGGAGTCTTCACTCGACTTGTAATGACAATCTGTAGTGTTGGCTTTGTCTCAGGGAAGCAGATGCTGCATGCTTTCAAGTAACACCCACTGCTTAATTTACCTGCATGGTTCTACTTCAGTTTTCCCTCTATATTTCTCAAATGAGAATCCTATAATGATGTATGCAGACTCACGTTCTCCTTTTACTTTGCTTAACCAGGATGACTGAGAAAATAAAAGGATGCAATAAAATTAAAGTAAGGAACCAGATATTTCACCAGAAGGGTATACTAAAGAACCTATACTATTAGTGGGCATGATAAAAATGCATGTGTGTTTCAAAGACAGGTCGACAATAGGAAAGATTTACATTGTAAAAAAAAAAAAAAAAAAAAAAGGCACCAATCTATTAGGGTGGCGTCAACAAAAACAGCTAGTTATTACCCTAGACCCCAATAATAAAGAACAAGGTCTCCTCATCAATAGCTATATCGATGGGGTGGACATTTGTAATGAGTTAATGGAGCTATTTGCAGACAAACTTGGACAATTATGAGATACCCATTACCCCCACATAAATGAAATGTTAAGTACCATGGGTGAAGACAAATATTTTTGTCTCATCAATCTATTAATGGCTTACCATCAAGTTCACCTTCACCCAGATTCTAGACCTTTAACAGCATTTAAAACTCCAATGGAAGCTTTTATTTTTTTAAGATCACTGTTTGGGCTGGCATCTGCAGCTGCACTCTTCCGGAAAAGAATGCATTAGATATTAAAAGGGGTACAGCACACCTTATATTTTAAGGATGACATTTTGATCTATGGCTCTACTATTGAGAAACATGACTAATGGATGTTGGGCTGACTGTAAAGAAAAATAAATGCCAATTCAGGGTTAGTTCAGTAGACTACTTGGGCCATGCTATTTAAAGGAAGATTTTATACCAAAAACCAATTTAATCCAAGCAGTACAGGGTGCTCCATATCCCAAATGCAAAGATGATTTAAAGTCCTTAATGGGTCTCATCAAATATACGGCAAAATATGTAAAAACCTCCTCTGATAAATATGAAGACCTATGTACACTGTTAAGACAAAATCAGGAATTTGTTTGGGAAAAGAAATACAAAGAATGAATTGACACATTGAGATAATTAATTCACCAGCTTTAGGCACAGTTGAACCAAAGAAGAGAACTATCTTCACAACAGATGCCAGCAACAGAGATGTAGGTGCTACATTGTTACAGAAGGAAAGGATGGAGAGAATTGCTTTCGCTTCTAGGTGCCTGACCAAATCAGAAACCAATTGTTCTGTGATGGGAGAAAGAAGCTCTAGCCTGCTATTTGGGATGTTAAATATTTTAAAATTGTATTTATGTGGCATAAATTGTACTGTACACACTGACCATAAGCCACTCACATGTATGTTTTCAATAAAAGGGGCTGGGCATAGTACTCCTTGCATTGCCAAGTGGATACCTGGTCCTGAAAACATTTGTTTTAAACTAGAATATGTGCCAGGAGGAGAGAATACAATTGTGGACTATTTGAAGAGAGAATACAATTGTGGACTATTTGTCTATAGAACCTTTAGAACACGAAGTGCAAGTGGAATCCATGGACAATTCAATTTGTACTATAATTCTACCTGCCTTGTCCAAAAAAGAATGGAATGGCAAAAGGACTCTACTCTCAGATGACTAACATACTTAATCTTATTTGGGGGGGCCAATAAAAGTTAGTGAATTTAAGGAAGAATTTAAAGATTATTGGGAAGTTAGACATGAATTAAACATTCAGGAAGGAAAGCTGTACAGGAACAAGAAAATCAAATATCCAGAGGAACTAATTGAAAAAATAGTTGACCTATCACATGAGGGGGATTTGGGCATGGGCCATACTAAAAATAAAGTAAGGAGTACTGTTAGAAATGGGGTCCTTGGTTGGCAGTCAGCTTACCCCCGTCCAAGCAAGGACCCTCACTCTAGTCAGGGTAAAGGAGAATCACCCTCAGTTAGCCCCCACTCACTCCCCTGGTAGCTAGGCACGAGCAGGCAGGATTAAATTCAGAAGCAATGTATAAAGTGCTTGTACCAAAACACATAGTAATACAGTGGAAACACTACAAAATGGACACCACCCCAGCTTAGAAAAATAGTAAATATTTATCTAAATCAAACAAGACCAAAACAACATAAATCCAACATACACAAGTCAAGATATGAATTTTCAAGAGAATAAGAGTCTTTATCCTTAGAAAACAGTGAGAATGCTGTAGTTACACAAAGTACCTGGTTAGCATCAAAAATAAAGCTGCACGGGTGAGCGAGTGTCGCAAAAAGGGTGAAGATGCGTCGTACTCGCAAGTGAGGTCATGCGTTGTTTCCTTTTCTGTTTGGGTCGGCAATGCGTTGTTTTTCTCCCTCGCAAGAGAGTGATGGGTCGATTTCTGGACGGGGCACCTTGGTTACACACAGATTTGGGTTGACTTGGACGCCCAGGATGATGTGTGGAAAATCTGGTCACACAAAATCAGAAAACTGTGCTGCCTGGGGGTTGCATCTGTATCAGCCTCTGTAAGCGGAAGTTGCGCGTCGTTTCTCCAGCCACGATGCGTCGATCTCCCATTCGTGATGCAGGTGGATCATCGTTTTTAGCCGCGAAGCCTGCAGCAAGTATGTTTATTAGCTGCGTTGCGGCAGGCATGTTGCAAAGTTCCCTGCAAGGCATTCTGTGCGTGGATTTTCAGGTCTTGTCTGCCAACTTCACCTTTCAAGGGACTGAATAGGGCACCAAATGGCAGGGCAGGAGTCTCAGCAGAGAGTCCAGGTGCTGGCAGGGGAAGTCTTTGATGACCCTGAGACTTCAACAACAGGAGGCAAGCTCAGTTCAAGCCCTTGAGATCCTTCTTAAGCAGAGTCACAGGCAGGGGCAGCACTTCTCCTCGGCAGAGGTTCCTCTTGATTCCAGAAGTGATATCATTTTCAGGGATTTTGGGTCCACTTCTTACACCCCTTTCTGCCTTTGAAATAGGCAAACTTCAAAGGAAAGTCTCTCTTGTTTGTAAGATCCTGCCTCGCCCAGGGTTGGACATTGCATTGTGTGAGGGCAGGCATAGCCACTGACCACTCCTACCTTCCCTCCTACCACAGATGGCTCATCAGGATATGCAGGCTACACCCCATCTCCCTTTCCGTCTCTGTCTAGAGGAGAGGTGCAATCATCCCAACTGTCAAACTGACCCAGACAGGAAATCCACAAACAGGCAGTCACAGCAAGAAAATGGCTACTTTCAAAAAGTGGCATTTTTAAACACACAGTCTAAAAACAACCTTTACCAAAAGATGTATTTTTAAATTGTGAGTTCAGAGGCCCTAAACTCCACATTTCTATCTGCTCCCAAAGGGAATATGCACTTTAATAATAATTAAAGGCAGCTCCCATGTTAACCTATGAGAGAGATAGGCCTTGTACAGTGAAAACCACATTTGGCAGTATTTCACAGTTGTAACATATAGAACACATTAGTATATGTCTTATCTTAAACATACACTGCACCCTGTCCATGGGGCTACCTAGGGCCTACCTTAGGGGTGCCTTACATGTAAGAAAAGGGAAGGTTTCGGTCTTACAAGTGGGGCCAACGTTAGGGGTGCCTTACATGTATGAAAAGGGAAGGTTTAGGTCTTACAAGTGGGTACACTTGCCAAATCGAATTGGCAGTTTAAAACTGCACACACAGACACTGCAGTGGCAGGCCTGAGCCATGTTTACAGGGCTACTAATGTGGGTGGTACAACCAGTGCTGCAGGCCCAGCAGTAGCATTTGATTTACAGGCCTTGGGCACCTCTAGTGCACTGTACTAGGGACTCATTAGTAAATAAAATACGCCAATCATGGAAAGCCAATTACACATACGTTTTTCATAGGAGCACTTGCACTTTAGCACTGGATAGCACAGGTAAAGTACCCAGAGTATCAAAAACAGGAAAAAACAGAGTCCAGCACATATTAACCGGTAAAACAGAGGCAAAAGGTTAGGGGAGACCAAACCAAGGATGCCAAATCTAACAAGCACATTCTGGTTTCCTAGGATGGATTCCATCACTGAACAAACGTAAAAGACTATTAGTTGTGCGAAAAGGGACAAAAGCAAGAGCATTCACAAAGCACCATTATCACATGTAGAGGTGCCTCTCAAGCCCTGGAACAAACTAGCCTTCATCATAATAGGACCCATAGAAGTTTTGAGGGCATATAAAAAGTTTATGCTTGTCTTAGTTGATTATAATTCTCATTGGATAATCACTAAAGCAGTGCATCGTGTAACTACCTTGCTTTTCATTGAATTCCTAATGGGCGCCTTCAGCAAGGAAGGTATACCAAACACATAACTAACAGGGAATGGGGTTCAATTCACATCCCAAGAAATGAAAGATATCATTAAAAAATGTAATATCAAACATGAAAAAACAGCATTGCACTGTCCAAAGGCAATAGGCCTTGTAGAAAGGGTGAATCGCATGATAAAGGAACAAGTTCACCTAGACAAAGTAAATGGTCAAAATGTAGAAGATTCCCTACCGAATTGCCTATGGTCATATCACACATCGCCAAATCTTATTACTGGAACTTTTCCTTTTGTCTCACTTAAAGGTACAGAGTCTATCACCAAAATTATTCCTAAGTGGTCAGGAGGAGGTAAACAAATAAACATGTATCCAAATGAGCTCCAAAGTAATGTACGCAGACATCAAGAAAAGTACAAGAACTGGTATGACCAGAAACCTGGGGTAAAGGTCAAGACTGGAAAGTTGGCGATTGGGGACAATTAAGAAGGAATATCAAGGAACTTCCAAATTTAAGCAAATACAATTCTCCTCACCAAATAGTTCAAATATATTGTAATGTAGTAAAATTGAGCAATGGTCAAATTTGGAGTACAGATAAACCTGCAAGATACTATCTTAGATAACAACTGCCTATCTCGTTCCTTTGGTTTTTGGTGATCTGTAACTGAACAAATGTATCATATTAAACGTAATTTCCCTTTCCTTGGAACATTCCTTTTTTTCTCCCTACCTTTTATCAATGGACTCTTCCAAATTGGACCTCGATTTAGAATGTTAAGCTATGTATTCTGATAGACAGTTGTGGAGACAGGTGACTAAAGTCTACTCACCTCACTCTGCCTTTTGGATTTCTTCTTAATATAACAAAGTTTGTGACAGCTCTTTCCTGTTGGCCAGTTTTAACCACCAAGCAGTTGTATTTCTGGTCAACAGTTTGTTGCAATAGTCTCTGCAGTAAATTAGCACCCAGTTGTAACTTTTCCGTATATGAAAGTGCTTTTCTAAGCTGTGACTTCTATTAGAATTTTGTGCACAATTCCTGGTGCTGCTTCTGAAACTGAGCTAGCTGTATCAGGCAAGAGGAAATAGGGTGCTTCATTACCTCCAATGAAATCTAAACTGATGAGTTTTCAGGATCCTTCAATGGGCAAACAATTAAAAGAAATAAATGTCATCCATTCTAACACTGACTCGCAGCACAGACATCAAAATATTTAAATAGAATTGGCTGTTCTTACTTTTTAAGTGCCTGGTAATGAAATTAGAAAAATATAAGACTATAATTAATAAATGACACCAGTTATTTCTCAAGTTGCTCAAATCAAGAAGTCGTATCTAAACCTCTAAAACTGGAATAGACAATATGCTTGTATTTTTAATTTGCCTGGGAATGAAGAAGGTCAAAGTTGCAAACTGTATTTGGAGTATTTGATTTCTAAACATATGAATATAACATTTGCAGTGTAGTTTGAAATCAATACAGCACGTTACAGATTATCTCATCCCAAAGCCAGTCTCTCTTAAAGTAGACAAATGGTCTTAAAAGTTCTCCGTCACAATACCTTGTTATAATAAAAGTGTCCAGAGACATACCATTATTAATGTTAGAAGGGATGTGGAGCTAAAGCTTTGGGTCTTCTTGTTTTGCTCCTCTATAGCTCACTTGTGCTTGTAACTGTCTAGTTACTGTTACAATTCCTGTTGTCTGCCTTGTACTGTCTTTTTTAAAAGCTACATTTTATCTTCCTTAAATATCTCTTTATGAACCTTGTTCTGTTTAGTTTTTACTACCAGATTTTCTTTTCCCAGTTAAGAATAACACAGGTAACAATAAAAGTTTGTCCCTTGATATGAAAGGTTTAAGACATAATCAAGTGATGTACGCAGGTATTCACATCATGTCCCTTTCTCACTTACGTGTGACAGGAAAATAATGTACACTTGTTAGGGATTGTTTACATAATTGCACCACAAGTCTGCCTCCTTATCAATTGTTTGGGAACATACCTGTGTCAGGGGTCCTACATGATATGTATAAATACATCTTACACGGGCAAGGCCATCAGAGGGAATCCTTCCAGTTGCCATCTATGCTCCACATCACCTCACTGCAGAACTCAGCCTTTGTGTCACCACTGAGTCTGACCTAGAGACCTCATTCCAAGGTAACAAGGGTTGGGGGGCCCTTCTTGTGGACATGGTACTGGTAGATTAGGTTTATCATATCTAGCTCTAACTAGGTTAGAGATTAGATTCTCTCTGCTAGGGATTTCACATCTCATGTTTATTGTAAGATGGTGGGGGTCTTTGTTTTCACAACTCTCATCTTCACAATTATGCTCCTTTTATTGTTTGTTATCCTAATCATGCATTTACCATAGATTGCAGTCTTTTCAATAAATATAATTGAAAACTCTTGTGCATCTTCTTCATGACCTGTGTGTGACAGACTCATTACTAATGTGAGGAAAGGATAACTTCCATTCCACCACGATTCCCTTGAGATGTTGCAATCTGGAGTCCATGCGTAAGGCTGCCAGAAATCACTTTTTACTGTTTGGGTTTTTGGCGAGGTACTGCTTGTGAGCCAGGAGGGTTGGGCCAACAGTTGCACCTAGTATGAGTGACTCAGTCACCTACAAATAAAAGTGCTGTCATACTTAAACCAGGAGTCTTGCCTAGGAGCAAGAGTCCAACTACGACATGGCACCACCAACAATGATATTTTGGCACTAATTTACGGATATCCTGAGTATCTCTGTCTCACACACAGCAGGTACCCTAAGTACCATCATACGGAGACGTCTGTGATCTTAGGGGTAATCCTTCTCAGCTGAAAAGGGGGTACCTAACTCGGCTGTAGGTTGTTCAAGCTTGAACTCTTGAAAATACTTTCTTCCCCTTTTAATGTTCCATCTCTGCTCCCATTATTCAAAATCATGGCTACAATCAAGATAGAATGTAAAAGCTCTGTTTGGGTTCAGGTGGTAGAGTCTCTCCGCTTCCTTTGAAGGATGTGGGGGTGAGTAAAAAGTAGGCAAGCTGACTGAATGGCCTACATGAAAGGGTGTGACCACTTTTGGCAGAAAAGAAGTCTGTGTGCGAACCACCAGGTTGTTAGGATAAACAGAGATGGAAGGTGGCTTAGATGACAAGGACTGCAGCTCACTTTCGACGGGCAGATGTAATTGCCACAAGGAAGGCTATTTTCAATGTGAGAAGCCTCAGGAGACAATTGCGGAGAGGCTTGAGGGAAGCACACATCAAAAAAGTTAGAACTAAATTAGGGTCCCACTGAGGCATAATAAATAGAGAAAAGGGAAAGAGACCCTTGAGGATGTACAATAGAGGACTTAAACAAAGAGTGTTGATCAGGCAACCGCAAGAAGTCAGACATGGCCCTTAAGTGTGCCCATAGCTGAGTTCTGCTGGGCCAGGGCAAGAATGAAAAGTAAAGCCTCAGAAAAATGGGCAGAAAGGGGAACAAGATACTATTCTGTGCATCATGCCAGACATTTCTTCCTACAGCAGGCACATATCGTTTTGGTGGAGTGACGCCAGGCTTCCATGATGACATTAGACTATGGGAGGAAGGTCAAAAGCTGTAAACTGCTATTGCTCAATCTCCATGCAAGAAGGCGGAGAGCGGGCAGGTTCCCTGCTGCTGTGACAAGATCCTCCTGAAGGGGCAGTCACATTGGAGGACCAATAGCCATGCTCAGTAGCTTGAGATTCCAGACTCTCCGTGCCCAGTCCACAGCTACAGGGATGACTTGGCCCCGGTCTTCCCTAATCTCTGAGAACTCTGGGCAGGAGCAGTATGGGTGGAAAGGTGTACAGGATGCCTCAGTTCCACTTGAGACAAAAAGCATCTCTAAGCAAGAGCTGCTTTGGAAACTCCAGCGTGTGAAACTGCTGACATTGTGTGTTCTCGACGGAGCGAACAGATCTAACCAAGGCTCTCCCCAGTGCTGAAAGAGACTTTACGCCACCTCCAGGTGGAGATACCATTTGTGATCTGCTAGGCATCTTCACCTGAGCTCATCTGCTCTGGCGTTCAGAGAGCCCACCAGGTGTTGAACTACCTGGGATATGCCCTGCTGTTCCAGTCATGTCCAGAGGTGCAGGGCCTCTTGACAAAGGGTCCATGTAAGAAAATGCCTCCTTGGCATAGTTACTCCCTGACCTTTTGCCTTTTGTTGATGCCAGTTATGATTGAAAGTGTGCTGGGACCCTGCTAACCAGGCCCAGCACCAGTGTTCTTTCCCTAAACTGTACCTTTGTTCCCACAATTGGCACAGCCCCGGCACCCGGATAAGTCCCTTGTATATGGTACCCCTAGTATCAAGGGCCCTGATGCCAGGGAAGGTCTCTAAGGGCTCCAGCATGTATTATGCCACCCTGAGGACACCTCACTCAGCACATGCACACTGCCTCACACCCTGTGTGTGCTGGTGGGGAGAAAATGACTAAGTCGACATGGCACTCCCCTCATAGTGCCATGCCCACCTCACACTGCCTGTGGCATAGGTAAGTCACCTCTCTAGAAGGCCTTACAGCCCTAAGGCAGGGTGCACTATACCACAGTTGAGGGCATAAGTGCATGAGCACTATGCCCTTCCAGTGTCTAAGCAAAACCATAGACATTGTAAGTGCAGGGTAGCCATAAAGAGTATATGGTCTGGGAGTTTGTCAAATACGAACTCCATAGTTCCATAGTGGCTACACTGAAATCTGGGAAGTTTGGTATCAAACTTCTCAGCACAATAAATGCACACTGATGCCAGTGTGGGATTTATTGTAAAATGCACCCAGAGGGCATCTTAGAGATGCCCCCTGAATACCAGTCCAACTCCTAGTGCTAGGCTGACCAGTTTCTGCCAGCCTGCCACAACCAGACGACTTTCTGGCAACATGGGGAAGAGTGCCTTTGTCACTCTGTGGCCAGGAACAAAGCCTGTACTGGGTGGATGTGCTTCTCACCTCCCCTTGCAGGAACTGTAACACCTGGCGGTGAGCCGTAAAGGCTGATGCCTTTTGTTACAGCACCCCAGGGCATCCCAGCTAGTGGAGATGCCTGCCCCTCCGGCCACTACCCCCACTTTTGGAGGCAAGGCTGGAGGAGATAATGAGAAAAACAAGGAGGAGTCACCCACCAGTCAGGACAGCCCCTAAGGTGTCCTGAGCTGAGGTGAACCCTGCCTTTTGAAAATCCCCATCTTGAGAATGGAGGATTCCCCCAGTAGGATTAGGGATGTGCCCCCCCTCCCCTCAGGGAGGAGGCACAAAGAGGGTGTAGCCACCCTCCAGGACAGTAGCCATTGGCTACTGCCCTCCTGACCTAAACACACCCCTAAATTCAGTATTTAGGGGCACCCCAGAACCCAGGAAATCATATTCCTGCAACCTACACAAAGAAGGACTGTTGACCTGAAAGCCCTGCAGAGAGGACGGAGACAACTGCTTTGGCCCCAGCCCTACCGGCCTGTCTCCAGACTCAAAGAACCTGCACAGCGAAGCATCCGACAGGGACCAGCGACCTCTGAAGCCTCAGAGGTCTGCCCTGAACCGAAGGACCAAGAAACTCCAGTGAACAGTGGCACAGATCAAAAACAGCGACAACTTTGCAATTTTCTTGCAACTTTTAAAGACTTCACTCTTCCCGCCGGAAGCGTGAGACTTTACCCACTGCACCCGACGCCCCTGGCTCGAGCTCCAGAGAACCAACAGTACAGGGAGGACTCCCAGGCGACTGCGACCTCATGAGTAACTCGAGACGACCCCCCTGAAACCCAACAGCAACGCATGCAGAGAGAATCCAGAGGCTCCCCTGACCGCGAATGCCTGTAACAAGGAACCAGATGCCTGGACCAAGCACTGCACCCGCAGCACCCAGGACCAGAAGGAACCGAACTCCAGTGCAGGAGTGACCATCAGGCGACCCTCTGCCTAGCTGTCAACACCAGGACAGTGCGCGCTCTACAGGCGACTGGAATGCAAAAACCCAACACTCTCAAGATAATGTAATTTATGCATTGTGCTGATATGTAATTGTTTAACCTTTTGCATTGCAGAATTCAATCCTGAAGACTCATTCTTAAGGTGCTTATAAATACTGTTCATTTGCAATGTATTGCTGCAGGCTTTCAGAGTGAGTCAGGGAGTGGTCCCTTTCCAGGACCCTCTAGAAGCTTTCCCTGCAGCATGCCTGGGTGTGGTTGTGGGCTGGGCCAAGACTCTATAAAAGGGAGCCAGCCCAGCTCCACGTGCTCACTATTCAGAGGTCCCGGTGCATAGCAGCAGCAACTTCCTGAGTTCCTGTTCCGGTGGCCTACCTTGATTTTCCAGGCCTCTGCCCTTCACATTACAGTGGTGATCCTTAGTCAGGGCGGTAAGACGGAGGTTGGGCTGGGCCCCCGACCCCATAATCGAGGACGCTCGAATGCTTGGGCCTAATTCTTCATGCTAAACATTTTGCTCTTGCGCGTGTGAATGTGCGTTTGGACTTTTCATGGCATTTGCATGCTGGCATTCGAATCGGCGAGAGGCGCAATTCTTTCCTTGTGCAAAATTCATGATATTCATTGTGCACTACCATTCCTTGGCAGTTACATGGTGGCCTTCGAATCGGCAAAACGCGCGATTCATTTCCTAGTGATTTAACCCTTGATGTTAATTGTACGCTACCATTCCTTAGCAGTTACCTGGTGACCTTCGAATCGGCAAAATGAGCGATTCGTTTCCTAGTGACTTAACCCTTGATGTTCATTGTGCGCTACCATTCCTTGGCAGTTACATGGTGGCATTCGAATCGGCAAGACGTGCGATTCCTTCCTCGTGTTTAATTCATGTTATTCATTGCGCGCTACCATTTTTTGGCATTTACATGGTGGCATTCGAATCGGCAAGACGCGCAATTCTTTCCTCGTACTTAATTAATGTTATTAACTGTGCGCTACCATTTCTAAGGCATTTACTTGGTAGTATTCGGATTGACAAGTTGCGTGATTTATTCCTTGAATCTACGTTGCGTTATTCATGGCGCACAATCCTTCTATGGTGTTTAATACTTATAGGAAAAACCTGCAATGTGCGCAATTCACTTTTCAATGTTTGGAGAGAACCAAAAAGACCAGAGTGTTAAATGTAACACGGTGTGTTCCTGATATGTATTCTTAAAATAAGATTCATATGATGGTTTGGAAATTACTCAGATTGTTTCCTGATTTCTCATGATTAAGAAAGTACTTGAATCTGAAGCCTTTATCTAACCCCTCTTGCTTCCCCCACAGGTTTTCAGTCATCTAAAAGCCTAGTCATTTTAAGACTATTCTTAGGTTGTTCATGTTTTAAGAATGATGATGCTTAGAGTCATAGCATAGTACAGATTTCATGAGACGTAATTTTGATGTTGTGTGTTTTAACCTTTTGCTTCCTACAGGTCTCCTTCCCAGCTGTTCCCTTCCTAACCACCTTGTCCCCTCTTAGACTCTGTGACAAATCTAATCAGAGTATTGGAGCGGTCTTGTGGTGGAAGTGTTGGGAACGTGCACAGACCCCGAGGATCTGGTGACTCTGACACTAGCCCAGTCTGTGGCTGGTCAGAGAAGCCACACTGTGCCCTGCCTGCACCGTTAGAGTGACCCCCGGGTCCCTCCATTGATTCCTATTCAAAACCCGACACCTGCTTTGCACACTGCACCCGGCCGCCCCTGTGCCGCTGAGGGTGTGTTTTGTGTGCCTACTTCTGTCCCCCCCAGTACTCTACAAAACCCCCCCTGCTCTGCCCTCCGAAGACGCAGGTACTTACCTGTTGGCAGACTGGAACCAGAGCACCCCTGTTCTCCATAGGCACCTATGTGTTTTGGGCCCCCCTTTGACCTCTGCACCTGACTGGCCCTGTGTTGCTGGTGCGGTGACTTTGGGGTTGCCTTGAACCCCCAACGGTGGGCTGCCTATGCCCAGTAACTTAACTTGTAAGTGCCTTACTTGCCTGATAAACTAAACATTACTTACCTCCCCCAAGAACTGTTGATTTTTGCACAGTGTCCACTTTTAAAATAGCTTATTGCCATTTTAACTAAAACTGTGTATGCTACTGCTCTAATTCAAAGTTCCTAACTTAACTGTGTGGAGTACCTTGCATTTTATGTATTTACTTCAAAACTTGAATCTTGTGGTTCTAAAATAAATTAAGAAAGGATATTTTTCTAAATAATAACTATTGGCCTGGACTGAGTGTGTTCCTAATTTATTGCCTGTGTGTACAACAAATGCTTAACACTACCCTCTGATAAGCCTACTGCTCGACCACACTACCACAAAATAGAGCATTAGAATTATCACATTTTGCCACTATCTTACCTCTAAGGGGAACCCTTGGACTCTGTGCACACCATCTCTCACTTTGAGATAGTATATACAGAGCCAACTTCCTACAGTCCACGACCCCACTTTGCCCTGTTTGTTGCAATACCACATGGCATACCACAATACCATTAACACCTGCACTAGGCTTTGCTTGGTGGAGGACATGATCACCCCCCCCCCCCCCCAAACACACACACACACACACTTTTGCCTGGTTTCTAGTGTAATTTCGACTGAAAGTGCACTGGGATCCTGCTAACCAGGTCCCCAGTGCCAGATCTTTCCCCTCAAAACTGCAAAATCATTTTTCCCAATCAGAAAAACCTTTAGCACCCACTGAAAGTCTCTAGTAAATGGTACCCCTGGTACCTAGGGCCTGGGGTACTAAAGAGGGTTTTACTAAAGAGAGTCCCTAGGAGCTGCAACATAAATTGTGCCATCTTAAGGGACCCCTCACCAACCAAATGACAAGCTGTCATTGCAGGCTGCATGTCTTGGTACAGACAAAAGTGAAACAACAAATTCCCCTAAACACTGCATGCAATATAAGTGAGTCACCCCTCTAGCAGGCCTTACAGCCTTAAAGCAGGGTGCATTATGTTACATGTGAGGGCATATCTGCATGACAGATATGCCCTTGCTATGTCTTTGTTGATTCTCAGACATAGTAAGTGATCTGAGAAGCCATTTTAAATGCATGTGCTGGACACTACGAGTTTCCCAGTAACATGATGGCTTCTCAGAATATATGGATGTTTGGTATTAACCCGTTCTGTGCCTTGGACGAGGTGACCTCGTCCAAGGCTACACTTCCCGTGTGCCTTGGACGAGGTCATCTCGTCCAAGGCACGGGAACTCGGGGGAGCGCTAGCGCGCCCCCCCTGTGCACCCCCCTCCCCCCCCAAGGCGGGGATGTAAGGGGAAGACCTCAGCGCACGCACAGCGCCCCAACGTCATCAAGTGTTGCCGGACGCGCTGGAAGCCATTTGCTTCCAGCGCGTCGAGGGGAAAGGACCCATCGAGGTGAGTCCCTTCCTTTTTGGGGGTTTGGGGGGGGGGGGGGGGGGGGAAACAGACACAGGGGGAAAGGAAAGGGTTTTTCCTTTCCCCCTGTGCCTGTTTTCACAAGATTCCTGCTCCACGATTGCGGGCAGGGCCCGCAATCGTGGAGCAGGAATCTCCACTAGCCACCAGGGATTTTTAGAGGTCTGTTTCTTTTGGGGGCGACCCCTTGGGCAAGGGTCGCCCCCCTGGGGGGCAATTCTTTTTAGTATTTCGCCCCCCCCGGGGGCAGATCCGCCGATTTTTCTGCGGATCTGCCCCCGGGGGGGGGGGGGGGCGAAATCCACTAGACACCAGGGATTTTGTTTTGTTTTTGTATTTTGGGGGCTACCCCTTGGGCAAGGGTCGCCCCCCCCCCGGGGTCAATTTTTTTTAGTGTTTCGCCCATCCCTGGGGGCAGATCGCCTTTTTTTCGGCAGATCTGCCCCGGGGGGAGGGGGGGGGGCGAAATCCACTAGACACCAGGGCTTTATTTTTAGTGAAAAGTTTCTTTTGGGGGCGACCCCTTGGGGGCTATTTTTTTTTAGTATTTCGCCCCCCCCTTGGGGGCAGATCGCCGATTTTTCGGCGGATCTGCCCCCGGGGGGGGGGGGCGAAATCCACTAGACACCAGGGATTTTGTTTTTATTGTGTTTTTTGGGGGTGACCCCTTGGGCAAGGGCCGCTCCCCTGGGGGGCTATTTTTTTTTTCCTGTTTCGGTCCCCCCGATGGCAGACCAGCCATTTTTCTGGACGATCTGGCCCCGGGGGTGGGGGGGTGGAAGCACACTAGGCGCCAGGGATTGTGTGGTGTGTGTGTGGTGTGTGTTTGGGGGCACCCCTTGGGCAACGGTTGCCCCCCTAAAGTGGGGAAAGTTCGTATTGGCCATCTCTGCCCCCTTTGGGGGCAGGTGGGCCTATTTTTGTAGGCCCATCTGCCCCCAAGGAGGGCAGAAACCACCAATACCCCATGGATTTTTTTGTTTTGTTTTGTGCTGGGGGTGCCCCCTTTGGGAAGGGTCGCCCCCTAAAGGGGGCACAGAGGTGTTGCCCATTTCTGCCCCCCTTGGGGCAATTTTTTTACGCCCATCTACCCCCGAGGGGGGCAGGATCCACTTAGGTACCTGGGACAACTTCTAAGTTCTTGGTGGTGGGGTGTTTGTCAACTGGCGAAGTATTTGTATTTGTGATTATAACAATTTATTTCTTCTTTTTCTTCTAGTTCAACGCTTTTGCTTCCTTTGCTGTGGATACTTGCGGTTTTGGCAGTAGTTGTCCTGCGGTTTGCATAGTTGCATGTTTTAGGTAAGTGAAAGCAATTTACTCCAAAGGAGTATTGTTGACATGCATGAATGACATGTTTGTAGGTGGTGTACTAAATGCAGTATTGAGTGTTTGACATTGTCCTTAGATTTGAGCACAGTGATGTTTGTGTTGTCATATGTCTAATTTGCTTTTTTCTTTTTAGTGGGATATCATTGGTGATTGCTGTGTCTGTGCAGAGTATTTGCTGGTGAGTAGCTTTTTCAGGCGAGTGGTATAGTTTTTTGTAGTACATAACTCTTTGTGATAAAGCTACACTTTGTTTATTACTTATTTTAGTGCTAGTTGTTGTTGGCAATCCATTTGTTGTTAGTGAGGATCATGGCTAGCCGCAGAGTGACCGCTCAGCAGGTTGTTTGCATGCTCTTTGAGTCGTCTTCAGACCATGATTACGACACTGACTCTGCATCTGAGGCAGAGGAGGAAGCAGGAGATTCTGGAAGTGAGTTTTCTGTCCGAGAGTATTCTTCTGATGAGGAAGCTACTCTCAGTGCAGATGAAGGGCCTGTGTTAGAGGAGGACATTGATGTGCCAAGAGTGCAGCAGCCTGGGGCTGAAGGGTTTCCCATTAGAAGACCTGACACCTGGATTGCCCCAAACATGGAGCAGCCACAGTTACCTGCATTTACTGGTCTCCCAGGGTGTAGAGTTAATACGGAAAACTTTTTTGCCTGTCCATTTCTTTCACTTGTTTATGGACGATGTATTTTTGGAAGATTGTGGAACAGACAAATGTGTATGCAGAGCAATATTTGCGGGACAACGCTGCCAGACTTAAGCCTCAGTCTAGAGCTACTCAGTGGGTTCCCACATATCTGGAAGAGATGAAAAGGTTTTTAGGTTTGACTTTTTTGATGGGGTTGATCAGGAAGCCGTCACTGGCTTCTTATTGGTCTACTAGTCCCTTGATGGCAACCGCTATATTTCCTGCAACTATGACACGTAATCGGTATTTGCTTCTTCTTCGTATGCTGCATTTTGTAGACAATGCTTTAGCCTTGCCACGAGATCACCCTGATTGTGAGCGTCTTTTTAAGATTAGGCCTGTCCTTGATCATTTTGTGGATTGGTTTTCAGAGGTCTATGTTCCAGGCAAAGAGATAAGTGTGGACGAGTCTTTGGTCCTTTTCAAGGTGCGTTTAGTTTTTAAGCAGTACATTCCTAGTAAGAGGGCATGGTATGGGATTAAATTGTATCTGCTGTCAGAAAGCAGTACAGGATATGTGTATAATTTCCGGGTCTACACTGGTAGGGATTCCAGTATTGACCCTCCTGGTTGTCCGGCCACTTTTGGAGTTAGCGAAAAATTTGTGTGGGAACTTGCTAGACGGCTGTTTAACAAAGGTCACCATTTGTACGTAGATAATTTCTACACTGGAGTGCAGTTGTTCAAGGAGTTGTTTAGAGTGGACACTGTTGCTTGTGGCACAATCCGTTCTAACCGGAAAGGCTATCCAAGGGAGCTTGTCTGTAAGAAACTTGTGAGGGGACAGTGCAGTGCCTTGCGGAATAATGAGCTGCTAGCTATGAAATTTTCAGACAGGAGGGATGTGTACATGCTATCGACCATCCATGATGAGAGTACTTCCCCTGTGGCTGTTTGGGGTCAGGTTGCGGAAGTGCGCAAACCTGCGTGCATTTTGGACTACAATAGGCACATGGGTGGTGTTGATAGAGTAGATCAGAGGTTGGAACCTTACACTGCTCTTCGTAAGTCTTATGTGTGGTATAAAAAGTTGGCCCTACATTTATTTCATTTGGCAACTTTTAATGCCTTTATTGTATACAAGGATTGTTCACCTGAGTCAAGGATGACATTTGTTCAATTTCAGGAGTCAGTGATAGAAAGCCTTATTGTGGTGGAACCGGCAAGAGTTTCTAGAGTAGCAGTGGTGGAGGATGTGGCTAGATTGAAAGATCGGCCCTTTCCAGATCACATTCCTCCCACTCCCAAAAAAGACTTGCCCACAAAGAAATGTTGAGTATGTGCCTGGAGATTAATCCAGAGGGAGAGCCGGATGTACTGCCCCGAATGCCCTTCAAAGCCTGGGCTGTGTGTGCCCAGCTGTTATAGAAGTTACCATACAAAAAAAAACTTCTGGGAAATACCGTGAGCGTAAGCTGTCTGTTTTATATTTTCATATGTTTCACGGTTGGCATCTCTGTCGTGTATTTAGTTGGAGCTTTTGTGTTTGTAGTTTTGTGCTTATTTTATAATTAGTGGTTTCTTTGTTGTTTATAAACAAACAAAAAAGTGATGGCGGTGTGCGTGGGGTGGCGCTTGGCTGGTGGTATGCGTGGGGTGGCGCTTGGCTGGTGGTGTGCGTGGGGTGGCGCTTGGCTGGCGGTGTGCGTGGGATGGCGCTTGGCTGGCGGTGTGCGTGGGATGGCGCTTGGCTGGCGGTGTGCGTGGGGTGGGGCTTGGCTGGCGGTGTGCGTGGGGTGGGGCTTGGCTGGCGGTGTGCGTGGGGTGGGGCTTCACTGGCGGTGTGCGTGGGGTGGGGCTTGGCTGGCGGTGTGCGTGGGGTGGGGCTTGGCTGGCGGTGTGGGTGGGGCTTGGCTGGCGGTGTGCTTGGGGTGGGGCTTGGCTGGCGGTATGCTTGGGGTGGCGCTTGGCTGGTGGTGTGCTTCGGGTGGCGCTTGGCTGGCGGTGTGCTTCGGGTGGCGCTTGGCTGGCGGTGTGCTTCGGGTGGCGCTTGGCTGGCGGTGTGCTTCGGGTGGGGCTTGGAAGGCGGTGTGCTTGGGGTGGGGCTTGGCTGGCGGTGTGCTTGGGGTGGCGCTTGGCTGGCGGTTCCAGGCAAACGCCAGTCCACACTCCCATCAGCTGGTGTGATTCTTGTATCAGGCATGTGGGCGTATGTAAGTGATGGGCCCTTGAGTGGCGCGGTCTGTCGATGTGAGTGTTGTAATGTGCTGGGCCCGTGGCTGGCGGTGTGAATGGTCTTGTGCGTGTCATGTATGAAAGGTGTGTGAATGGACTGTAAAGCGGTTGGTGCCTTGTCGCGGCTTTACAGCTCACGAGCTGTGAGTCATTGGTTCAGTTTTTTGCCTTTCAGTTATTAACAGTGCATTTCATTTTTGTGAAATCTCTCGTTAATAAAATTTGATCCACTGAACCATCACTCACCTTTGTGCCAAATCCAACCAGTATGTGTGGTAAAAATGACAAAACCTGCTCCGCTGTAATCAGGCGTCGCAGCACACCTGTGACACGCTAGGTGCCTCGGGTGGGACCCCAATGATGAAGCATGCCACCAACTTGGTTGGTGGGTGAGGGGTCTTTTTTTACATAACCTAAGTGTGTTTCTTTTCACAATTTTAGTGTTTGCCACATCACGGACGTATGTGCACACATCAAAATGATATATTACAAAAATACCTGTGTTTGGGGGGGAGGGCCCACCTATGTTTTTGGTCCTGGGTGCGGCCTTCATCTAGGGAAACCTACAAAACCCAGAATTTTTTTTAAACTAGACACCCCAAGGAGTCCAGGGAGGTGTGGCTTGCGTGGCTCCCCCAACATTTTCTTACCCAGACTCCTCTGTAAACCTCAAAATTTGCATTAAAAAAAGCATATTTTCCTGACTTTTCTTAGTAGGATCACCGCTCCAGCACAAAATTCCTACTCCCCAGTTTTCCCCTCAGTCTCCCAAGTAAAATGACACCTCACTTATGTGGGTCCCCAAAGCAGAGTCCGTCTAAAGATGTATAAAAGAATATGTCCTTATAAACTCGCTGTGCTATCCCCTCTATCTCTACAAGTTTTGGGCCTTATTCTGTTGCAGGCACCTGGCCCACCCACACAAGTGAGGTATCATTTTTATCGGGAGACTTGGGGGAACGCTGGGTGTAAGGAAATTTGTGGCTCCTCTGAGATTCCAGAACTGTCACCGAAATGAGAGGAAAAGGTGTTTTTTTAGCCACATTTTGAGGTTTGCAAAGGATTCTGGGTAACAGAACCTGGTCAGAGCCCGACAAGTCACCCCATCTTGGATTCCCCTAGGTCTCTAGTTTTCACAAATGCACAGGTTTGGTAGGTTTCCCTAGGTGCCGGCTGAGCTACAGGCCAAAATCCACAGGTAGGCACTGTTTTCTTTCAAAAAATGGGATGTGTCCACGTTGCGCTTTGGGGCATTTCCTGTTGCGGGTGCTAGACTTACCCACACAAGTGAGTTATAATTTTTATCGGGAGACTTGGGGGAACGCTGGATGGAAGGAAATTTGTGGCTCCTCTCAGATTCCAGAACTTTCTGCCACAGAAATGTGAGGAACATGTGTTTTTTTAGCCAAATTTTGAGGTTTGCAAAGGATTCTGGGTAACAGAACCTGGTCAGAGCCCCACAAGTCACCCCATCTTGGATTCCCCTAGGTCTCTAGTTTTCAAAAATGCACAGGTTTGGTAGGTTTCCCTAGGTGCCGGCTGAGCTAGAGGCCAAAATCTACAGGTAGGCACTTTGCAAAAAATACCTCTGTTTTCTTTCAAAAAAATGGGATGTGTCCATGTTGCGTTTTGTGGCGTTTCCTGTCGCGGGCACCAGGCCTACCCACACAAGTGAGGTATCATTTTTATCGGGAGACTTGGGGGAACATAGATTAGCAAAACAAGTGTTATTGCCCCTTGTCTTTCTCTACATTTTTGCCTTCCAAATATAGGAGTGTGTGTAAAAAAGACATCTATTTGAGAAATGCCCTGTAATTCACATGCTAGTATGGTCACCCCGGAATTCAGAGCTATGCAAATAACCACTGCTCCTCAACACCTTATCTTGTGCCCTTTTTGGAAATACAAAGGTTTTCTTGATAGCTATTTTTTACTCTATATTTCAGCAAATGAATTGCTGTATACCCGGTATAGAATGAAAACGCACTGCAGGGTGCAGCTCATTTATTGGCTCTGGGTACCTAGGGTTCTTGATGAACCTACAAGCCCTATATATCCCCGCAACCAGAGGAGTCCAGCAGACGTAACGGTATATTGCTTTCGATAATCTGACATTGCAGGAAAAAGTTACAGAGTAAAACGTAGAGAAAAATTGATGTTTTTTTCACCTCAATTTCAATATTTTTCTTTTTCAGTTGTTATTTTCTGTAGGAAACCCTTGTAGGATCTACACAAATGACCCCTTGCTGAATTCAGAATTTTGTCTACTTTTCAGAAATGTTTAGGTTTCTGGGATCCAGCATTGGTTTCATGCCCATTTCTGTCACGGACGGGAAGGAGGCTGAAAGCACAACATTTTTTAAAAATGGGGTATGTCCCAGTAAAATCCCACATTTTTGTTGAAAAATTGGGTTTTCTGATTCAAGTCTGCCTGTTCCTGAAGGCTGGGAAGCTGGTGAGTTTAGCACCGCAAACCCTTTGTTGATGCCATTTTCAGGGGAAAACCCACAAGCCTTCTTCTGCAGCCACTTTTTCCCATTTCTTTGAAAAAAAACTTAATTTTCACTGTATTTTGGTTAATTTCTTGGCCTCCTTCAGAGGAACCCACAAAGTCTGGGTACCTCTAGAATCCCTAGGATGTTGGAAAAAAAGGACGCAAATTTGGCTTGGTTAGCTTATGTGGACAAAACGTTATGAGGGCCTAAGCGCAAACTGCCCCAAATAGGCAAAAAAAGGCCTGGCACAGGAGGGGGAAAAGGCCTGGCAGCGAAGGGGTTAAACATCTCAAATTAATAAACCCTCACTGATTCCAGTGAGAGATTTATTGATAACTTTACCCAGAGGGCACCTTACAGGTGCACCCTGAAAATCTACCAGCTACTTGAGTGTTGACTGACTGTTCCTGACCAGTTCAGCAACCTTAGACAAGTTTCTGGCCCTCAAGATGAGAGCCAGCGCTCTCAGGGGCCAGAGACAAAAACCTGCACTGGGCACCTCATCAAGACAGGATGTACATTCCAGGGTCGGGGGCTTCAAAGGCCTTGCCGCCTTTATACTGTGATCCAGTTCTCTCCCGATGGCGGAGATGACTGACCCCCCTGTCCTGACCCCACTTTTCGCAGCAGACCAGGCGGGAAAATGAGTCCGATTAGGAGGTGTGCCCAACTTCATGCCAGTCCCACCCCTCAGGTGGATGAGTTGAAGTGTACACTACTTTTTTAATTCCTCCATCTTGTTTGGAAGAAATTAGGCCACTAGGGTCAGGGTTATGCCCACTTTCCAGCAGAAGTGGCCATAAGAAGGGTGTAGTCACCCTAAAGGTCGTCAGCCCATTGGCTACCACTAAATAGAGTACTTAGGTAGCACCACTGAACCCTACAACTCAGATCTTTATGACCTACGAAGAAAAGGACACAGAGGACTCTCACCTGCAGAAGAGGAAAAGCAACAGCTGACTAGGTACGAGCCCCATCGGCTGACCTTGACGGACTCTGCCCAAAAAGATGACTCGTCCTGCAGCTGAGCCTCCAAGAAACCTAGGAGGACTGCCTGCCTTTCACAAAGACTCAGGCTCCCGTGAGCAGAAGATCTGCTCTTCAACAAAGTCTCAAGAAAGGATTGCAGCCTCCGGAACAGCAAAGATCTGACACCTGAAGTTACCACTGCACCCAGTGTCCACAACCCGAGGTGGAGCAACTCAATGGTGCCAGCAAGGTTCCCCAGCTGTCCAGAGTCCAAGTTCATCATGGGTTCACCCCTCTTGCACTCCCCAAGTTGCCTACAGCTCTGCACGCAAGCCCCCCCCCTCCCTCACCTTTGTGGTGAGAGAAAACCCGACACCTCCAGCAACCACTGCACCAATCACCCATGACCCAGTCTGAGGTGGGTCACTGGTGCCAACGGCGCCCCTCCCCCAGCTTCCCTGAGCTCGAGTCCACCCTGGGTTCCCCCCATGCTGAACTCCCCAACGGTGCCTGCAGCCTTAACACACGGGACCCCCTGACCATGAGGGCTCCTGGATGGAGAAACAAGACACCTAAGAACACCCCTACATCCGTCACCCTTTGGCCCTGGAGAAAAGGGCCAAAGGTGCACCTACGTCCCTGAGCACCCCATCGACAATGTACCAACAATGTACCTGTTTGATGTCCCCAACTGGCTTCCTGGCCAGAGCCTGCAGCTGGTAGGCCCAGGACAGGCCCAAGAGCAGGGCGTAGTGTAAGTAAAATATTGGACATGCACTTTTAAGTTTTACATGTTCTGGTAGTGAAAAACTCTTACCTTCCTTTTTCACTACTGCAAGGCCTATCTCTCCTATAGGATAACATCATAAGTTACTTATTACATTGCTTAAGTGTAATTTCCAAATGGAAAGAGATAACTGGTTCATGCTTGAGGTCTCTGGATCCCTAATTTAAAATCCTAATTTATGGTGAAGTTGAATTTTAAATTACAATTCTGAAATTGCCACTTTTAGAAAGTTGGCATTTTCTTGCCTTAGCCATTTGGTATTTGCAGCCTGTCTCTGGTCACATGACTAGGTGTAGTTGGCAGTTGTGCTTTGTGTACTCCTCCTAGATAGCCACACAATGGGAGCTTAGATGTGACTGGATGGGCCTTATGCTGGCAGGGAAGGTGGAGGAGCTGAGCACAGTCCCACTTACACCTGAATAGCCTGTGCTCTGGCTTCACACAAATTGCCTGGCAACCCTGCATTGTCACTTCACCCAGCTTGGAACCAGGGCATGGGAGGCAGAAAATCCTATGGACTTCGAAGCTACTGCCTAGACGTTTCTTTCACTTTGCAGAACAAGGCCACCAGGGTGTAAAAGAAGGACCTCAGACACCAACTCCTCAGTACATTTCTGGACCTGTGGGTACTCTGCCAGTAAGGATTGCTGTGCTACTGACGTACTGCCACCCTGCTTTGCTGTACTGACCTGCTGCCCTCTTGCCTGGGTGAGAAGAACTGGACCACCATCTCCTGAACCCGGAGTGATTCCAAGGGCATGTTAGCTGGCCTCCTGATCTGCAGTTAGAGGGTTGGTAACAGGCTTCCAAAAACCTTGCATCTGGACATCTGTGAGTCTATCCTTCCAAGTGGTGCCAGACCAGCGCTGGAACCTTGGAAGTGGGGTTAAGGTGCCTATTCAGTCTCTGTGGATCCAGCCCAACTGACATCTACTCTTCTGTGCGGTGCAACCCCGAGCAGAACCAACGCATCTCCACTGCTGCGTGGATTGGACCCATCACAAACACTTGCATCACAGCTGCAGCCTGCATTGCCTTTGGAACCACCGCTGCAAGACATCCTCAGCACAAGCACTCATATTTCTTGTCAATAGCAGCCTCGACGTCAGACTCCACAGGGCTGCCTTGCAGCTCCCCGGAACCGATGCGTTGCCCCAACTGTGCAGCGCATCCCCAACTCCGAACTTCACACCGCAAGCTCTTACTGTTCGGATCCTCAACTACGATGCAACAGGACCTCGCACCGCAGCATTGTTGCATCTTGGAACAGACACATCATTGTTTGCACAACACACCTTTGATGTGGATCTCTGCAACGCTTCACAAACCTGGATTTAAGGTACTCGGTTCAGCCAGCCTAACTGAGTCTGTGAAACCGGCCTGTGTTCCATCGCAGTCAGCCTAAACTTGTGACTTTGTCCTGGTCCGTTGCGACCAGATATCCACAGCTGGCGCGTTACACATTTTGGCACCATTTTCTCTAAAATCTTTAAACACAATATTTCCAATTCTACTAATTGGATGTTAGTCGTTGTGGTCCAGTTTTTTTTTTTTTTTAAATCACTATATTTTCTTAATCCTGCTGTGGACTTGTTTTCTGGTTTGTTTTCACTGTTCTAATATTTTAAGTGTAGCACAAATACTTTACACATTGCCTCTGACTGCTCTGTGCCAAGCTGCCCCATGGTTCAACACAGGTTAATTTAGGGTTTGCTTGTGCCTTAGCCGGACAAGGATTGTGACTGCTGCTTGACCAGGGCTCACACCCCAGTCAACCAACAATCTAATTTCTTACACTTATCCACCCCCCATGTGGGACAGAAAGCCAATTTGGCCACAAGATGAGGGAAGCACGGGCCCATGCCCAGGGGTGGGGACCCTAGTGTCTAGTAGGCCTTCTACACCCCCCTGCAGGCAGATTGGGGATAACTACCCCACATCTAACCCCCCCAATGGAAGCAAAAAGACTGTTGCCCCATTTAGCTAGTGTGGGTGGCATAGCCATGCACATGCTGGGTAACCCTCACCTCTATTTAAAACAAACAATCCCTGGCATCTGGTGGGATAATTACCCAATCTGCCCCTTCTGTTGGGGGTGGCGGGGGGAGCGGTGCAGAAAGGCTGTTGTCCAATTTACTTGTTGGGCAGCCCGTACTCCTAAAATTAAAAACAATCCCTGGTGCCTAGCGGGATTTCTGCTCTCAGGACGGGCAGATCCGGGATAATTAGGACCAACTGCCCCTCAGGAAGGGCACAATGATCGTTGCCTCATTTAGATGGAAAGAGGGCATAGCTATGGCAGGCAGCCGCCACCCCTATACCTTTATAAAGAAAATAGTCCCTAGTATCTAGTGGGCTTTCTGCGCCCATGGGGGATGAGATCGAGGATAATTGTCCCTGTCTGCCCACCTGGGGGGGGGGGGGGGGGGGGTATTGTATTGCTCTCCTATGGCAATCCTCAAGCAGGGGTCCACTGGGCAGTAGTACCATTAGAAAGGGGAAGAGTCTCCAATTTCCAACAATACCTCCCCCATGAAATGCAGTGTTCAGAGGGCTGAGACATGTCCCCGAGCACTGATTCACTGAAAGTGAAACCAGGCCATCGCCTCGTTTTATTTTCACCTTTACTGCTATGAAGTCAGTGATGATAAAAAAATAAAAAAAACAGGATACTCAAGAAGCTCTACCTGACCAGCCTAATGAAAAAAACAAATAATGGACACCCTCAGGTGCAGAGGCCCAGAGGTGCCTTTGAAACCCTCCTCAGTGTCAGCCAACACCCGCACTGGGGAGGAAGTGCGGCCGACGGTCACACTAAAAGGGTTAGAGGTCACTTATATCTGTGATGTCATCTTCCAAGGCCTAATACTATTTTAAAATACTAATACAAGTATTAGAACAAATAAAGGAAAAAAGGAAAAAGACAGAAAGTAATGAACACCTTTGATCAAAACAAATTCAATTCTTATTTACATGTATATGACAATATTGATTTAATAGTTTCTTGATGGAAAAAGGAGGGTGCAAATGTTATTCTTTAGGATAGCAACATTCACTTTTAGTGCAGCACCTATTACTGTACCAAGGGCGTGACCCAGGTTCAGTTTTTACCACCAAAATCTATATCTGATCATCTATAACCTTGCACAGCCTCATAGCAACAAATTTAAGCTTATGGTCTTTTTTTTTTTTTTTACTCTTTCAACCTTCTTTGCCTAAAATTGTATGTGCTCAAATCTTCAACAGCTTTCTGGCGACCTCAGTCTTTCGACGCAGACAGTCAAGTAACATGGCTTCCACATGTGCAAAGATCTCTAGGCTTCCATTAGCTGTAGGTTCTTCAGAATTACATTTGCAAGCTAATGCATAAATGTTATGTCATGCTTAGCTGTGTTACCATGAAATGCTAAAAACCACAGAAGCCTTCCAAACACAAAGTTTATTGTTAAAAGCTGAGAAGTGCAGAAACACACAAATGCAAGTACCAAAATAAAAAAAATTACATCTTATTTACAACATTCTGTGAATATTATATTTTATACATGCAGAGGTTAATTCATAGAAAGAGATGGGCAATAAATGCACTTGGTTACTAGATAATGGGGAAAAGCAGAACACAGACCCCACCTAACACCCACTCTGTTATCAGAAACATTGCTAGAATACGAGGCAACCGCCTCCTCTTTCGCCACGAGGTGCATCCAACACACATTCTAGGTTTTGTTTCCATTTTAGGCACAAGCAAGTCGTTGTATACCAAAGAAAATAGTTGCAGATACCCCTAGAGAATAGTATTACTGTTTCACAGCAGCAACTTTGGACAGAATACAAAACCCATCATTTGGCTTTTCCGGGAGAAAAGAAAAAGAGACCTGGATCTTAAAAGAACTTTGAAAGCCAGCATCAAAGGGGAAGAAAATGGCATTCTGGAGCACCAGGTGCAGCTGCTTCTGCATCTACATTCTCTTCCAACATTATGTCCAGCTCAGAAAGAATCAAAAGTGCATTATTGGAGCATCTGAGCCCAAGCCCAGAGCACGCCACATAGAGGACGTTCTATCCAGCATAGGGGCATATCATCAAGTGTCTGCTCCTGCAAACAATCTCTGATACGAGACAAAAATGTACTGTTCTGGGGTATGCTCCCGAATCTCTACATAACCCAGAGAAGTATCAAAGAAGACATGCTATATAGTACCATACATACCTCAGAGAGAACCGCAGTTCAGACAAAAGAGGCATCTAATCAAACACCTGACCATGGGGACATTTTCTGACACATCCATGCTGCATCCACAGTATAGGACCAGAATGGGACACATTTCTGGAACCCTGCTACCAATGCCTTTCTTCCATTCAGGAAGGACTAAGGCATCTATGCAGGACCATTGCATATTTGAGTGAGAATCAGAGTCTAGACAAACTAATTGTTCTAAAAGCATCTTGTTCAATTTTGATGGTATTTCAGAAGTCATTAATGCACTGGTTGATCATCTTCCCAAGCTCATATACATTTACACTTACTTGCTGCAAGAAAAAGGGAAGAAAGAACGGCTGTAGCAAAATAGGCAACTAGCAGTCCCATCTACTCTAAACTGGCTTCTTTGGAGAAGATGATCCTCAGGGACAAAGTGCATCATGTTGGAAGCTCCTTAGCTGGACACCTTAACGGAAGTGCCCAGTGGATTGCAGCATTTCCTTTATAATCCTAAAGGAACTACCAGCAAAGTGAACATCCCATCAAATACAGCAACATTTTCAATGCAAAATAACCCCCATCGTGAGAGGCAAAACTCGCTGCCACTACAACCGCTTACTGTACTATACACCATCCTTCATCAGTTAAATTATACGGCAAACAGGGACACTGAACGCGTTCTGCTGGGGATGGGTGCAAAATCAGTGTGTTATTTCAAGTAAGAGCCTACCTGGGCTAAAACATATCTACAACTATTAGAACTGTGATGGCCATGAAAGTGCAAGAGACCTTTCTCTGGTCTGATTAAGACAAGTGGACAACCGTTAACAGCATAAGACCAGAGCGAGAAGTGCACTTGATGGACATGTAAGTCAAGCATTAATTAGGATGAAAAACAGCTGAGCTGTGGGCCCTATAATGTTCTGACCATGGTTTTAAAAAATATACATTACATGCCTTTAGTATTAATGCCAGTTCTTTTACCAAAGAAAACCACCATCAAATATTTGGCTTTGTCCTTCCCTGTGAACTAAAACTGTGCCAATTATCGTGGTCTTTACCCATCTCCAGACCCATAGGGCAACACAAAGACAACAACCCTACTCCAGAAGCCACACATGGCTCTCTTCAGAATCAAGAAACACAGCAAGTGAAAGCTGGCACAGATTAAATCATTGCTGATTGGTTGACAACATTCTAAATCTATTGGCTGTGACTGAGCGTGATGAGTGACTGTACATTCAAATGCGGGCATAGCAGAGATCACACAAAAGCTATTGCCTCATACATTCCGGTGACCCCTGGGTATTCACAACTAATTGTATTACTTTTATCATTTAACAGAGAAACTCAGGAACAAGTTTCTTGCACACTGGCTGTCTAGGTTTCATACCATCTAAAATAATTCTAAACGTCCCAATATGTGTTACTTGATGCCAGCCATGCTAAGCACTACCAAGGGGCAATGCACTATGAGCAAAGCTGCAAACTTCAGATGGCTCGACTTATGCGAGACATTTTTTACAAAAGGTCTACCAAATTTAACTGACACAAAGAACAAAATAACTCACTAACTAGATAGCTACTGAACGTTCCTCGTGCTGGCTTCTCTGAAGGTCACTCCAGCCTATTCTTTTGGGACATGTCAACAGAGAAGGGAAGGTTCATGTTGTTGCCCAGCAGGAGGCGGCAGTTTCTGAGCAGGGAGAAAGAAAGTGAGGATGAGTGAATGTGATTTTTTGGGATGGAATATACGCTGTGCGGGACACAAAGTCGGCTGCAGTCTGGGTCTGCTACAGTAGGGAAAACTTCAAGATCTTCGGGATTTTGAATGCTGGATCAGCCACTGCAGTGTGATATCTACGAAGGAAAAAAAGGAGACGCAATGAGGGTATAACTTGTAGATTTAACATCGATCAAAAACTGTACTTTCCTGCATAAAATGTTTTGCAGCTTCATGCTCTTCTAGATTCATAGGCTGTTCGTTTTCTCACCACTTAGCGGTGAGAAAAACTTGGGGTGTGGACCCGAAACCTACAATTGTACACACTAGTGAAACCATCACTTGATGGCAAGTTTTCCAAAATAATGGTGTAGTAGTTAAGATAAGTACTGTGAGAACCCCCAGAATATCCTTCGATTCGAATTTGCTAGTCCACCGGCTTATAGGAGAAGGGGATCCCACATGAAAATATTGGACAGTTTCAATCTGCAAATATATTGTAAGAGGTAAGAGATTTATCCCTTTGAAGTATGATATTCTTCTAAATTAACATGCAGTGCACTGACTGGAAAGAACTACCTCACCAGAGGCGAACAGAAAGTAGTGACAAATTGGTTCCTCAAAATTATCACCACCTGCTTTATAACATGAATGTCAATGTCTTTTTAAAGTATGGCTCAAACACCATGGAGCAACCATGTGTCTGAATACCAACAAAAGCAAAGGGTTGCTTCTTCCTCAGACTATGCACAATTAATTTGGTTCATGATGTGTTGTTATAAGGTTCCCACAAATAAAGTAGGACTCTGCATTTGGCCAATATAAATGTCAGGGTAATGGCACTGAGTCCACGTATACCATTGGGAAATATTGACACGACTTCAAGCTATCTCATAGTGGCCCATCTTAACCCATAAACACCAGGACAACAGAGGGATCCCGCACCATCAAGCATGGCTACTCGGGTTCCCAAGGAAATCATGTGAACAGATCTACCCTTTTTATCATGTATAGTACCCAAGATTAGACACAAGAAAGAATGCCAAAATGTTGCTCAGAACATTTATTGAAATAGTCTTATTCCTGCATGGAAAACATTAGCTACAATTAGAAGGCAAACAAGACAACGCAGGGTAACCAGCATTACAAAGATGGTGAAAAACAAACAATTCAAATATGGTTTTATGATTGTGTAAGTATACTCCTAGCTGTAACTTCCTACACTTCAGAGCATGGTGGGAGCATCCTCTGCAAGATCTATTGGGAAGCCCGGGCCCCCATATCCGAGTAGGATGTACCAGGATGCCAAGAAGCAGGTCTGATGGGGTGCAGGCTGTGGATCCTGTAAAGGCTAGAGGTTGGATTCAGGGTTGGCATCAGAGTCAGCAGGGCTGCATCTTGGGCACTGCGTGCATGCCAAGGTCCAGGACAAGCCCAGCGAGCGTGCTCCTCTGCCGCATATGGTGCAGTCAGATTTTATAACACAAGCACCATTGATGTCACACTGTGTCAGAGGTGCAGGCTTGACGCTGTGATACTCCTACAAACACAGAGCTGTCTACAGTGACAATCGATGTTCAAGCGTCCTGTTCTGTGTGCACAGCCTTGGACATAGTACACAGAATAAATTACTTAATAGGAACAAGCAACATGTACAATGCTTTCGAAGTGCATTATCACACAAACAAAATGTAATGTAAAAGGTTACCCACAGAAAAGAAATGCAAAGTTAAAAATGTGCATTTAAAATGGAGTCTCTAAGCAGGCCGAAACGTGCCCTCACCACAATGTAACTTAGAGAAAAAAAAAAAAAGAAAAAAAAAAGCTGTATGCATTGTACAGTTCAGTATGTGCCATGCTTCTAGGAATGCCTACACTCTTTGGTGCAAAAAATTAAAATAAAATGTTCATGCATTCCTTAGTCCTTGCCATGCAAGACTTAGACTTCTTCTGACATCAGCTGTGTGCAATGTGATTTTGCAGATTATTTTTGTTCAAGAAAAAAGGAGGCAAATCAATGGTCTGATTGACTAGTAAAAGACAAAAGCCTCCTACAAACTAATCTGATACACACTCAGAAGACCAACCCTGTCCTAATATATCTGTAGATGGGCATTTGAAATGTAATAGCCTGAACTTCACTAACATGCAATGAAGGGATAGTAATTAAAACATAACTTTGAAATGCAGGAGGGCTTTTGCATTTGCTCAAAGCCATTGCCAATACTTGAAAGATTCTTTAGGGCAGCTGCAGGAAAATGAACTGATTAAAACTTGCTATAAAAAACATATGCAACAGCTACCTGGAAAACAGAAGCAATAACCACACAATGTCTAGAGTTCTTCAGAGACTTCACATTGCTAATACACATATATACATAACTGAGGGCACCGTGGCATTTGTGATACACCATACTAAGGCAGTGTGACCCTTAAGTTTCTTTCCCACATTGCCACCCTTTAAACAAAGTCTGTCTAGAAGTGGATTTTGTTTGTTTCGCAGAAGCCACAGCACAAATGCCAGAATCTGGCACCCCATAAGACCTGGTGTAACTAGAATCTTGTGAAATTGGCAAAGGTTTTGCTGAATAATGGGCATCTGCGACATTGCAGGAAAGAGCTTTCAAAATGCCTATACCCGTTTGCTAGATGAGTGGTAACATTGGTGAGAACCAATTCCTTACTTAGAGGTACCCTATGCCAACTGAAACATTCTTCTTCTTCGAGCTGTAACCCAGTCAGGTAGTCTACCTTGTGAACAGCAGTGTAGAAGGACCAAATCCTATCAAGTAGAAATGACCTTACCAGGCAGAAGTCAATTTCGTTAGATGGCATGTCTACCGGAAACTCAATACAAACATCTTTATTCTTTTCAGCATTGTATACACCATCGGCATGTCCTACTGGTATATGTAATGGAGGTAGTTCTGTGCCCACATCACTGTGCATCTCATCGTCATGATTCAGCTGCAACACCTGAGCCTCACCCTCAGTAGAGGGTGTACAGACGTTTTGCTAATATGGTTTTCTGAAAATATGGTAGGAGCCAAGACCTTCTTGAAGCCGTTAGTTTGACCATCCACAATATCTGGCATCAAAGAAGGCATCCTTTTAATTCTAGACATCTTTTAATAGGGTATGATGAGCTTTTCATTCCTGGGACAAGAAGTAATTTTACCATAACATTTGTATTTTGTTTGTTATGTGCAACAATGCAAAGACTTCTTGAGCTTCAAGGTCCAACAGCTGGGACACCAAGGGAAGCTCCCTCTCTAAGATGCTGTGGTGTAGAAGGATTAGAATCTGCAATCTTTCTTGACCCTTTGGGATGGAGTTAACTTGGTTTCCCAAGCCTTTTATTTATTCTTTTTTTTTTTTTACATGTATGTTTGGATAGCCTGGAGTGCAGACTTCTCAAACTTGGATAAACTCATACTTTTCTAAGGCTCAAATGACGTGGACCCCCACCTCTTTGCCTCCTAAATGTAAAGTTTTCAGAGTCAAAGCAGCCGCCACTTCTTTGATTTCTACTTCACAGTTGATGCCGGACCTAGTTGCCTACAGTCGAAGAATTGATTAGGACCCAACTAAAATGCTCTTTTGTAATATGCCCAGCATTTGTTCACCTGCATTTATGTGGTCTTCAGGACACATTGTGCAACAACCCAACAAAGAAAGCCATCACAGTCCTGGGCCAAACAGAAATTAATTCCTTTTGTAGATCTGTCCCAAAGTTTCAAGTGGAAAAATATTGAGACAATTTTAAAGGCCTCGAAAAGAAGGGTGAATATCCACAAATCCACCAAATCCTGGATTATTTCTAATGTGATTTGTGCACAGTCTAAGGTCCGAAACACAATTGTTGGCGGCTGTCAACATGTGTAAGTCTGAACACCCCCCAGCAGGCCCAGCCATTAGATGGTACAATAAAACAGCGCAAGAGTCTAGAACACTTCAACAATAAAAAACACAAATTCTCGGAATTTAATCTAGAAAAAGACAAGACATGGAGACCAAAAGGGGAACTAGAAGAACTGACCACACCAGAAAGAGCGTAACCATAAGATCCATTCAGAGAACAAGAAACCAATGAAAAGAAAGATAAGACTGTGATGAAGGTAAAGCAGAGGTCTGATCGCAGTTAGTATGCAAACGATGTCAGTAAACAAAACTCAGACATTAACCGCTAATCTTTCCTGAACTCAAAATATAAATGAAGAGGCTGAAAGTCTGTGTGCTTGTGATACGGAAAAATTATTCTAGCGAAAACCAGGAGTAGTTTGGTGAAAGCCCTACTTCTGCATGTCAATCCATTCAAAAGTGCATTTAATCCAGTAACATAACATTCTGGTCATTATACGTAAAAATAGACATGCATAGCATAGACTGGCGATTTGTAACCTAAGAATGCAGAGGCAAACAACTTTTGGAAATATAAAGGCATCTAGGAGAAAATCGGATGTTGCAAACATCAGTGTTTTAATAGTTGTTTTATTATATTTATCCAAGACAAATATCACGACACACTGAACTGCTTCTTTGTGGTCGGCAGATGACCCCCCTTCCCCACAAACCATGTAAAAACTAATCACCAAGACCCATAACCGACCCAGTGATGAACGTAAAGTGATAATTTTTAATGGATCTTGACCTGGGTACTGTGAGGGTCATTCTGACCTTGGCGGTCCATGACCGCCATGGCGGAGTGCGGCGGAAGCACCGCCAACAGGCTGGCGGTGCTTCCTGGGCGATTCTGACCGCGGCGGTAAAGCCACGGTCGGAAAAGGGGAGCCGGCGGTTTCCCGCTGGCCCAGGGAACCCGCCATGGCGGCGCTGCTTGCAGCACCGCCATGGGGATTCCGACCCCCTTCCCGCCAGCCTGTTTCTGGCGGTGTCCACCGCCAGAACCAGGATGGCGGGAACGGGTGCTGTGGGGCCCCTGGGGGCCCCTGCACTGCCCATGCCACTGGCATGGGCAGTGCAGGGGCCCCCTAACAGGGCCCCACAAAGATTTTCACTGTCTGCCGTGCAGACAGTGAAAATCGCGACGGGTGCCACTGCACCCGTCGCACCCCTTCAACTCCGCCGGCTCCATTCCGAGCCGGCTTCATTCTTGAAGGGGCTTTCCCGCTGGGCCGGCCGGCGGTCTTCTGGCGGTCGCCCGCCGGCCCAGCGGGAAAGCCGGAATGGCTGCCGCGGTCTTTTGACCGTGGAGCGGTCTTTCGGCGGGAACCGATTGGCGGGCGGCGACCGCCGACCGCCGCGGTCAGAATGACCGCCTGTGTCTCTTCTACAGAAACAAGCTAGTAAAAATAATTGTCCTTCAGACAACCTCTAATACAACATCCATTCTACTGAACTGCCTGGGCTCTACCAGAAGTTAAAAGCAACTAATAACAATCCCTTGATGCTTAGAGCCAGTCCATCAGTTATTGCTTGACTCCTTATAGGGGAGTTTGGAGATTTCGCACAACTAAATCATTTTTTCGGAATTAGGTAAAATGATTCATTTTACAGCACTTCGGCAAAGGTGGGATACCCTCCTCTTCTGCTCAGCCTATGACAAATCCGAGTCCAAGACTCAGTCCACTCAGACGCCTGCAGCATGGCCCATTGCTCAAGCAGAATGGCAGATGCAGGACCACTTTTGCTGTAACTAAGGCTTTCTGATCATATCGACCACAGACAGTCACTGAGGAGCACAGGAGCTTCCCTGCTGCTGCTCAGCTTTGGCACTTCTAACCCTTCGGGGTAACAGCGAAGCTCTCCGAGATAGCTGCCAGCATCACGACCCATATCATAAACAGAATAAATCGGCTGTGTTGGCTAAAATGTTGGGTTTTAGAGGATGTTCTGAAGAGAGACTATTGCAATTTTTCACTGAAGGGTCTGGCACAATACCCAGAAGCATCATGTACCGAGATATTAAAAACAAAAATACGGCGATGCTCCTTCAGGCAGCTTTCATGACAGCATGGGCACAAGGTATCTCAGCCCAGCCAACCCTGAAAGGAGTCCACAGTCCACAAACACCATGCGCTTTTCTACATCTGCCATCGGTTGTCCGGCCCTATCAGCACTGCCACCAAACACTTGTCCAATGGGACGTGTCACACAGCTCTCTAAGACCACTGGATGCTGGCTTATGGCATCAGTACAAGAATTCAATACTGGGCTCTGTATAACTTCCCGGTCTACATCAGTGATGAGATGCAAAGCAGTACAGAAGATGTCTATGCACATTAGAATCCGCCTCTTCCATTAAAAACAAAGAAACCTTCCATCAAGAAACTCCCACATGAGCTGATGCTCTTGATCATTCAACTCAGGAGGCCACTTCTTTTTCCACAAACCTTCTAACTCCTGAAACAAATCAATGGCTGCACTCGACTGCACCCAAGATCACCCACTCTCAGAAGCCTCGCCCATTGAACAGGCTACAAACAAAAGGGCAGATCATTTTCATTCCGTTCTCACCTATATTATCTTTTTCTTTGCAAGAAATGGAGTAGCAACAGATTTCTCGGTCTTGAATAGCAGCCAGGTTCCTGCAAAGGAGAAAAGACATCGTTAGAAATAATTTTCTCACCATAGCAACAGACTAAGCCCAAGAAAGTTTCCATGTGTACGATGCTGTAACACATGTCTGGGTTCATCCCAGAAACAAACTGCTGTGTTTCTCTTTTTAAAATCAGTGGGGTGCTTGAGATTACATTTAAAATGTTCAGGAAGAGATAATTTGCATACTCACTTTACTCTTGCATTTAGTCCATTGAGTCTCTTTCCTTATCAACTAATGCATAAAAACCTACTTGGGAGGACCAGAAATTGCTCTGTATCTCCAAGAAGGTAGGAGGGGGAACATGGAATACTGTCCAAAATGGTCACCCTGGGTACCTCACACCAACCTACCTCTTTGTACCTCATCCCCGTGCCGGTAATGTTGGTTTCTGAAAAATAATGCACTAGCAGGGAAAGCTAAACTGGTGATTGAGACAATGCTGTAGTTAAAATATTTCCACAGGCTTTAGCGCACTAAGATATAAAACAGAGGCCAGAAAGGCAAAGATCACCATAGACTGGTGTCACAGTCCTTTTCCCCTATTTTCACTATTTCAGGCCTTAAAAGCAGGCAAAAAAGATTTAGGCGAAGCACTGGATGAAGAAAGAGTACTGGAAAAGAGGGACCAATGGATTACAAATCCAAGAGATACTAAAACAGTATTTTTAACACTGTTATTTGGCTCTTTTCTATTCCAGCTGGTGATCACGAGCTGTTTTGGCAGTGGACCGAGACAAGAATGGCATAACCTGAACAGGTTTCATATGCTTGTCAGGTAAAATAAATAAATCAACATGGGCACTGAGGAAAGCCTCTCCAGAAAAAAGAATGTGTAAGCACCGCTGCCCTTACAAAAGCATTGATCCAGCAACTGATGTCCAAACAATAAATAGTACTTGCATACATTGGTCAGCCTTCACTTGTGGAGCGGACAGATCAGAAATAGGGGGAAGAGCAGAAACCACAATGAAACAGAAACCGCAGACATCTGGATGGATGGCCATATTGTCTCTCTGAAAGACAAGCCTATTTCACCATTAGACAAAAGTACGGGATTTAACACATCAGGAGCTCTTCAGGGTAACAAATTTGCCTCACAACAATGTAACTAAGTTAAAATATGAAACATGATGCTAGATAAGGGAGGACCAACCCCACTTAAAAAAAAATCATGTCTACCTGCAGAAATATCTAATCAAGGAAAAGCAGTCCAGCCTATGGAACAGAATGGAATGAATTCATATCTTGGCTACAGGTTGCATCGATCCAACATTTGGGTTCTTGTTGCTCAATAATCAACGTATCCACATTAGCAGTACAGACAGAAGATCTAAGTTTCCATGAGTTTATGGAAGAGGCTGTAGTGCGAGGCTGAAGGGACGATAAAAACAAGGGTTTCCACAGCTGTGCAGCTTGACAAAAGAAGGACGCCCACTGGAAGGGACCTTTCTTAGATGAACAGTCAATGCACTGGAAGAACAGAGACCCCAAACTCGCATGATAAAGAAAGACTCACTCAGATGACATGGGACCCTACAGCAAGACTGCTTTGTTAACAAATATTTTAGGTAAGGGAAGCCAGAGAAAAGTCTCTAGGACTGACAGGACGCTGTTCCCAGGCAAGGAGGCAAAGAACTCAGTTGATAAGTGTTTACAATCAGGTGCTAAAGTTGCAAAAAAGTGATAGATGTTACATTGGGAAAAATATGATGACTGGATGAGTCGAGGATTTTGTATTGTGGTCGACTCAATGCTCAAAACATGCGGTGGGTTGAACTTGCCCTGTAAGCGTGCCAGTGCACCATTAGCTTTGTCTGGGAAGACAGAACGTACATGACAAGGAGAGAGCCATATTGGCTGACATGTTATATATATATAGAGTCACATTTAGACAAGCAGAATCCAAGATTTGCCTCTGCAGGGGTTTATTCTGGGAACCAGTGTACATTTGTATGCATCACAATACTAATATAAAATTTTAGGGGTCTGAGCAATTGAGGAAATACTGACACTGATCAAACAAATATTTCCTGTTTCAGCATTCTTAAACATTCCTGAAAGATGAGCTGTGCCAAAGTAGATGTATTCTACAGCGGACTGATACATTATCGTCAGCTGGCTGAGGGGGAAACAAGTGCCTGCTCTTTGGTGAGAACCAAGCAGCCGAAGCTCTTCAATCACGAGGAACGGTGACATTTCAGCAGCCATGTTGAAAAGCTCAGCGAATTCTGAACATGGTAAGATGTGGGATCTACAGAAAACTGAAAATGACAACTGGCACATGTGCAACTGAAGCAACTCTAGGGCCCAAACTTTGGAAAATGGACAAGATTCACATTTAGCATCGAATTGTGAACCAAAAATATTGTAGTTGTAAGGATCAGGATGAAAAAAAGTGAGGGAACAATACATACATCTTAGGTCGGAAATGCCTATATATCCATAAGTAAGATCTATAAGTTTTAATACATGCGGAAAGATCTATGCGCTTGAGTAGCTGGGTACAAAAGGGAAACACCACACCCTCAAATCTACCTATGGCCAAGATTGCGTAGGTGAGTGCTGAAGGAGGGTTTAGCACCAAGATCGATTCCAAGGCTACCCAGAGCTCAAAACACGCCACAAACGCCCGTTTACCATGTACCTTATTTAATGTAGTCTTTGAGGTAGAAGTGCTACTGAAGACTGAGATCAGCTCCTCGATTGCAAGGCAGAGTTGCTTTGGTGTGGGGTTGACCAGATGGAGCTGGCCCAGTTGGAGGTGTCCACTGGCGGGGTCACTGGTCCACTGGACAACTGTTTACAATGGCAGGAACCACCGTGACTAAATGCAGTCTATGCCCCGGTACACTATAGTTTTCAGGGGAGGTATCACAAGCCAAGTTGAAACCAAGACCTCTGCTTTGAAGAAAAGAAAAAAAAAAAATTGCAAATTATGTGCCCAACACTAGATGGCAGAAGTGTGCAAAACATGCGATCTGCGGCAGCACATACCGCAAATATATATTGTTCTAGCCATTAAAAAAAAATCTTGATCCAAGTCCGATCCGCCTCCATGAACGTTTTACTGAGTTCTGATCCAATCTTGTGCCGCCATCTATTTTACAAAAGACGTTGACAGAACTCACTATTCAGCACTTGGAGAAACAGTGATGTCACTTTTTGATTTTACTCCCAAGGTATTATTTGCACATACGCAGGTGAGGAAATGTTTCCTGGATAGTTTTGAAGAGAGCCTGCAACCAACCGAGTCATGATTGTAACTATTAGTGGTCTTAAAATATATACAAGATTCCTGTTTCCTATTGGATGAATTTTGGTCTTTGAGGAGGATGGCTTGGGAACTTCACTTGAATTAGTATCTTCTTAAATGGGACTCCTGAAATCGCCGTCAGCTACATCACACAATCACTGATATGAGCGGACTAGAAGAACGCTTTCAATGAGGAAGACATCAGATAAGGGAATGTCACTACAGAAACTTGATACAAAATCTGCTCTTAAGGTGAAATACTCGAGTAGCATCAGAAGAGAAAGGTAAACACTGGTTGGGGTAGTTTTGCTGTATTCGCCTTCATTATAAACAAGATAATCACTGGCTGCTTGGCAGTATTCTTTGTGGGTATCACCCTTTGCTGCTTGTCCTAGGCCACAAAGGCGGTCCAGTGGGAACAGCAACTTAGTTCCTTTGAACGCTGGATTCTCAGAGGGCGATGGGGGCAGCAGTGAAGGCTTAATGCATGAAGCGGAAGAGGATTTGCAGCTGTACTTAACGTCTAGTGAGAGCTTTAGCTGGGATCTTTTGTTAAGGTTAAGCAGTGAACAACGCACCAAACCAGAAATTCTCAGCACCATCTGAGGCGTAAGGAAAACAAACACAAATGATTAGAGTACGTGCATTAATGTTATCTTATATGGAAGGGGTTGGGGTTTCCTACCCACTTTTCAAGGGTACTTTGCCATGTTTTCTGCAACCAGCTAACGGACAGTGGTGCCAGAGAGGATGCTAATGTTTAACAAGCTTGCTTTGATAAGTCCTGCCTGTATCTTGACTTCTTACTGGCCCTGGGTGCAATCCTTGGCAGATTTGTACCCTCAGGGAGCATTAAATCAGGTGGTTACAAATATTTTACTATTTTAGAGTGGCAAAAGTAAAGTGACACAAGGTCTTGATGTCTTGTTACCTGGTGGTTATTAAGATGCGAGTAGACTCATGCTTTGGGTTCTAACTGCTGAGTGTCTAATGAGCATCTTACCATCTAACTGAAAATGTGGCTTTATCGCGACAGGGTAATTTCAAGAGACCGGCATCTACAGCCCAGTCCCTGTTGAGATGTCCTTGCAGATGCTAGCCCCTGTCTAGAACCAATCTGCCTGCAGCGAACTATGAGAACTGGAACCCTCTCACCGGTACTGCCAAGAATTGTACCCTGCGCCCCCAGAAATAGTTCTACTGGATCCCCAGTGGCCTGCTATTGATGGAGAGACTTGGAACTGGTCCTGTGGGGACCTAAATTTCATCTTGATCTTGGAAGCGCCCCCTGCTCCAGTCTGGGGAGTAGGCTGGATGTTATAAGAGGATTCATAGTCGCTGAAGCGGACACTTATTGACTTATCAGATGTTGCAACTAGACATGAGAAGTCAAGCCACGGGATAGCGTATGTTGTAGCATCCTAGCAGACACCATCACCTACCAGCTGGCTGAATGAACGCTGACTGAGTGCAAATAACTCAGTGTTACTGTAGCTACGCCCCTTTTCATGTAAGCACTAGAAATGTATTTGGACCATATAATAGCCCTGGGAAGGTAAAATGACATTCAGTATTCGTTTGCGACACAGTAACTCTTTCAACTTTCCTGCATGTAAATAAAAGCTAAATGTTGACTTTATTGAGTGCAATACTTCATGCTTTTTAGATTTGAATAACACACTTTTAGAGTCAAGTGAGCCATGCTGCACAAAGGCAAAACATGCAGTCCCCACTGCATATACTCCCCCGTAGCCACCAACTGCTTCAGGACCCCCTTGAAAACCCCACCACTGGGGCCTCACTCTCTGTACCAACATGTTTTAAAATTGGCATCACAGCCAAAATTACTTCTCTCATTAAAGTTCAGGCATGGATGAACTTCAGATGGTGGATGCTCAACCCAAGGAAGTCAGGTGGAGATTGTGGAAGAGTGTCATCGACATGAGACTGCTGTGAATCGACAGGCTCACGCTCCCTAGTATCATCTGATCTACGGATGGTAAAGTACCTGTGGTCTACAGATGGTAAAGTACCTGTGATCTACAGATGCTAGTGGAGGCCGTACCATGTTCTTCTTACTGAACGTTTCAAAAGCCCAACAATTGTTTTACCACTCCTGTTCCACCAGCAGAATATATCTTGCTTGGGCAGGTGTACAGAATAGATGCAGCCAGATTACTTAGCGTGGTTCACAAGACTGCGACAGGTCATACGACGCGACCTACTTGCTACAAACCTTCAGAATCTCAAGGGTCTCACTGAGGTTCACAGCGTGTTTCACTGTACTGGACCTGTAAATGGGCATGGTTTATAGTCTGTATATCTACAAGGGCAACTATGCTAAAAGCTAGCCGAGCTGTGATAGGCCATGGTGCTGGACTGCAGTGTGTGGAGCTAGATGAGCAGTAAAGATCTGGCAAGTCTAGTACAGCATCTGATGCAGTGCCAGAACTGCTGTACAATAATAATGCTGTTCATGTACAGCAGTGTGAGTCGCGGGGAGATGAACTGAAGACATATGGACATCTAAAAATATGTGAACAGATGTTACCTTTCATAAAGAAAATTACACTCCACAATCACAGAACTTAGGATGAAGGGAAACAAGACAATTTACATTTTCACTCAAAAATAAACCCACTCACTCAGATCACTTTTATACTCATAGGCTCTGATTACGAGTTGGCTGGATAACGCGCTTACCACTCACAAGAGCCTCTGTGTTTTATGCTCTTGACTGGAGTGTGGCTACACCAGGCTTGATTTTTGCAGCCCAAAAATTAATCCACCAAAATCCTACGTAGAGCCGACAACTCTGTCCATGACAACCTCCCCATCACGCCACCCAACCAATAACTATTTAGGGTCTGTAAAGACCAGGAGGTAAATAGGATTGTTCATCCCCATGCAACTGGGAATTCTTTTACAAGCTGAGCCAAAAAAATAGGTCCTTGTAATTGCCTGGTACTGATGGGGTGTTTCACATGGAAGCAGAGTTTATTGGTGCAGAGTTTGCTTTCCACCAGTACAGGGCAACTAGTAATCATCAACAGTCTTTTAAAGATGGCATATTAGGCCATTCCTTTCCCAATCCCTTAAAAAATTACCATAACTTGGATATTGCCTAACTGCAGCTCTTAATAATGGGCTTCTGTTAAAGATGAGTGTGATACGGAGAAGCAAGCCACATTAAGGGTACCATGAGAAATCTTTCCTCTTCCCATATATCAGTTTTGTTTGGTAAAGGATCACCAACCACATTATACAATCCGTGACATAATGTATACGTACATTTTCTCTATGAGCTGCTTCTCATCCAAAGTGTTCGGAAGGTCCCTCTTGTTTCCAAGTACCAGCACCTAAGAAGACGTGAACAGTTGATGAGTAACAATCCCACAAATTAAGCAGCTTCACATCAGGAAATCTTAAGACTTTTTTCTGATCCTTACAAACTATTTTAATTTTTATATGGAATAAGAGAAAAGTTACTTACCCTGCAACCATCTGTTTAAAGACATTACAAGTTGTTTTTCTTCCAAGAGGTTTCAAGTCACAATGCACATGCTCCACCAAAACCTTAAATTGTCTTCCGCTCACCGGTTGACAGGTGAAAGAGGAGGGTAGAGTGAAATTACTTTGTGCCATGTTTACCGTAAATTGTTCAAAATTGACAAGAGTGAAGAAAATGAACATGTGCCTTTTTTTGCCGGCTTTGAGGGAGAAGGACGAGTGCAGGTGAATATACACCACTGCACACTATGAACAGGTGATTACAGGGCAAGTAAAATTTTCTGACCATAGCATGTGTTATTGTAGATATACATGCTCTGCATGGACTGAAAAACAGTTTCCTTAAGTGCTGGCTTGTAGGCAGACAATGCAGACACCTGGAACAATGTTCTTAACACAGTATGGCTAATCATAGACTGCTGATGGGTCTAATATGTTCACATAGTAGTGTTTTGTAAAAGTGTGTGAATTTGAGGGGCTAGCTTCCTTGCAGAGGTTTCCTAATGGGATGTTACCTAGGTAAGTGTAGGATCATGCCTCATAGTGAGGGAATGTTGAGATGGTGGAATCTTGGGATCTGGGGATTCCAGGAGTAGGGAGTGGGAGAAGGAGTAGGTGCTGAGCAGAGATGGAGGCTTGATCTGTTGCTGGGGGTTATATATGCTGTTGTACTATCAACATCGAAATAAAGACGAAGAAAACGAACCTGGATTACCGTGTGGTTCCTACATAATTTGGCGACAAGGATGTTCTGCGCAGGGGGCAGAGATTACTGTAACCCCCAACCCCTGGATTCTGTGAAGATTTGATTATTTACTGGAAACAAGTATCTGCTGCATAAGTAAGTTTTCCTTCTCATTTCTCTGCAGCACAATATTCCTAAGCAGAGACTTTTTAAAGACTGTAAATGACGATAAATATTATTTGATGGGACTTGTATGTTTAAATGAACTTTAACCTGAACTAACAACATTGGAGTTGAAAAAAGATCGGTATAACTGCAAGAAAAAACGAACGATCATTAATTCTGTACGGCGTGACCAAGTAAATTGTTTTTTTTAAAACCAAAATCGTTTTCCTGCTGGGATGCGGCACGCGCGTGTATTCACAAGCGTCTAAAACGGATCTATTCAAAGATAAACGGTGCGCGTGTTAAGCAAACACGCACTGCAACGAGCACAACGCTAAGAACGTGTAGCACGAGTGCTACACGAAGATTGATAGCAATTAACGTGTATTATTTAAAAGAAAAGACGTAAATTGTTATTTTCGGAGCATTTCGCGCACACGCACTGCAACAAGCACAAAGCTGGAAGCGTGTAGCACGAGTGTTACACGAACATTGATAGTGACTAACGTGTATTATTTAAAAGAAAGGAAAAGACTTACATTATTATTTGCGGATAGTTATCCGGGAAACTTCTTCCTTTGAGGAATTCAATTTATCTGTGAGAGTCGCGTCTACACAGATTGGATGCAATGGAATAGTAAACACTGCGAAAGGACTATTGGGCAGAAGAGAAAATAATAGAAACAAAGAGAGGACTATCATCTGCACATAGTGCTGGAGAAGGATTCTTTTATGAACCAATATGAACATTTGAACTAATATGTTATATATTCAATTATTATTTTAGATTATTATTTTAACTTTTTACTTTAATTTATTATTTTAGTATATTATTGTAGTTTATTGTTTTTCTCCTTCAGAATGACAGAACAAAATATGTCCTCACCACCATGTTTCCTACCTGTATCTGGTGAACCTTCAATTTTGTGGAAACGGTGGCGAAATATGTTTTCCACCTATCTATTGGCTATTGCGGGGGGATAGATATACCCCTGTTAGGAAACAAGCAATACTGCTTCATCATCTTGGAGCGGAGGGGAGAAGAATTTATGATGACCTGCCTGAAATACCTTTGGGTTCTGGAGATGGTCATCCTACTAATGTTTATGAAATGTCTTTGTTGATGCTAGAGAAACATTTCACTCCCAAATTGAGCACAGTGTTTGAGCGTCATAAATTCTTCTCCCGTGTTCAAGGCCGGGATGAAGACATTATGTCATTTGTGGCAACTCTTAGAGGGTTAGCGGTCACGTGTGACTTTCACGATTTATTTGACTCCTTGATTCGGGACCAAATAGTGCGTTGCACAAATAATAAGAAGGTAAAGGAAAAGTTATCATCAATGGACCCTACGTTGGAGGAAAGTATTCAAGTAGCCAGAAGTATGGAACACACGGCTACTTGGATAAAGGAGATAGAAAAGTCCAGCACTCAGTTAAGGGATACTGAGGATAAATCCATGAGAGGTGAAGGAAGTAAAATGGAAAAAACAGGGATTTTCGGTTGATAATACAGAAAAGAAAATGGGTGAAAGAAAAACTTTTAACATAATATGTTTTAGATGTGGCTGTTCTGGTCACATTGCATCTAGTTCTAAGTGTACTGCTCGTAACTTAGTGTGTAGGTCCTGTGGGAGAAAAGGACACTTAGCTAAAGTTTGCAGATCCAAAGGGAAGGCGCTGAATAGTGTGAAATCTATTGATAATTTAGATGCGAATAACCAAGAAATCATTTTACCCATATATCAAATTGGTGAAACAAAGCAATCTATAGCAGAACCTAAAGGTGTGGGAAGGTGGAAAAGTGAAGGTTCCTACAAATTAGAGAAACCACATTGCCATGTGCTTATGGATTCTGTGATGGTGAAAGTATTAGTGGATTCGGGTAGTCTGTTCACATTGATTTCTAGGGGGACTTTTGAAGGCACACTAAAAAAAAGGGTTGATGATTTGTTTAAGACTGATGTAAAGGCTGTTGGCTATGGGGGCAGGAGAATAGAAATCATAGGAATGGAATGGATGGATATTGTGTTTGAGGGGAATGGAGTTTATGGTAAGGTTTATATCACGAACGAGGGATCAGATCTTTTGGGATGGAGACATCAGAAAGATTTGAATATAGTGCTTGACCCGAATGCTCCTAATCCAGTTATGGAGCAAGCGGCCAATGTGGATAAATTGGTTTCCAATGAACAATGGTCTAAAGATTTAATGTCTAAGTTTTCAAAAGTTTTCACTGACAAGCTTGGAAAATTGAAGGGATTTACACATCGTATAATTTTGAAAAGCAATGCGAGCCCAATGGTGCACAAAGTAAGACCAGTCCCCTTTTTGATGAGAGAACCATTACAACATGAATTAGATAAACTTCTTCAACAGAAGATAATGGAGCCAATTGAGTCGTCTGAGTGGTTGGCACCAATAGTTTTGGCACCCAAGGATGGGAACAAGGTGCGTTTGTGCATCGATTTGAGAGACCTCAACAAGAATATATGGGTAGATAGACAGCCCCTTCCGAATATTAACGAAATGTTGAGTGTAATGAGTAGTGGAAGGGTATTTAGTGTATTAGACATGTCAGCTGCATATCACCAGGTCAATTTACATCCAGAATCTAGACCTCTGACTTCTTTTGTAACCCCTCTTGGAGCATATAGGTATTGTAGGATGCCTTTCGGTTTGGCATCAGCTTCTGCTGTCTTCCGAGTAATGCAGAATATTTTTAGAAACCTCGATAATGTTTTATGTTATCAAGATGATGTAATTGTGATTGGAAGGTCACTAGAGCATCATGATGAGTTACTGTTGGTAGTGTTAAAGAGAATTGAAGATTATGGTTTGACGGTAAAAAAAAGAGAAATGTCAGCTAAGGAAGAGTTGTGTGAATTACTTGGGACATGAGATTTCAGCTGATGGCATTGAACCAAAGAAAAGCATAGTGGAGGCAATCAAAAATGCCCCATGTCCTACCAGTAAAGACCAGTTGAAGTCATTTTTAGGGCTAGCAGAATATTGCTCAAAATTTGTATACAATTTTGCGGAGTGTGTAGAACCCATGAGGACCTTATTGAAAAGTTAAAATGTCCATTGCGGGATCTCCAACTTTAGGTCATTTCAATGTGATGAGGAAGACAGTTATATTTACGGATGCAAGTAATGTAGGATTGGGGGCAGTTTTAATTCAGATTGATGATAAGGATGAAAAAATCATTGGCTTCGCTTCACGGAGATTGCAAGGGGCTGAACGGACGTATTCTGCCATAGAGAAAGAAACTTTGGGTTGTTGCTGGGGAATTAACATTTTAAGTATTATTTATGGGGCCTACCTTTCACCTTAAGAACGGATCATAAACCCTTATTGCAAATTTTCAAGTGTGGACGAGGATTAGAAGGTAGTTTAACTCCAAGAATTTCTAGATGGTTATTGTTGGTTATGGAGTTCAATTTTAAGGTGAAATATGTAAAGGGAAAGAAGAATGTGGTTGCAGATTGCCTGTCTAGACTACCTATTGAGGGGTGTGAAAATGGAGGTGATGAAATGTGCAGTGTGCAATTGGAGACCTTCTTGATTGATGGAGAATTGGCTCTAAGTAAGGAGGAATGGGATGAAGCTGTGAAAGATGACCCAGAATATAATAAGTTAAAAGAGCTTGTAATGGATCAAAATTTTCGGGTGGAAGAAGATTTGAAGAATTTTTTTGTGGTAAGAGATGAATTAAGTCTACAAGGAGAAAAGATTTTGAGAAGGAATAGGATAGTACCACCATTGAAGTTGAGAAAGAGATTAGTAACAATTGTGCATGAGGGACATTTGGGTAAGGGTGCAACAAAAAGGAGGTTGCGGCAATTCTACTGGTGGCCTGGGATGGACACCAGTAGGAGGAAGGGGTTCTGAAAATTTTGGTAACAGACAATGGTGTACAATTGGTTTCTGTTGCCATGACCACGTTTCTGGATGGGTTGAGAATTAAACATGAGAAAGTTGCGTTAGGTCGGCCCCAGGCTAATGGTCTTGTAGAAAGGGTGAACAGAATTATAATGGAGAATATTCAATTGTCCTTAGCTAATGGATTGAATTGGAGACATGAGCTGAATAATATGTTATGGGCGCACAGGATTACGCCTCATTCTGTGACAGGTGTGTCACCTTTCATTGCTCTTAAAGGGAGAGAGCCGGGTACTAAGGAATCTCCCTGGTGGATCAGTGAAAAACAGCAAGTGTGTGTTGATCAGAAGAAATTGCAGACAAGAGTTATGGATTCTCAGAGAAGAAATAAAATGAGTTACGACAGAAGAAAAGGAGTTAAATTTACTGAAGTGAAGTGTGGGGATCTTGTAGCGGTTAAGAAGGTAGGAATGGTAAGAAAGGGTGACAGCAAATTTCACATGCCACAGAAAGTAATTTCTGTGAAGAATTCTGTAGTCAAATTGGAAGATGGAAGAGAGTGGAGTATGGGGAATCTGTGCATAGTCAAACAGAAGTAATGGTCATTTGCTTTATTCCATCCAATTGCATTGACTATAATGATATCATCTTATGATGTGCCAGTAGTGGGAATTATATGTGATGGAAATTATACACTGTATAAAAAATAAATAAAAATAAAAGAAGAAGTATTGTATTGGAGTATATGTTTATTCTTATCTGTATTCCTTTCCATTCTAATTCTTATTATTTTTTCCTTCTTTCCTTTTCCAATTATTGTAATATTTACTGTTGTTATCATTGTTGTAATTCGTAAGGGGGAAGATGTGTAGGATCATGCCTCATAGTGAGGGAATGTTGAGATGGTGGAATCTTGGGATCTGGGGATTCCAGGAGTAGGGAGTGGGAGAAGGAGTAGGTGCTGGGGAGCAGAGATGGAGGCTTGATCTGTTGCTGGGGGTTATATACGCTGTTGTACTATCAACATCGAAATAAAGACGAAGAAAACTAACCTGGATTACCGTGTGGTTCCTACAGTAAGTTATGGCTGCTCACTCTTTGCAAGTAGTGTACCCTTGGAGATTCAGTTAGTACACATTTAGCTCTGATGTACGACATCTAGAAACACTTGAAACCTCACCTTGCAACGCCTGCCTTGGTAATGGGGTGGTCCTTATGAGGCTTAGTAAAAGCTACAAAAAGATGCTTAGTATTGCAGAAGGGTTTGGTTTTGTAGATATAGTCCATGAGTTCTTGCTTAACGTATAGGGTGCGCATTGCCCTTTGGGTACAGAATCTTGCTGTTGAAAGAACAAGGGCAACTCAATAGTCTGGTTGATGTGAAAAGGTGAAACTGCTATGAGCAAGAGCTTTGGACTAGTTTGAAAAACCACCATGTCTGTGCATCTAAATGAATGCTTCTTCAATAATTAGTGCTTGTAACTTGATGATGAGTTTGAGTGAGGTTATGTCTACCAAGGAAGACTCACTTCTGGATAGAAACTATAGGTTGCAAGTTTTGAGAGGTTCACACGGAGGACCACAGATCTTCTGAGACCTATGTTAAAGTTCCACACAGTGGCAGAGGTGTTCTTGGGGGTATTATCCTTTGAGTCCCTCCATGAATAACTTAACTACAGGGATTTTGAGGAGTGATATGTGTTTCATGTTTTGTATGTATTCTGCAACAGCAGCTAGGTGAAGATGTATGGAAGTATATGAAAGACCTGCCTTTTGTAAGTGTAAAAGGTAGCAGACTACGGGTCTGACTTAGATATTGGCGGATGAGTTACTTAGTCACTACGGTGACTGATATCCCATCATCTGAAATATAAATCGCATTATGTCCTATGTGATTAAGATTTCTGCAGGCGGGATATTGGAGTAATCCATCTGCCAGTATCTAAATCAGACCCTATCTCTTGAACCCAGACCTTGAAGGAGCCTAGCTGGTTTGAGATATAGTAAAGGACAAAATGCTTCCACTTGTTTGCTTAACATGTGATTGTGGAAGGCCTACAAGCTTCATGTAATATGACCATACACGTATCACAGGGGTTTAGTTAGCCATACTCTGGACCTCAGGTATCAGATCCTTGTATTGAGGTGCTTGGGTTCTGGCTGCCTCGTTTGGCTGTGTTGCTGCATGAGAAGGCCGAGCCCAATCTGTTGCTTCTTGTGGGGTTCTGAAGGATATCAACAGGAACACTGAATACCAGGGATGCCTGTCCTCAAGGAGAGGGTGGAAGAGGAAGAAAAACAGACAAAAATCCTTTATCAGTTCATCCACAGAGCATTGCCCACAGACTTTGGATGTGGGTACCTGGAGGCAAAGCGTGGGCATTTTGATTTTACTGGGGTGGCAAAAAGATCAAAGGGTGAGGTCCCCGACAGTTAGAAGTACCTATGTAGGACTTGTGGGTGGAGTTCCCATGTAAGGAGTTGCTGATGTGTCCAGCTTAGCAGGTCAGCAAAGTAATTGTCCTCTTCCCCATAGGCGCTCTGCTAAAAAGTGAATCTTCTTGCCAAGTGTCCAGTGGTGAATGTGCATTGCTGGTGCAGACAAATGGGGGATGTATACAGTACATGGCTGTCATGTTGTCCATATTTATAAGGACGACATTCCCCTTGATAAGCCTGAAAAAGACTTTCAGGTCTAAGGAGATAGCTAGCAGTTCTAGGTAGTTGATGTAATTGTAGAATTTATAGAGCTCATCAAACCAAGATGCATCTAAGCACTGAACTGGAGAAGAACTGTGGGGCGGGTGAGGACCCAAGGCAGGATAAGCCTCAAACCCCAGGCAACTCAGGAAGAACTAATTAGAATATCCCCACGTTTTCAGCTGCCTGCGGTAATTCAGGTACAGGGTGAAACTCCCAATATGTTCTAGGAAGCAGTACCACAGCCTGGCAGCCAGCACTGTGAACACCCGATTCTCACCTCCCCCACAAACTGGCTTTCCTACACCTAGGTTCCACCACCTTACTACATCCAGCTGATTGTACCCCTGTAGATGGAGAGTCCTAGGAGTCGAACAAAGGGCTTTAAACGACACCTGCTTCTGCACTGGCAACTGATGTAGGAATCTCCGTCCCTCCCCGACTGAGATGAAATTTGGCAGTCCAAGGACCAAATGTGCAGCCGCACTTTGGATAGTTTGGAGATTAGTCAATGAGTATTGGCTGACATTAAGATAAAGGGCATTACAGTGGTCCAGGCAAGATGTAATTAATGCAATCACCACTAACACCCTAAGCTCTTTAGGGAGAAAAGGCAAGATTTTCTTCAGGATCCTAAAGATCCAGAAACAGGAGCACACTGTCCTATTGACAGGTGTCAAAAGTCAAGGTGTCATCGAACAGTACCCTCAAATTTATGGCTGCGGCCACCAAAACGGGTAAAATGCCACAAGTTTACCGCCACCATCGGTTGGTCCAGATCTTGCTATGCCTCCGAAAACCAAGATCTCTGTTTTCTCTCTTTTCATTCTGTGCCAGTTCTCCTTCATCCACCTTCTGATTCCCATCATGCAAGTCCTAACCCTGTCAGCCACCTCTTCCCAGTCATCAGAAATGGAAACAATGAACTGGGTGTCATCCACATTGGGTGACACCTAGAAGCCGAAAGAACTCACCAGCGTTGCAAGAGGGACAACATACAAATGAAATAGGGTAGGACTGAGGGAAGACCCCTGTGGTACACGTCATGGGAGTTGGACATGATCCGGCTCTGAAATCCCCACAACTAACTATAGGAGTCCTCTCCATCAGGAAGGACTCCAGTAAATTCAGCGCCATATCCTTTTGCCCAGCTTACATCAGCCTTTGCACCAATGAAGATGGAGATATGGTGACAAAAAGTGCGGATAGGTCTAACAATACCAAAATAACTGCACCTCCCTAGTCAACTTGCATGCAAATGGTACTTGATGTGTTGACCCTGATGTTGTGAGGTCCACCTTTTTGACAGTTATATTGTCAAGATGTGCCCAACCCATACCTAAGTGAGTGACGCGTTAGTGGTGATGGTCCCTTGCAGAAGGGAGCCCAGAAATGCCTGCCGAGCAACAGGCTTTGGCTGTTCCACCACTGCACAGAGCTCTGAGTAATGGCCTTAATCAACACTAGATCCTCTCAATTACTATTGCCCCATGAGGCACTGTTGGGAGTGGGTATATATGTAGTCTGGTGCGTGGGACAATCCCTATAAAGTAAGCCATCACACCTAAGAGCTTCATTACAGTTCATACTGTGAGTGGAAGAATGGACTGAAAAAGAGGTAGCAGTAGTTGAAATGCCATCACCATTGCTGGTTGGGAGATGCTTTCCCTGTGACAGCATTTAACACTGAGCCCAGAAAGGGCTGGATCTGTTGAGGTGTAATTTCTTTGTACTTAGGATTAACCCTAAGCTGTGGAATAAGGTCACTGTTTCTAGAGTATGTGCTAGGTATTGTTGTCTGCTGCTGCTCTTGATTAGCCAGAGGTGGAGGTATGGAAAGACATGAAACGCACCTCAGCCGAGGTGCATGGCCATCACTGCCCGGCACACTGGGAGCTCTAGAGACTCCGACGGGTAGGACTTTGAATTAGACATATTACCAACTACCACAAACCAAAGATACTGGTGCTGGGCAGTGTAGATGGGGGAAGGAGGAGTGTTTGAAGTCTAGCTCCATCCGCTTGGTGGAGCAGTGGTTGTCAAACAAAAGAGCTCTAACAAGACGTGCTGGTTTAGCAGCCTCAGTTCTAGGATGGGCTGGAGGGTACCGTCCTTCTTTACAATGAAGTAGTACAGCGAGTATGTGCTTTTCCCTCATTGATGTGGTGATATGAGCCGAACAGCACCCGTTTATTGGAGTGCTTGAACATAGTATTCGAGGACAGTGAGGTGGCCTTGACTGAGGCTGTGGAGGGAAGATGGAATGTTGGGGGATGGGAGAGGAAAGCGGGTGGAAGGGAATTCTAAACTGCAACTGTGCAAAAAAAAAAAAAAAAAAAGTTGGTTCGAGTTGAAGGGATGGAAATCCTTTAGTCTCTGCCTGAAAGCAGTTGCGTGATTTGGAGGAGAGGGGATGGAGTGTGGGCAAATCAGTTTTTGGAGGCAGAAGCGCTCCTTTGCAGAGCCTCCGCTTCCTGTGTCTTATTGTTGTTGCCTGAGTAGCTACCTACTGTATACCCCCTTCATAAAATGCCTCCTATTGCTGCTGGTAGGTTTGCTCCTGGCTGGATGGGAAGAGGGTACTCCCCCACGCCTGGGTTGCTGTGTGTGAAAAAGTTCCCCTCGGAATGGCAGACTACAGGGTACCTAAGGAGTTTACTATTTTGGTGACCTTCTTTATCTTTTCCAACTTCTTATCCACTCGGGGCTGAAAGAGATGTTGGCCATCAAATAGAATGACTTGTACCCCGAGATTCATATTGGACCTTCAAGATGCTGGTGGTATGGGCAGCACCCAGTGAACAATGGACATTTGCTTTGGAGATGCTCTTCCCTGATCTTCCAGCAGGTCTCAGGGAGGTGCTGCATCAGCTCCTCCGTTTCCTCACAGTAAAACGTGTTGTACCTTGACAGCAAACCAACTGAACTGGTAATACACCAATGGGTGGTTGCTTCGACCACAAAGCTGTTGCCTGTGTCATCAAGGCGCTTACTCTCCTTGGATGCCAAAGGGCGTCGGCTGTGGCTTGAGCAGAGGCACCCTTTCGTGTAGTATGAATCACCAAGGAGTCTGGGGGAACCTCGCCACAGTTGTAGAGTGGATTGTTGTGAGAATCTTTGAATTTCTTCCTGATCCATGCCATGAAACCCTTGGCCTTGACAAGGTGTCTGAAATTATCCGGGACCATCTTTAACATAGCCTTAGCATATGGAACGACTGACAGATGTGTTCAGTACTGGAGACAGTGAGGATCACATACGTCTCGGGAAGATGCTCGACCTGTCTGAACCTGATGGTGGTTGAGTAGGTGCCCATGCAGACTGAAAAATAATATATAAAAACATAAAAAGCATGGGTGGGGCAAGGAAGCAGCACAGAGGATGTGAGGTGAGGAGGAAGCAGGTCACTAAGCCAAGAGTAAGTTGAGGAAGCAACAGACAAGGTGGCAGTAGAGTGAGAAGCACACAATGGGGCAGTTAATTGGGGCAAAGCAGCTCACGAGGGAGAGGGGGAAAGAGAACACATGCACTCTTGTGGAATGCTGAATGAAATAAAAGTAGCTCCCTGAATGTGAGCAGTGGACTGTTAGAAGTCATTCCATCAAAAGAATAGTAAAGAAGCTTTGCTTCAGGAGAGGGGTAACCAAAGAAGTGGATGGAAAGACACTTATTAAAAAAAAATAAAAAAAACAAGCATATGAGTAACATTAAAGTCAAGCAACAGTAAACGGTGAGTTGCCTCTAAGCAACAGTAACTTTTTGGTACGATCCAAAAGAGGTCTTTTGACAACACACAGCTGTCTACAGGCAACACCTAAGAATTGTAATGGCTTGTAGGGGCACAATGAGGCTGAGCAGCACCATGCTGTATTGCTAGTGTTGGCTGCACACAGGTAGCCTATGCTCCTGTCATTTAAGCTCACCTGAGTTTTACAGTAATAACCAAGGTAGCAAGAGGGACTGTTGGGGCTCTATCAAGCCACTAAACTCCCAGCATCAGTTCTTCACTGTCACCTGGGTATTCATGCACACAGAGAGGTTAGCTACATAGAGAACAGAGTGCCCTGCTTCACAACGCATGTCTGAAATTGAGAAGATGAAGATCTGGGGATAACGGAGGACAGAGTTTCACCTTCCATGACTAAACATCAGAAGGAGGACAAGAGGCGAGACCAGCAGTGGTTCTCCAACTCGATACCAAAGATGGAAGAGTTGCATGTAGCTCCAGCTGTCAGAAGCAGTGGTGGGTGGGTGTTAAGAGCACGTTGAAAACGCAGTATAACCTGAGCTGGGGTGAAGATTTATAGACTCAAGCGATTAGATGGTGGTGAGAGAAAGTGTCAGTGTCCCATTGATTGCATTTGGAGAACCTCCTCCCAGTTGTGATTAGGGTCACACCACACTCCACTACCAGAGGGGCCTATGACTCGTCCTTTAGTGGCTCCCAGCAGCTTTCTATGACCTTTTTGACCATGAGTGGATTTGAAAATCTGCGACCATTAGGTCTTTGCCTCCCTCCATTCAAGCTACTGACCCACACTTCCAAAGTCCCTCATAACCCGGGACCTGCCTACATCAACCACAGCCTGAACTTCCACCAACCAGCCCCATCCTCCTCCCTATCAGTCGCCCACACTCCCCGCATCCACAGAATCACCAGCGATGACGCTTCTCCTCCTACCGCACAGCAAAAGCTTGCAACGCCATCCCCCTGCAGGTTCGAACCTCCCCACCTCTACCAGGATTTCGTAAAGCACTTAAGACCTGCCTATCCGACTGAGCCAACTGCCCTCTGCAAGCACCTGGATACCCTCGGGGGTGATAAGCAGCGCTGTACACATAGACTGATTGAGATCCCCTCCACCATACCACCCAAGTCTCTAAATCAATAAGCTGAATTAACATATCACAGTATTCTAACATGCGTGATCTAATAATTAATTCCATATACAAACCCATTAGATAAACGTGGGTCAACGGTTTCTATATGTAATAATTAATACCCCATTCCGGAGCAAAGACCGGAAGGGTGCCCAGAGGGGATGCACTACCAGCCACGGGTTTGGAGCCTGTTCCAAAATGGCAATTGAAAAAAAACATAGTTTTCCTTCCCTTTTAATTGTCGCGCTTGACACCAAGCAGCCCAACACATTCTGTTAAAAGCAAAACACATATTCTTACATACTTTAAGGCTACACTGCCACCTGCTGGACTCCGCGTGTAAACCCTTTTCAATCCTCGGAAGAGGAGTAAAGGCATCTCGGAACACTTAAAGCGATATTTCGAGACAAGACTCAAGTATTGTGGGGAGGTGCCTCAGGGAGGGTTGTAGCGCCAATCCACTCAGAGAGCGCGCTACGCAGTGGATGCGAGGTTGAAGGGTGTTGTCTGTTTGAGTCTATGTGGGAAAGGCTTCAGGGTCGTGACTGAGGACCACCGAAGTGCGTTTATCGTGACGATGTACCCGACAGTGTGATGTCTGAGTGAGAGATGAAGGAGCATTTTTATAGCTTGAAGTATGGTGGAAACTCTGATTTAGCGACCCGGGCAAGATGTGGGCCGTCTGGGTGTGGCTCGGCCCTTGACTCATGGAGCCATCAGAGCTGAACCAAGTCTCGTGCGGTTTTAATAAGCAAAAACTGCTAAATGTAGAACAAAAAGCGCTGGAAACCCAAGACGGTCTCCAGCAGCCATGCATTTGCCAGCTCGGGCAGAGCAAAATATGCGGGATGTCCAAGACCTCTTATCAAAGTAATTGTTGTTATTGATGGGGGTGGCCCTCGCTTGAAATCCTACAGTTTATTAAATCAGGGCAGGGGAAGGATATTCAATTAAAAAAAAAATTCCTGCCTTTACTTAAATTACTCCTTTCTAGAAATTCAGTTTATATATCTATCGTGTCAGACTACATTAACACATGATGTACGTATTAATTGAACACACTCCACTAATGTAATTCAGGACACAAATAATGAATTACAAAGCATTGCCCTGTGGTGGTAAGTTGGAGGAGCGACAATGTATATTCAACTCAGCAAGTGGATGAATATCTGAAACAGGTAACCCCGGCTCAAATCCCGGCTGTCCACTGGGCCAAACTGCCTGACCCTGGGCTTATTACTTTACGTTTCTATGCCACATTTTGACTGCCAAATCCGAGTGCACCTTAAAGTACTTCAAATCGAGTTGTGTGCTACATAAAAATCTTACTTGTACATGATTTAGTAGCCAATGTTGCTTCACACGTACATGCATGCCAACATTCTGAAATAAGAGAAAGATTTAAAAAAGTAGGACCATACTTTCACCGTAAGCTTTCATTGAAGCAGAGGCAATTTCATGAGGGAGACTGCTAAAATGAGGCCGTTTTTTGGCTTAAAAAACTGTGAGCTTCCTGTCTGAATCGGGCCAGTTGGAATTTATGCACATCATAAACATTTTGGCCATATTATAATAGTTAGTGTTTGGCTCTCACAGTCAAGGCAGATCCCTGTCTCGATTCCGCAACTGCACCAAGGGTCAGTGCTTAATAGGCAGCTTAGCATCACATTTATTTTGGGCATTTGGAGGAGAGAGGTTGTATGAGCAAGCAATACTTAACAGAAACGATTTTCAGACTACCTACAGAGCTATTTTTCTGTCAAAGAGCATGACCAATGTAACTGAATAGTTTAAAAAAAAAAAAAGAAGGACAAATACTCCAAACCAGTGGCTCCCAAACTGGGGTCCAGTGACCCCTGGGGGTCCGCGAAATCTGCTCAGTTGATCCTTGACTGCTTCATTACTGGAACCTGGGGACCCCCACTGAATTATTATTGGAATCCGTAGACTGCTTAGTCTACGGATTCCAATAATAATTCAGTGGGGGTCCCCAGGTTCCAGTAATGATGAAATAGGGGTACACAGATGTCAAAAGGTTAGGAACCACTGCTCTAAACTTTTTTGGAACCTTTAATTGAGTCTATCAATTTAGAGCATAATATTAATAATGTTTACTAAAGTTTAAAATAAACCGCACAAAATCTATCGATTAAAATTAATGCAAATTATTGAAATAGTTTAAAACAAGTAATGGAAAACCCAGTAAGTCTACGATCAGCTGCTGCGCCTTTGGCTTCGTCAATGCTTCCTTTGTTATGATTTCTGTAAAACATTTTGTAAAATGTTATTGCTGGGGAGCTACCGGCCAATGTATTTTTTGGTCTCATAATGCATATGTTACCATAGTATCCCCTGGCACCGGAGGGACTACTTATTGTGCGGATGTGCTCCTCGTGAAAGAGCAGAATGTCGTCACTTACAGTGAAGTTAGCCAATGGCTGGAGTGGCAGACACATTGCCCCATGCCGTATTCTGTAGTGGGCGGAAGAATACTGTGAATGATAGAACAGTCCAATGGATCTACAAGGCTGGCTGAAATCCTGTAGAAGTTAGTACATTAGATATGTACTTTTAGTAAACTAACAAAGATGGGTCTAAAAACAGATCGAAATGTTATAGTTGCAATAAAAATACGTTTTTGGGGCCATAAAAAATGACAACTTATCGTTTTCACTTAGGCTCACCGAATCAAGGAGACAAGGTTTGAGATATTTACTGCTTAACCCATCTAACCCTTCACGTTAATTATAGCACGACAGCGCCATGTGTTAAAAACGCTACCTGCATTTACTTAGTTTCTAACAACTAGTTCCTCCACATGGCTAATCCTATATCTGCCAGGCTTATATACACTGTAGTTATACTACAGTTAAGTTTACAAAAAGTCGTTTCTAACTCCAATGTACACGATTACAGTGAAGCAACAACTCTAGTCTCAACATGGAGGGGAATATCTCCACAAACACCTAAAGAAAGCACTTAGAAACAAGATCAAAATTACCTTCATTATAGCCCAATCAGTAAAAAAATTATGTGATAACTAAGAGGGGCATCCAAATACTTGGACGTACCAGTGGAAGAAAGGTAACTACTTTGAATGATTTTGAAGTAACATGCAGCTTGAAGACATTTTTGTAAAGAAACAAAATAATATGCAACTACTGATTTCCAACCTCAAGAAATAGACCTTACTTCAAATTAACTAATTAACCTCAAAGTAGATGACCACAGTTTGGCTGCATTTCTAAAATTCACCTCAATAAGGATCGGCATGACCCAGCCTTACTCCCCCACATGGGTGGGCACATGTGAGGAAGAGTGGCTGTAAGAAGATGTACTTCATACTCCTGAGAAGAAACTATGCTGTAAAGTTTGCTGTATCCTACAGGACAGACCCTTTTCAGCTAAAGGATTTAGGAGCTTAGGGCCAGATGTAGCAAAGGTTTTTTTCCATTCTGTGTCTATTGGAAAAAGTGCTCGTACATATGGCCCTTAATTCCCAAGTTCTCAGCGATAAGACCAAAGCATCCCTCAGGTCTTCACACACAACAACCAGAGCTTTCCACAGAGATCTCAGAACCAGCATTTACTCTACCAAGTATCCACATTAGCTCCTGCTAAAAAAACAAAAACAGAAAAAGGACCAGAGCACGTCAGAGCAGCAGAAGTGGTAAAAATGTAGTCAAAAATGAAAAATGTAATACAATATAATACAGCAGACACCCATTCACTAGGGGTACAAGGACTATGTGCTGCAGTGAGCAGAAAGCCAGTGGAGGTGTCGGTCAGCGTGAGGTGAGAATGCTTTCCCACCCCAAGATGGAGTTCAGAGAGTGCCATTTTCTTTGTGGTGGTGTGAAAGTGGTGCAGCGTCACAAGAATATCCTTGAAGCCTTTATACACCAGAGAGGGGAGGATGCTTAGAACTGGAAGCACGCGCCGCAATGAGGTAGTTCATACTCACGGGAATGCCTTGGAGCTGCGGCTTGTCCAGGAGATTGTGCAGCTCGTTTCGAGAAGCTTCTATCTTTTCACGGTCAGCAGCGTCAACCATATACCTGTTCACAAGAGATAGCATAATATTTTTCTAATGCAAAGTCCATAGTACACTTACAACACCACTTCAGGCTAGTGAAATGAAAAGCAGAGAAGGAGCACTTTACTCTCCTGACAGCAATATTGTATTCACAGGTACAAAGCTCTTAACACCAACACACCACCAGACCCGGGGGCGCTCCTCTCGTGCTTAGTACACAAAACCCGTGCAGGTGAAAACTGCTGGGGCATTTTTTTCCTTTGGTGGGATTTTATGCAGATAAGTGGAGTAAAAACGTAGTGAACTGTGGCTGGGAGGTTCCTACTTTCTGGCAAAAATAAGACAAGCTAATCACCACCAAATAAGAAATTTGTACACATCCATAATAAGTGCCTAGATAAATAGCTTCAAAAAGAGCATTAAGTTTAAAACTTGAAAAGGTGAAATAGTTTAAAAGCTACAGCAATAGGTCACGGTTTAATCTGCTAACCTGTGAAGACAGACATGCACAAAATGTGCATTTGTTGGCAATGTGAGGCCAAAAAAAGGGAGAGGAAGGGTGATGTAAAATATTCCCTCGACATTGTAAACGCATGCAGTCCATTGGAGACTGAAAAGTGCTCCCAAATATGCAGTAGGTGAGATAAATACTTCTATTGGAAGAGGCAAGATGTGACAGGCAAAGTCTCCAGCCAATGGCTGAAAGGTTGGTCCAAAAACTACTTATCTGGTATAGAGGGGAGGGGCCAAAGTCCTGTCTGTAAACTAGAATTAGGCCTCCTTAGACAGCTGTGTTGACCCAGGCCTTAAAAAAGGGACCACTATTTAACAGCAATAACAAAATATGTGGAACCGAGTTTCAATCAGTTCCTGTTTGTCCTAAAATTTGAAGCCGTTGTCAAACCTTACCAAAACTGCAAGAGGTGGAACATTATTTGAGTCCTGTGAACATGTTGATGGCACTCTGTGGGCAGCTCTAAATGGTCCTTGTTAAAAGCTATTCTGGTAACTGAGACAGTCTAGGTAGGGGCTGATGCCTCAGCTAGACCTCTCAAACATGTTAATTTCCAGTTATTTACACCAAGAAAATAAGGGCAGAAGTAAGACTCAAGGGGGCTAGTCACGTTTTGCATTTTATATTTTTATAAATATTTTTGTCCTTCCTCCTCCCCGTGCTGCCAGCAATAAGTACCAAAGCCCCGTTTAAAAAACAGCAATAGAGCCCCCCACAACCAGCGCATAGAGCCTAAATAGCCAGTGGCGTAACGAAATTGAAAGGGGTCCCCACCCTGCACAGTAAATGGAGGGGTTCCCCCTCTCCCTTTCGGACTATCGCCGGAGCTCTCCGGCCAGGGCGCTGTGCTGAGGCCCCTCCCCTCCCCCCCCGGAGCTTGAAGCTCGGGGCTCCGCCCCCTGCCGCACCGCTAAGGTTGCGGGGGCCTTTGTTACGCCAGTGGAAATAGTACATTAGCGACTTACACTATAGCGTTAACTCCTCGGCAGTATCTCTCCCACATGCTCCGGAATCGAGGCTGTCCACCGATGTCCCAGATCTGAGAAAGGAGAACAGAAAACGCATCACTGGAAATGTGTCCAGTAAAGAGGACAATGCTGAGCTACAGGTACCAGCGTGAACTCCCTGAATGTTGCAAGTGTTGTCAATCAGGATCTGCAGACAGAGGTAGGCACCAGCAAAACAAACATCCAGCACACCTACCTGTCAGTGAGAGCTGGCTGAGATCAGACAGCTTAGAGAGTTAAGGGTTTGCTATTCCTATCACTGTGAAATACAGCCCCTATAAAATGTGCTTATCAAGTTCTCCCTTTATAGTCAGTAGCAATGTACATGCTGCCTCCTGCCCTATGGCCATACCGCAAAAAGGAAAAGTTAAACTACAAAGAATCGACTTTTTCCTGCTCTGGATGCGGCAACTGCTTTAAGTATCACGTGATTTCCAGCCACTGGTCAGCTGTATAGCTGACCAAGTTCAGATGGCTCTGTGGCTTTAACAATGGTGCAGCAGGTGCAGTTCACAGGGGCCCAGATCCCTGAGGGGCCCAATAAATCCTTATAATTGTATTTTCATACCCCAACAGCAGTGAAAGGGGCCATTTTCTAGCTTGCACCAATGTCTGTAGAATCCTTGCTATGGTACTGCTTGAACATACACTGCTGATATTAGGTACTGCAAGCCTAAACAAGCATTGGCAAAGCGAATAAGTGTCGCCAATCTGAGAACTATAGGGTTAGTCCATGTCTTTTAGCTACGTGTTCAGAAATGGAGTGGATGTATGTGGCGTGGAATTGAAATATGTGTAGTGTAACCATGTTATGATGCAGAGTGGATTTATGCGGAGTGTAATTATGTAGAGTGGAGTGGCATGTAGTTAAGTTTAACTATGTGACACAATGTTAACTTATACTGTTTGGAGTTCAATTATGTTGTGCGCAATTATGTGGGTTATGGTGAAATTGTGTGGCCTGGAATTGTGTGGTGTTGACTGGAGCAATGTATAGTGGAATTATATGGCACGGTGTGCAGTGGTATTAAGTGGCCAGTAATTATGTGGTACCGAGTGTAGTGGAATTACGTGGAGTGGGATTGTATGTCATGGAGTGTAATTATGCAGAGTGGTATTCAGTGGTATAACAAAACATAACGGGGGGGGGTCCAGCAAAGGACATGGAGCCCCCCCACCCCTGCCCCCACAACCTACCACTTTTGCTAAGGGGACCCCCCTAGCGCTCAGGGACACCTGCACAGCAGGGATGCGGGGACTTATGTTACACAACTGGTGGGATTGTGGAGTGGCATGTAGTTGATTGGAATTATGTGGTGAGGTGCTGAATTATGCGGCATGATGTAGAATTCTGTGGTGTGGTGTGGATTGGATGTATGTGGTGTGTAGTGGAATTATGTGTTGTAGAGTGGAAGTATGTGGTTTGTTGTCGAATTATAAGGTGTAGAATGGAATTGTGTGGAGTTGAATTCTGTGTTGTAGAATAATGTGGCATTGATTTATGCATTAAACAAGGTTTTAAAACAGAGGTGTGCATCACATCCTAGAGTTTTGAGTCAAGCACTTCTGACCCTCCCTCTCTGCCCCACGCCATCAGTATTCACTGCTTGCAGATGCTCTTCCCCTAAGTGACCACTCAAGTTCTCCTCCCAGCCCACAGCACCTAGCCAAAAAAAGATTTGAAGCAAACCACCAAATGAAAGTGGACAAAAACTACCTACGCCTGCTGCAGTTGTTCATAACAAATGGGACAATTTAAACTATAATATAGCTCCAGCTACACAGAAAATAGCAAGTGAGTTGAGCACAGAATTCTATCCAAAGTACACAGCCTGAGAGGGAGAGAAAAGTGAATAAGGCTCTACACCTTTGCACCGGAAACTTATCTAGTGTAAAGAAAACATCACTGTATTTCAAGCATTTTCAATGCAGTAGCTCTCGCATTTACTTGGTTGGGGCTACTGGCATTGTAAATGCCTAACTTGACTTTTTTGCCATATTAATTGGTCAACCCTTCCACATATTTTAGTTCTTTCTGCTATATAATTCCAGTGGCCCTGCATATAGCTAAAGGGCTAGCAGTCCTACTGGAATATTTTTTAAACAAGGCCCTTAAAATACAAACTACTCCCAGGTGCAAAACATAGTTACTTGGCAGCTGGTACAGGCGACACTGCCCGCGGGGCAATGAATAAATAATTGTACTCCAAGAATAGTGCTTACTGGATCACAGTCCCTTTACTGCAGCCTGGGGAGTCAAACAAAACGCCCATGATTTTTCACACACTGGAGGAGGGCCACCTCAAATGATATCAATGATCCTCAGTCAGTCTTGAGCTGAAATATTAGTTATAGAATATTGACCATTGAACAGCATAGTCAACTGTAAGCTCTCTTCTAGGTTATGTTTATAAATACATGCACACACCAAGTTTCACAGACTCAAACGTATGTAGTTAGGTTTCTGCTATGTATTTTCAGCTTGTATCACATTATAAAATTAAAACTACAAGTCCCAGAATGCAAAGCTGAAACAAACTAAATGAGCAAATCGTGCATCATACTAAGGAGCTGGACAATTTTACAAATACTACTGCAAGGGCTGGTTTTCAGCTTGTATCATGTACAAAAATAAAACTACAATTCCCAGAATGAATGTGTGCTGAAAATAAGGTGTACTAAGCAGATCAGAGTGCATGTAAGGTAAAAATGTAAAAATAACTCTGGCGATCTATGTTCTTTCTGGAGAGAGAGCATACTTTTGTCTAGTGGAAGCTTGGAGTCATCATAAAGTAGCACGCAGGGTTAATGTGCCTGCTGCAAATAATGTGTACTAGGCAAATCACAAAGTGCATTTAATGTAAAAATGTCAAAATAACTCTGGTGATTTATGTTCTTTCTGGAGAGAGAACACACTTTTGTCTAGTGGAAACTTGGAATCATCATAAGGTGGTGCACATGGTTAATATGCCTGCTGCAAAGAACGTGTACTAAGCAGATCAGAGTGCATAAAATGTAAAAATGATACCACCAATCGAGTTTGCGCTGTGAGCGCCATGGCAGCCACGAAGCGTAGGCAAGAGAAAAAAGTAGTTTGTCCACGCTGAAGTATATCGGCAATCGTGCAAATATCCCTGTAACAGGGTCAGTGTCCAAGGCGGAAACCAATCCGCCCCAAGGCGGGAGAAACAAAGCATTTACCAAAGCCATCAAGTGATTTTTGAAATGTAAGCCCACGAATAAATGAAAGTGATGGGCGTTAGGTGGACATGGTTAAAAGCCCACAATACTTACAACAGGTCAAAGGGCCAGCGTGCTCGACCTAAAAATTGAGAAATTGCACAAAAGTAGAAGCAACTGAACTGATAGCAAGGGTACGAACAGTCAACAGCAATTATACAGAGGAGGCAGCTGGTGATGGACAAGAGTGGGGAGTGTGAAGTCTTCACTCCATTTTTGGAGAGGTAACACCCAACTCCATTAGCCCCAGGCTGCAAGATGTTGGTGGTATTATAATTTACTGAATGAAATAAATTGTTTTCATACAACTGGCATTCTGAACTCACATATTTGAAAAGTCTTTCTTACGTCATAATGGAAAAAAGGGAGTTTTGGTGAAATAACATTTTTGCCTCAGGTCAAACAATTTAAGAGAGTAAGCCGTGATTAATCCTTGTTTTCTGGTTTCACTTTATATAAATCAGCCACTAATTGGATAGCTATTTGTCATTCCTTACTTATTTTTTACCTCTTTGTGCTTTTTTTGTGCGTTTTTATGTAGTTTGAGCTCGAGCCGAAGATATTGAAGGCGCTTTACATGAGCATAAGTTAACTGACACATGGACACACTCATTTTTGTGGTCTTCTAGGGCACAGGGAGATTATGTGATTTGTCCAGAATCACAGGATGTTGAACTTACGCCAAGACTGAAACCTGGTTCCCCAGTTCCAATGTTGGAAGCGCTGGCCATAACGCCACATCTTGTTTAGTGAAATGGCCACATTAAATCTAATTCTGCCCAGCACTAGTCCAAGCTGAGCTATGTCATTTGTTCAAACACTAAACAGACTATGTTGTTAATTGAAGGGTTTCTACAATGTTTCAACTTCAGTGCGCTAGACTTGGAGATACAGGCATCGTTTGAAAAAGTGCCTCTGCAACTGTCATTTCGAATTTTCTGTTTTGAATACTACTCAATGTTTTTGTCAAATGTGTATGTGTTAAAACACTTTTTGTGGAGGTGAAGGGAGGAACATATCTTGGTCAATTGGAAGCCCTCGTGTTGGACGTTTCCAGGGTTTTTTCTGTGTAAAGCCACTTCATACAGGAAGAACTCGAAATGCACTATTAACCTCCAGTAAAATAGTGTTGTGATTGGCTCCTCTCGTTTTCTCACCAATCAGAAATCCAGTGTTGCAGTCTCAGATTTAAGCACTAGCAAAACGGGATGGCGGAGCAGGCAAAAATGGGATGCAAACAAAAAGACGCAGGTGGGCAACAAACAACAAACATGTTTACTTACGATGACGCATGTCTGTCCTAGCGCATGTTGTCACCTCCTGCAAAAAGCGATTCATTAAAAGGTATTAGCCCTGGCCTGTCCTCTGATATTAAAGTGAAATCTCCCTGCCCCTAGCAGCCTATTGGGTGCACCCCCTTCACAAGCGCCTCCCTTGGAAACAACTCCGCATGACTGGCCAAATAAATGTGACCTCAGCGTGAATCCTTGCTCCAGCAAAAACCTGCAAAGGTCTACGAATGGTTCTTTGAAGGGGACTTCAAGTTGCGATCTAGAAACCTCAATATTAAATGACCACACAATCTGGGTGCTTTTTCAAGAAAGAGTCACAATTTCTGGATGTTTTGTCGAATCGACTTACAGTTTTCTAATGAAGTGTTATGTCCAACTACGTGGGATTCAAAGTGAAGTAATCGGTGTTCAGCATGCCTTTCTACGTCTCACTTTGAAGTCAGAGAATTAAAGTAAACAGGCCCCTCGGGGAAACAGCGCTTGACATTTGACCTCGTTTTTGAATACACAGCAAATGTGACGAGATAAGAACAGGATCTACAAGCCTGTTTACAGAGGAGCATGGAGCAGGAATGATAGTGCACTTTTTGCACTTCTTGGTGTGAAAAAGGAGCTGATGTTGCTTCCTGAATAGACTGCTAAATGTGATTTACTATAAACAAAAACTGCATTTAGATATATATGGAACACTGGACTTTTGCTCGCTTCATCAACAAACTGTTGCAAATGAATACATACGATTTTGTTTAAAGTCCGATTTAGTATGAAGTCCGGGCATTGGCATACTCTTCAAAACAACAACAAATGGCAGATATTTTTCTTTTGAAAAGGTGTCAACCCTCCTTGGGATGGGTGGCCTGACACCAGGTTATTTTTTTGACATTGGAAGGAAAGCACAAAAAAATAATAATTTATGAGTAATTTCAAGAAATGGAGAGAAGAAACATCTGAGGAAGGTGTTGTACAAAAGAATAGATCTAAAAAGTTACTTTTAATCAGGAACCCACGTTTTGTAAACGCCCCAACCACACCCCATGACCTTCATCATCAGAAAACTCGAACTTTCGTCTTCAGCTCTTTGAGAAAATGAAAAGGATTCCAATATTAGCGTCCGACTTGAAGTACACACATATTGTAGGTGCGTCATATCTGACAAACACAACATGGAAACACATCTCACACAGGATTAAAATCAAATACTTTGGTTGTGTTCTATGTGAGCGATAAGGATTGTGCCAATGAAAGGAACTTACCACAACGTGTAGTTCTTACAACTTCCAAACCAGTGCTTTAAACAGAGACACTGTCAGGCGAGTACCTCTGCTTCTTTAATTTGAATGGAAGAGAACCCAGACTTCTGAGCTATGCAGCAATACATTTTAAGGTACCAGCACTTTCTAAGCAGACAAGCACACTGTATAGAGAGTAGCAGCATTTCTGTATTTGCACTTAAATCACTGCTCCAAACACACACCCTTCACGGTACAGCAGGCAATGTTCTACGCACCTCGTGTAGGTAGCTAGTGAAATATAAATAGTGGAATACAATTTGGCAGCCATGGTGCTAGTAATTCGAAGGCCACCCTTCTTAGGATTTTAGACAGTGGGCTCACATCAGAACCAGTTCACCAAGAATGTACTGTAACACCCCTACCCCCCATTCCACTTACAAAGCTCACTGCTGCTGAGCCCTCAGGCCTCACACCAGCACAAACCTCCACTGAGCAGCAAGGTACAGTGGACTGCACCAGCTGCAGCCATACCCGTCGCCTCAGCCACCGGGAAACATTGTTCGACCTATTAGATAACTGTGTAAACTAATGACTGAATAAAGTGGGCCCATGAGTGTAAATATCACAGTCATCCTGGAGGACGTATATTTCTAAGTACTTAAAGGGGAAATTCAATAATTTATGTAATGTAGTTTATCATTAAATTAATATACACACATTTGATAAGACTAATATTCCCGGTTGACGATTAAAATAAGAAATAAATATGCTTCTGCAAAACTACTGCCAAATATTGATTACAAGACACACACACTTTTTTTTTCATTTTTTTTTTTTAAATGCTTCTTCGCTCAATACTTGGACACTCACACTTACCTCATCTGAATCTTGCCCGTTCATTTCTCTTGTGCTAGCTAGATTTTTTAACACAAATTTTCAGAGCATCAGCTGCAACAGCTGAGACCCTCACAGAGTAAAGCACCAGGTTAAATCCCGGTCTTCCGATGTGTCTGTTGTTCAGACAGCCTTGCAGTCATGGGGCGCAGAGGAGCAAGCGGGAAGATAAGGATTGGGGGGATGGGACAGGAAAAAAAAAACAACAAAAAAAACACCAGCCAATTGTTTACATTTTGCTGTTTGGGGACATCCAACAGCTGGTAGCTGAACAAGATAAGAACCTTATTTATGGGCCTGTTTCCAGAAATGGGGCTGCGCTGGGAGTGAGTGAAAACACCGGTACTCCTGAGATGGGCTTGTAAACTAAGAAAAAAGAAGTTCCTAAAAAGGTAATAAAATGTGGGACAAAGGAGGGAATAGTGTACTTGATCCCTGCTCTCAGAGCAAGGGGCATGCTAAATGCATGCCATGGGCAAATGGGGACAAAGAATGGGAGGGCGACGATGGAGACAGCAAGTGGGCAGCGTACTGGCAGGCTGAAGCCCACAAAGTAGAATAGAGCTTGTCTCTCCAAGACAACGCATGCGCAGTCTACAGCCGAGACATAAAAAGTAAGCCAAGTTTTAATGGGCCTGTACAATACAAGTAGTTTAGAACCTGCTAATTTAAGAGAGGGTAAATGTATTACACAAGAAGTGCAACTGTGCAACTTATAAAGCTGGTGCGATCTTGTTGGATGTTGTTAAATAATCCCTTAATCTGTTTCACACCAGTGTTGCCTCAAAGGAGTATTTCTTCAGGATCTATTTGTCAATGGGAAACATTAGGGAAAAATACTCTTCGTATTCCATTGACAGAACTTCTCCTCAGAGGAAGTCTACAAAAAACCTATACGTTAATTCGTGATCTACCCCAAATACAAAAGAAAAGCAAAACATCTTCCGAAAATCCTGTGGTGGGATGGAGGCACTGTTGCAGTGGTTCTCCTGCCAATGTCACTCATTTTAGATTTTCAGTCTTGTAGAGCTGGTGTGTGTGGTGTGGAGAGATGGGAAAAACACTTATCAATGCATTCTGCAAATGGACATAAGGGAGATTTTCCAGCCACCCTTAAAAAAAATTCTTCCTGCTTGAAAAATCAACACTGTAAAACGAACAGGATCATATCAGCCTCAATATTTGGCTTGTCACCATAACCAAACTCCACCAAGCACAAGCTTTCCCCACAATGCATCCATCAATTGCACAGTCCTAAAGGCACAACTTTACATAGAATTATATACATTTACAACAATAACAATGCAAATCCTCCAACTTCAAGTTTTGTTTTAGAGGGCAACCAATAGCAAAATTACTTACTAAAAAGATAGGCTTTGAGATTCCATATAAAGACTACTGTCTACAGGATTTAGCAGAGTGGAATAATCCACCATATAGGCTTATTTTAAGAACATATGATTTTTACAGTAAATCAGGCCTGCTACCTCTGTCGTAAGGCTTCAAAATAAACAGATCAGCCTTGATCGTCAGCTTGTCACCATAACCAACTGTGTTGAGCATAAACGTTTCCACAAAGCAAAAACTACAATAAAATATAATGTATTTAAGTAGGAACACATGCATGTGGCCCAATAAAAGCTTGTCAAGAGGAAGATCAAGGTGTGACTAAAAGGCAAATGCCCTCTATTATAACTGCTTCTTAAAGCTATTTTTTTGGTGAGCATGAGCAGACCTAAAAAATCTTCAAACACCAACAGTTTAATATAAAATATCACTGCTTACTGGACTATAGTATGTATGCTAAATTTTTCACCCATTAACAATACTAGGAATTTGTGCTGATGTTGTCAATCGACCTTTCAGACAATAGCGAAGATAGAACACACTATCCTTTCCTTTAGCTGTGCTAGGGCCATAGATGCGGCTATCACCAGGCACAATAATAACAAAAAATAACAAGTTAGTCACAAACAGCAGCATAACTGCGGCTCTCGAAGACCCTCTAAGCTCAGCTTGAAGACTAGATCTGGTCAGTTAGACAGAAGAAGAGTGTGCAGTGTTGAGTTTTGACACCGATGAAAGAGGGAGTGGGAAAAGCAGCATTATGGGAAATTTTACCACAACATCTGAAAAGGTGATTCTAAAGGGATGTCCATATGAACTATTCCTTGAACAGTATATGTATAACATTACATGATCTGTAAGCTGTTATAATGTATACTTCCTTATAGGCTTGAAATTCTAGGATATTCAAAGCATCACACCGGTCACGTGGTCAGACCATCATTTGGTAACTTTCCAACATAAAACACCACAAATCAACACACCAAAAACTACCTTATGTACATCCACCTATTCAACCATGGAAAAAACTCAATTTTGAATACTCAAACGGAACTAACAGCCAACACATATCTAGACACAATAAATTCTGTTCAAAAACGTTATGAGTGGCTACAGGAATCGTTCAATACCCTAATACCACTCACTCAGAAAAACTAAACACAAGACACAATTAAACAAGCACCTTGGAGAAATAAAGAACTCAAAAAGATAAAACAACAAATCAGAATGCTGCAATGAGCCTGGCTCAGAACAAAACAATATTCAAGACAAACTTCATCTACACAAGCTCAACAGAATATACAATCATCAAAAAAGGTAAAAAAGGTGCTGAGAAAGAATTCAAAATGCTATATCTGTAAATAAAGAATCTGATAACATTCTCAACAACTTTTGAAAACCTAAATGCATTGAAGGAACTTCCCCAATTACTCAAGAATTCACAGACAAACTGGAAAATCATTACACAACCAAGACTGACACATTGGGCTCATATTTAAAACAAAGGAAAACCACCAGCACCAACCAGTTTCCAAATATCCCCTCCAAGAGTAAGCCAACCCAGTCCCTTCAAACAAGTATCACAAAGTGAATTTATGGATCTGGTCAAAGCAGTCATTCCTTCCGGCTCCCCTTCCGATCCTTGTCCACCACACATCTCCAGGAGCATTCTTTTATCTACCTTTGCTGTCACACCAGTAAATGAAATCATCAATAATTCTTTAAACAACAGGAATCTTTCCTGAAGACCCTAAATAGTAGTTCATATGCCCATGATTAAAGAAAACAAACCTGGACCCACATGATCCCAAAAACGACAGACCGACTTCAAATGGGCCTTTACTAGTCAAAATGATTGAAAGAGTAGTTTTCGCCCAGAGTTAACAATTCATTGAAGATAACTCCATACTTTCATACTACCAAACGGGATTCCGCCCAGGAAGAGGCACTGAATCTGCCCTCATCGTCATCTGGGATGATCTTAAAAACAGAATAGACCGCAATTGCTGCACTACTTCTCCTTGACCTCTCAGATTCCTTCATAACAGTAGACCAGGAAACCCTTATACAACAAATCAACAAAGCGGGCGAAGTGGGAACTGCTCTCGACTGGATCACATCCTTCCTTCAAAACAGAACAAACGCCATCCACACTCCCCCTTTCTCGTCCAAACCCTACTTCACAAATGCAGGGGTATCGCAAGGCTCAATCATCTCACCCATGCTTTTCAACATCTACATGAAGTCATTACCGGCACTGATAAATGAATTTCAACTCACATGCTACAACTATGCAGTTGACACACAAATACTCCTTAAAGTGGAATGGCCCAAAGACACTGGAAATTCACAAATCTTCAGTTGCCTCAGAGGCGTTGATCAGTGGATGACATGAACCATCTCAAACCGAATTCTTCCAAAACAGAAATACTCAAGTGGAGATTGTAAAAATGATGAAGCCACTCTGCGCCTGGTCTGACTATCTGGGACCACCTCCTAAAGTATCTAAGGAAGTTAGAAACCTAGGAATTACCATGGTCTCCTAGTTAAAAATGAATTTTCAAGTGGACAAATTAGCAAGCCCAAGCTTCATCACCAGGAAAACTCTGCAACGCATCTTCCCCCACCTCAGATTTCCACACAAGGTGCAGACTACGGTCTCTCTTGTACTGTCTAAACTGGATCATGCCAATGGCCTCTACCATGGATCATCTCTATCTACTGTGAAAAAACTACAACACATTCAGAACTCGGCTGCCAAGTGTACATCTCCACTGCCTTGAGGGCCCTACATTGGTTACCGGTTGCCAGAAGAAAAACATCTTCAAGCTGCTTTCTAAATCACCCACAAAGCAATACATGGAATAGGACCGCTTTTCATCAGGAATAAAATCACAAAATACAGTCAACAAAGAAACCTCCTCTCAAGTTTGGCACCCTGCCTTAAAACACCACCATACAAAAAAAAGTCAATAGGTGGTATATCTTTCTCTGTTCAAACAGCCAAACTATGGAATTCATTACCCTGAAGTAGAAGATCCACAGATAAAATCTTATCTTCAGAAGACTACTCAAGAGTTGGCTGTTTCCTACATAACCACCATACTCAAACAGCAATGGACTGCATATCCCTGTGTATGTAAATATTTGTAATTTGATTATATGTATATATCTAGATATGAGTATTTCTTTGTATAAATAGGTATAATACCTATTTTATCTTAAAATATAAGCATACTCCTTAAGCCTGTTTTAACAAATGTATGTATTATTCTTGGTTAAATGTATGTGTGTGTGTGTATATATATATATATATTTTATTGTATGCTCAACATGTTCTTAGGTCATTGCATAATTGCTATGAAAGTGGCTTAACCGCTTCAGAGTGGGCGTCGGCCACTACCTCCCTGGTGCGAGTCACGACCAGTGGGCGACACCAGGGAGGGGATTTAAAAAAAAAATTAAAATAACCCCGGGAGACACAGAAGATCTTCTGTGTCTCCCCCGCACCCCCTTTTGTGACTGTTTTCCCCACCAGTCTCCGCAATGTTCGGGAAGTCCTCGTTTGAAAGGGGAGATTCTCCCCTTTCAAACGAGGCCTTCCTGAACCAGTTTCCTGGCCCTCGATCGCAGCACACCGATCACGTCCCCCCAGGGGTTTAACATTTTAAAAACAAAATATAAAAAATACAATTAAAATAAACATTTTAAATGAAATAGACAGGGCGACCCCCTGTGGGGCCAATCATTTTTTTTTTACTAGTTGTATGGTTTCCCTGGGGCCACTATGGCCCCCAAGGAAACCACACAGCTATTTAATTTTTATATATATATATATATATATATATATATATAATAGCAATCACTTTTGTCAACATGTGTGTGGCTTCCCTGGGGGCTGCGATCGGCCCCCAGGAAAACCACACCCACATATAAAAGTGATGTGATATATATATATATATATATATTAGCAACCAGTTCTCTTGCAGTTGCACCTTGCATCTTCAAAGCAATGGACGTACTTCAACTGACGCGTTTCAACCATAGCTTTTAGACAGCAATAAAAAAAGTCAAGTAAGTCTTGTGATTATGTTTCTGCTACAAAAGGATCTGACTTTTGTTGACTTGTCTAGTGGCAGTTTTGATGCCATAAAGTAGCACAGAAGTTTACATGCCTACTGCAAGGATCAAATCTGTATTTTATGTAAATAGCTGAGTAGATTAGTAAAGTGAGCCATTACCTGCGCTATAGTAAAAATGAAATGTATGTGCGGGGGTGGCTATGGAGAGATGAAGAGCACGTTTGCTGGGTGGTAGTGAGGGAATGCGAGGAGGAGGTCATGGGAGTGGGAGCGCCAATAATGATTGTTGGACTGGGCGCTAAAGATTGTGAAGACTGGTATGTGACGAGGTGAAGTAATAGTGTGTCTTTATTTTGAGTGTCTTGAAAGAACATGCTGATTGAGGGAAGAAGCGAAGGTAAGGTGACCTCTACTGTTGCACGTATCACACACACACACAGACACACAGACCCCCCACCCCCCCACCACCACTTTTGTGACTGTCGATGTAAGCTAGTATTTTAGAGCGACAGTTCAGCCAGTAGCAGAGATGGCATCTCGTTGGATGACTGCTGCTCAAGGGGGGGTTACAGTCTCTTGGTAACCGGAAGCAACAGTGCTGCCAGTTGAGAAATGTATTGAATGGGCATACCTTCAGAAAAAGAGCAAATCATGGGTCCGAGGGCACCAAGCAGCAATAGCCCATTTTTCGAAATAAGCAACTGGGAGGGACCCTACGGCCTCTCACTACATCAAGACTGCCATGAAAGGCTTGAAGGAAAGAAACAAGGTTTTGAAAAACGAAGGGGAATAATGGACGCAATAGAAGGGGTGGCAGACAATCACTATGAAGGGGCAGGCTTTCAGGATCAGCGAAACAGCAGCGCCGGCAAAGAGGGTCGCAGGGGTATCTTGCCTTCAGGCGCCGAATATTAGGCTGGAGAAGGGGAAAGTCCATCTGCAACTTAGGAGATCCAAGATAGATCAGACAGGAAAAGGAGTGTGGGTGCACCTCAACTGCATAGAGAATACCAAATACTGCTTAGTCTGCTGCCTACAGGACTACTTGGAGGGTCCGCCGGGGGAGGGAGGGCTCCCTTTTCATATACAATAATGGTGAATCGATGAGCAAATACCAATTCACAGCGGTCATGCGAAAAGCGCTAAGTCATGAAGGCTTTTGGGCCCCATTCGTTCAGGATCGGGGCAGCCACAACAGCAGCCCATCATGGTCTGCCAGAAGAAGACATCATGGCGGTGGGCAGATGGCGCTCCTCCTCCTACAAAAGATATATATGCACTCAATGGTTAGGAACACAGCACGGGGCCCGCCTTGACAAATGACAGCAATTTTGTTATTGTTGACAGGAACCCTGGCCCAGAATGGTGTGGGTGGTCGGGCATTCATTCATCCATAGAATGGGGGCATGGCGGAACCAAGGTGGCGGCGAAAGGAAGGGGCCGAAGGCAACAGACATCAAATGGTGGGGGTATCCGGGTATGAAATGGGCCCAGCTGTCGGCAACAGCTAGGGGCAGCAGCAACCACGCACCCGGAGGTGTTGATCATTCACTTATGTGGCAATGACCTGGCCCAATTGGGCAGAAAAGACCTCCTCTACGACATACGAATGGGTCTAACAAAGGCAGCGAGGGTTTTTTGCCAAGTCACTATATTTTGGACTGAGATCATACCCAGGACCAGGTGGTGAGGGCCCGGATCCAACAGTGCAGTTGATAACTCCAGGCGGAAGCTGAATATTGCAGTCAGCAAGTACTGTAAAGCCCGTGGGTTGGAAAGCATCAGAGACAGCCTCATTCACCTAAGGTGCCCGGAGCTGTACAGGGGTCAGTCACCTGGGGATGCCTTACAGCAGGGTGAATGTGGCCGGCAAGGGGAGTAAGCGGAGCACGGCACTTGCAGCCCAGACCCGCTGGATAGACAGCAGGGCACAGACACGAAACATGGTAGCTAGTTGGGCCTGAACAAAACAGGAGGCTACCCCACCTCCCCCACAAACAAGGACAAAACCAACAATATGCCAAGCACATCCCCTCAAGCGGCATGTATGACTGCCGAACAAGGAAAGAGACGGAAAAATAGGCCAAGCAGAGGTTAGGACTGGACTGAGATATGTTTTACCTTTGGAGTATGACCTAACAGCAAATGTATATTTTTGATGGCCTGTCACTTGTGATTGATTTATGACCTCGTTTGCAATGATTTATCACTTTCATAATTAATGTTACTCAATTTGTCTTTAAAACTCACTGAAATGATATCTAACGTTTGCAGTGGTGATCATGCATGCTTAATTAAAATTGCAGCCTTTGTACAGCCTATAAATGTATAAGAGTTTTTAATATCAAGATAATACTGTTGCACCTTAAGGGGACTGCAGTGTTCCAAGTGCGGGAGTTATAGCAAGGGGAGCTTTCAGTGGGGAGCTTGCCTGCCTCTGGAAGAGACATGGGGCAGGGACCGGGCTGATCACCAAATGAAGCAGATTGATATAGCGATTAAAGAAGGAGACATCCCCTGGACGGCAGCCCGTTTTCTTTTGAAGCAGAGTCCTTGGAAATAACATTTGCACAGTTGCAAGCATTTAAAGAGTGTTTATGTTTAAGCACAGAATTTATCAAAAAATATTTTAGTTTCAGCACACATTGTGAATGTTTTGTACAGCTGTATAATTTCGATATTTTTGGCGCACACTGACTTGCTGGGAGCACCGATGACTAATTTTTAGCTCCGAATTTATTACTTTTAATTCAACTTTTTCTTACCTTATCACATTCTGCTCAGCGGATTTAACACAAACTCTTCCTCAAATACAGACTTCCATACCTTCAAAGTTTACCATATGCTCATTTACAGTACTTCACACTCTTTACAAGCTAGCTACTGTGGAGACGTGGCTCGTGTTCACAAAACACGATAACATATCTTCGTAGGGAGGAGACAGCCACATTGTAACACAAAGGCAGCTTTTTTATTTCCAGAGCGATCGCGGACATTGGCTGTCTTTACTACCTACAGAACAACCAATAGAATTACAGAGCTACAAAACAAGTTCTTTCTCATTGGTTGGACATCTCTTAGCATTGATGTGCTAATTACACCTTCACCTTAATTAAATACACCTTGTCCGCCAAACAAACAACATTGCTGCCATTGATTCCTAGACATTACTATGGTGTACTTTTCCTCCTGAAAAACGATTTATTAGCAAATAAAATTGTAAGTACCTGCTCTCTTCGTTATATTTTACTAGCATAGCTAACCCCCCCACAAAAAAAAAAAAAAAAACTTACGCTAACTTCATGCCAATAGATTTCGCCTGTGTGAAATCTATTGGCTTTCTCAATGTTTTCACATGATGTACAGCAGCTCAGAAGTTAATTAAAACCACTGCATATGTATCACAACTTTTTTTTTTTAAAGTCAAAGCACATTTTTAAGAAAGTTAATACATTTAAAACATTGAAATGATTGATTATTTAGGAATGTTATATTTCTCTCAGCCTTAGACGAAAAATTAACAACGTATTTGCTTTGCCACTAGTCTGACTTGCCATGCCTGTAATGTACACTGATTAGCTCCGTGACTGGTGTGATGGAGGGGCGGAAACTGTAGGCAATTCTAGGGGCAGCTCTTGAGTTCACTGCAAGGGCAGGGGCATCTCGGAATACTTTGCCACCAACACAGTTAGGTTTGGCCTTTCAGAAGGCGTACCATTTAGAATCCAGGACACACCACAGTCCCAATCAGACTTTTATAAAGCTTGTGCGAAACAGCTTGGTACAGGAGGACTATGACTGGAGTAGCATAGTTTCAGAAGAACGCATGGTTAGCTCCAGTACGTACCTGACTTTAGGCTCAAATGAGAAACATATGCAATCTCGATTTTGCTTTCCTTCTTAAACACTCCCCTATTATTGCTTAAAGTGTGTTTAAGGCAGGGGTACATGTTCCCTCCTTCTCCTGTCTTTGTACTTCATATTCTCAGCTCTGTAAGGTTTGGGGGCTTCCAATAAAGCTGTAGCACACACTTCCTGAACTTCAGTGGAAAAGAAAAGTCCCTCCACACACACAAGCATTCAAATAGGTGTGCCCCCTGATTTTACCACTCACAGAGTCAGCACTCATGTGTGATCAAACTTGCCTCGCCATGCTCTGCCTGCAGAACCTAAAACAATAGGTCCCCAGTACAGAGAAACAGCTTCAGTGCCCCTCCTGCCTTTCACTGCAGTGCCAGATGGAATATATAGGGTTAGAACACCCCACTAGCTGGCTGTCCACCAGGCATGGCCATCTCCAATGCACCTCATAACACGAACCCCAAGTTCATCTCATGGAGGAAGGATACATTTTTTTGGGGGGGACAAAGCCAGGGGCGTAATGGGTAGTCATCTTTGACTGAACGTCAACTTAAATTATATTTCACATCCAAAATCATATGTTCAGGCACTTATCAACCTTCATTCATACACCACTCGCAATGCACAGAGAGTACTTAAACCATTATCTCTGCACTCATACACAGTTCCCACTCCTCTTATTATTAATCTCATAGGTAAAACCGAATGCATTTACCAATGCTTGTTTTTTCAAAAATTATTATTTCCGCCCCACCCTATTTTATTTGCAGTAGCCGCCACTGCATGCAAGTCTGTTCTTGGGTTTTCCTTCTAAATTGAATTTTCAATACTTAGTTGGACAACGCATCTCCTTTATCAAAAATTGTAATATCAAACTGCTTCTGAAGTACTACTATGGAGTTAAATACTCCACCCTTATAAGGATTATAATAAATCAATTTTAAATATGAACTTAATTTCCGTACATACAAAACCCGGCTATAGATTTAGAGCTGGCTCATTTTATTTTTATTCTGTACAAGAATGAAGCTTTGACTGTGCAAACCATGGCCTCCACAATACACAGCCCAATCTAAATAGTGGTTTTGGAGTGGTTTTCCACAGATAAGAGACGTCTGAGATGGGTGCTTTTAATTGAGTCCATTTTACTGTCTGCTGTTCTCCAGTCTGCTGCTGCCACATACATCATGGCCGCAGTAACAAAGCCATGAAAGGTGCATAAAATCAGAGTAGCATTTCATGCCACACGCTGCAGTCTGAACATTTACTGTATTTGTTTCAAGTCACGGACCCAAATACAAAGATAATGTCAACTACATACCTACATAATTGCATGCTTTTACTTGTTCAAGTCTAGCAACAATAATAGGCCATTCAAGTATGGTTTTCCTTCAACCCATCTGTAAGACGCCATTCACAGTAATGGTCAGATATTTATTCCTATAATAATTTGGCTGCTTGTGCATAAATCATACAGGCCAGTAGATGAGTCCGATAAACGTAAACTAAGTTGTCCACATACATTAACAGACCAAGGCCATAACCTCTCAGCTTGGAGCAAATGATCTTCATTGTTCCTAAGCACAACAGACTTCCTACTAAATAAAGATTCAAGAGGGTTGATGCAGGTAGGAAGCCTTGTTTCAGCCTATGGCTCTTCATTATCTTGTCTTTTGTGAACATTTTACACACATTTGGCCTGTTTTAGGTAATTATAACCAGCTGTTACTATGGTTTCTTGCTCGTGCTAACACTCTTCACAGGCTATGTCTGTCTTAGAGGTTGAAATACGCTATGTGTTTTGGCACATGGGATGTGAAGTTTTGAGTTAGCTTGCTCAGCCCACTACGGTTCACATTTTTAGGTCAAGCATAGACAGAGCGCATGCCCTGTCTGGAAGACCTGTTGTATTGCTCCTGTCTGCTGCTTACCATTGGCCCAATCCAGTGTCACTCTTCTTTGCTGCCTTATAGGTGGTTCACGCAGTGATAAGTCACTTCTGTTTTTCGCAGCAGAGCACCACTCAACTACAGTTTCCACTTGCATTCTTCATCTGTTGTTGGGGGGGGGGGGACTTTTTTAATTGTTGCAGTACGTCTTGCTTCATGTCTACATATGGAGGCCGCCCCTTTCTTTAGTTAAGGCTCATCCACCTCCATTTATTTTAGTTAATTACTTGTAGTATATGTACAGCCACTTTTAACCCCTTAAGTTCACTCTTGCAGTGCTAAATTTGTAAATAATCATGTGCTGGTCCCTAAAGCTCTCCTGTGCAGCACACAGCTGTAGCTGTTCAATGTGAATACTGAGACACCATTATTCTAAGGTCATCTCAGGCATTTTTAATATATGAGCAGCCACTTTTGACCCCTTTAGCTCACTCTTGCAGTGCTTAATTTGTAAATCATCACGTGCCTAAAGCTTTCCTTTGCAACGCGCGGCTGTTGTAGTTCAATGTGAATATAAGGCACCTTTATTCTAAAGCCATCTCAGGCATTTTTAATAATTGTACAGCCACTTTTGACCCCTTTAGCTCACTCTTGCAGTGCTTAATTTGTAAATAATCAAGTGCTGGTGACTAAACTTTCCTTTGCAACAAGCGGCTGCTGCAGTTCAATGTGAATACTAAGGCACCATTATTCTACAGCCATCTCAGGCATTTTTATTATATGTACAGCAACTTTTTACCCCTTTAGCTCCCAGTGCTTAATTTTTAATTACAGTCTAATGCCAAAAGGTTATTTCTGAAAAAAAGGTTTTTATTGGGTTTACATGGTAACTATATATGTTTTATTAATCTCTCATTGCAATTATGACCATGATTCAGGCCAACTTATCTTCACTACACTATGACTGAATACTCTTGATATGTTTGAGTGACCCTTTTAGTTTATTTCTCTTGTTACTCCTCTGTGGCTGTCTTGTGTCTTTTTTTGGGAACTGTGTTAGCCAGCCAGCAAATTTCATGATGGGGTGGTGAAAGTAGTATTCTACTGGAATAAGCATGGCAGATTTAAATTAGGATGCTAAATTACATTTTCATTTTTTGCCGCAGAGAGAGGAAGAAGGTACATGGAAGTGCTTTAGTTATAAGCTGGGCCACTGGAGTTATGTGGCAGGAAAAGAACAAATTATGAGACTGGGTTGACCAATTTATGTGGCAAGAAAAGTCCAGTTATGAATTTACACGCCAATAGCTCTAACTCGAGCAAATGCGAGGCCTATTGCATTGCAAATGCTTTTTGTTTCTTGTGAAGACCATTTCCTGGTTCCTACGAGCTCAACTAAGGCAACTGGGAATTTATCATAAGGGCTCCCAGTTTTATGGTATATACTTTTTTACCTTTTCCATCTGTATTTATCCATATGTATATTTTGGTCAATTCATCTGTATTCATACATATTTATTTGGTCTTATAGTAAAAAAAGAAAATTAAAGCGCAATGGTTATATTTCCACATTTATTTAACCAACAAATGTTTACTCATCTTTGAATGTCAAATTAGTTTTAGCCATTTCCAGTACAATGCAGTCATCTGAAATATTTGCTTTGTGGAACAGCTTAGACAGCTTTAGGTTTGGGCTTCATTAGAAAATGTTTTTCTTTTCTTTTTTAACTCACAAACTGTTAATCTGCACAGCCATTAACTTAGCGCATATGGTTAGCCGTAGTGAAAATCATCCAAAAGAAACCCATGTTCTGTATTTTTCCTTACTTAAAAATAAATACAAGCAGGAAAATAGATTGTTTTCTATCTGTATTTATCTATAACTGTTAATAAAACTTAAGACTGGACGCCTTCGACCATGATGCTCGTTTCTGCTCTGCACCAGGGCGGAAGGGTTCTGTGCACTTTTTTGGCATCTTGAGTGCGTACATTTACTCATAACATCTCCGAGTTAGTACTTTTCACTGACAGCAGGAAATGAAGGGCAGTAACTGCCAAGCTGGGCTTCCAAGCTATTTCGCGTTAACGTATGTGCTCAAAAACAGAAGTACACCAATCCCTTCTGCGCTGGAGCAGCACAGAAAGCGGCATCATGATACAAGCCCTAATTGTGTTCTTAGTTAGAATCCAGTGGTCAATACTAGAATTTAACTGATACGCGTTGTCTATTAACAAACACCAAAGAATGAATCCACCAATCAGCAACAGAATGTCTTGTCCATATGAATAGCTTTCAAAGCTGAAGAGCTAACCACTGCTACATTGTTTGTAGCGCATGCTCAAAGTCTAGACCTCCTTTCTCAATTGGAAGAGTTCTATCAGAATCTATTCAGTCTGTAAAACATCTGAGTATGAGTTAGCAAACAACGTCTACTAATAACCGCAGGGCCAGGTTCTATATTCATCCTAGTAGATGAGCATGAGAAGACTTTTGGACCAAGATGTTTAGTTTGGCTCAGAGTACTGCCTGGGCTACCATTTGGCCACAATGGCACCCTAGTGTATTTTATCATGCCCCCAAACTCTACCAAGGTGGCTGCAACTGGGAACTGTCATCAAGAGGGATTTGAAGGCTGAATTTCTTGTGTAATTCTTGGCAATACAGCAAATCAATATTATTAGTCACTTGTTGATTATTTATTGTGACGTCTGGTCCTGAGGAATTTTAGACATTGCTCTTTCTAAATAATGCCAAAAACCTCCAATTGTTCTTTGCAACGAAGACCTTTATCATTTTCCCCACTTCCTCAGATGGCAATTGGATTTAATCTTGCAAAACCGTTTCTCGTATTCCCTTAAATTGGTGAACACTGCCTCTACAAATTCACTATTGTTTCCCCAGACTGCACGATGCCCGCCCTACCATGCTGTGCTCCTTAGCTTTGCACGCTCACCGGTAGAAAACTAAGTTACATCAATGAGGGAACCAAAACATTTGGTTGATACTTTGTCTCTAAAACAACCACATTGTGTAAAAGACTAAAAAAACACAGTCTGTATTAATTTTCATGCCTCAAATTAAAGGAAAATGTGAGAATAACACTCACTGGCTACGTTTTTAAGTGAGGAATCAGATTAGACATTTCCCAGTAGTTTTAAATACCAGTCCTCTGGATAGATATTGCAAGCTAATCGATTCTACTACTTTTCTAACTACTACAAGGTCCCCTGGATGGTGAGCCTCAGATCTCACCTTAACCAAAACAACACCTGACGTTATTTAAGAATTATAGCTTATTGGTAAACCCACATCTAGGTAAAAAAAAAACAATTACATTATCATAGTGTATAATATAAAACATTATTTTGGCCTTGGCTAGAACAGTGATTGTAATGAGCTGGTGTGTGTCAGAACTTAGCCTTTCATACCACTAAATAAAAAATAAAATAATGCAAGGCCTGCAAAATAGAGTTCTGTTATTTACAGTTTTTTCTAATTAGTAGCTATAATCTTATTGATATCTCAGTGTAAATTAGCTTCGGTTGAACTGTTGTCCTCCAATTGTTTGTACAGTAGTTAATCAATCATACCACCCCTGTTAGTAAGTACCTCGCAACACAATACATATTGAAGGGTTTGCGTTTCTCTAAAGTAATCTGCCAAACCCCGCCTACATCAAATGGCAGAGGGCAAGTACATATTAGGAATGACTACTGCCCAATGTCCGGTCTTATTTATGTAAATAATACTGTCTTTAGCACTTCAACATCAGCACCAGCTACGAAGAGTAACACACTTTCTAAACTAAAAGTCAACAAATCCACTTTAGGTCAGCAGTGGGCAGTGAGAGTAGCTAAAGCTCCAAAACACTGAATCCATCTAACTTTATCATATTTCATAATTGATCCACTGTTCAGGTTAATCTTGGATTTCAGTAAATCATCCACCACAGGTTAAATATGCCCAATCTGTAAAATGAACTTGTCAGTCGACATTACACATCATCTATGACCAGGTCCACAAGCAAGGCTCGCACATGGTCAAAGGAGGTTAGTTGTCATTCTACAGGACACACGCATGCATAAGAACCCTACAAATTATGCTGCGCCTAATATGCTCTTTACCTACCTTTATTGTTACATTGCCTTTGGTGACTTTTCTCATGTTGAAGCCGACGGTCGGTATCATGTCCTCACTGAATTGACCTGACTAAAGAGAGAGAGAGAGAGAGAGAGAGAGAGAGAGATGAGTCCTATCCAGACAAAGAAACAAAGACAACACAGTTGCTAAAAATCTAAGGCCATGAATCCCCTTCCATTCCCATTTTAGACGATTCACCAACCCAACATTCCGGGGCACCACAAAGTGGACCAATGCATCATGTGAGCATCATCCCAAGGTGGCATCATCCCACTTTTAGGAAGGTAAGCTCCTTTTCTGGCCTCCAAAGGTAGCACCATATCCACAGCTTCCATGCAGTACAATCATGTCCACTTTAAGACAGGCCTGATTTTTGTCGCAAAAGTAAGAAATACCCTGGGAGCTTTAGTTTCACCTTTAGTTTTTACAAACATGACTTCAAAAACCCCACCAAGCACATTATTGTAGGCTGACAGGACTGAATGAAGGTGTTGCACATAAAATCGGCCTATTGGATGCTTTGTCTATTCAATGCTAGGGAATTCTGCCATCTATGTGAACCCAAGCCAAAAGATTCTCACACTGTGTGCCCTCTTTTCTTTATGTCCAGATGAAAGGATAATCTTGCACCCAGAGTGAGGACAATACAGCAAACATACAACTGAAAGTAGATAACAAATAATCTGGCAAATCATACTGCTTATTAAACTCTAGACACATTTCCCTACAGTGAACTCTTTTAGGCTGTCTAGAAAACTACCTCCAAGTCCATGCACAAGCTGTTACGTTACTAATGAAGTGGTCAAGATGGTAGTGTGTGTGCAGACTGGCAGCACATCTACAAAGAACATGATTGATAGGACGTTTATAATAACATGAGTAACTATACCATTTAACACATCATGAACTAGGTAGGGCGCATCAACATCTGCTATGTTAACTTTACGAAAAATTAGGATTTACACCATGGAAAATGTTTTAATGTCTCTTCAACCAAGTGACACAAAAGGATGATGGACGGAGTGCTGAACAATGCAAACACTCACCCCCAGTTACAGATCTGGGTTTAATCCATCATTCTTTTGCTCACCATGCCACCCCAGTTTGGACCCAGCCATATGCAAATCAGTCTTGACCCTGTTCCTCATAGGAACAGTCCAGCCAGAACTGCCAAGCCAGGTCCTCACTGGACCAAAAACAAGCATCTTGGGTCCGGTTTCAGGGTTTCGCCTGTCATCAGCCAGGCTAGCTTGAATCAAGTGGCACAGTGAGCAAGGGACCCACGTCAGGCAACACACCATCTGAGGAATACTTTCAATCTCTTTACAGAGAGGAAATGTCAAAGAATGAAATGCCAAGTTCTTCACAAATTAAAGGCAGAGATATATCACAGTCAATCAAAAAAACTAAAATCTTTAAATTATGGACGTGTCTTCAGAAAGGGAGAGGGTATTAAAGGACTCAATAGCATCTTCCACTCGCAAAAAATTTGAAAAGCACAAGTCTGACAAAACTGAGGGCAGCCACCAGCTGACTTGGTGTCCCTGAACATGAAGAATTGACAAAGCACACAAGATGTTATCGAAGGCATCAGGCTGAACTCAAAGAGCTGAGTGTTATCAGTTTCAAACACTGTGGGCTCAACACGCTCTAGTTGCTACAGTTACGAGACGGTGCTGAAAAGCTCAGAACACGTTTAATTGGTCTCTGGATAATAGCCACTCCAGATTTTCCCGTCTTGCTTCATCTCTGCTGCAGCAGCCATCCTCCCCGTTGTGAAGCCGGACATCTAACGAGCAGTGTGATGGTGCTAATGGTCACGGATCTGAGAAAACAAGAAGTTGGAATAGAACACTAGCCAGCTCTAGGAGATTGTAGAGTTATATATATACTGTACACTAAAATAGTCTGGCGACGCTCCCAAAAATGGCTGCACATATAATACAATAATAGGCACCAATGATGGTGAGGCTGGCACCCAGGTAACTCAATGGGCCAATCAGGTGAGTTATTTGGCTTCGACGGTGAGCACGGTGAAGGGTTTTTATCGGAGGTTAGGCTGACTGATGTGGGAGGTTAGACTGCGGTTCTACACATGGTATGCAGATGTGGAGACTAGGAGGTTGACCAATAGTAGTAAGACGGAGGAACCATCTTCTAATAGTGCTTATTAGAGTGACGGGCCTGTTATAGTTGGGTCAGGGATGGATACATTTATCAGGGCTGGAGAAGTAACACCTGCTCACGGCGGTAAGTTAGATGACCCATTTACTGGCGCAGACTCCCCGTTTGTAGGCGCAGCGAGTGGAGAGACTCATTTAAGGAAGAGGCCATGAGACAAGTGACCCCTGCACCTTTCGGTCCTAGGCAAGGGACCATTTGTGGCTACTAAGCTACGAAAATACCCTGAGGCAGTCAGACAAGAGACTAGTTCCCTTATATGGGACTAAAAAGTAACTGTTTTACCTTTCCAATCTTTATAGAATACGTAAGTAACTCTTCAACATTGATGACCTTAAATTCCTCCTACCTGACTGATCGAACCTTCTTTCTGCTACTGCCCCTTGATCTTCGTGCACAGATCCCCCCACCTTCCCCTATGCAAAACATCTCGTACATTGTTGCTCTTTGGTGTTGTACCCAAATAATCCTCTGTTTTATCACTCACAGGGCAAACCACAGGCAGTCTTAACCTGCAACAAGACATCATAGGACAACATGCTGACCAATGATGAACACTGGCAAGATGGCAATGGTTGAGTTCTGGTTTACCATTGCACCTCAATCTATTCCATCTTTCCTGGTCAGCACAATTATCGCACACACACACTATTCTTTGCAACGGCTGGAAACCTTCTTTACGTTGTACCATACATCATGCTGGCCCTTCACAGAATACCCACAGACACCTAGTAGTCCAACTCCATTTTCCACTTGTCTTTATAAAAAAATCCCCCTCCCAAAATTCATACCCTACTCACCTCCTTAACTTGCGCTTTCACTTCACCTTCAATCATAAACATAATTGGGAAAATAAGGGATAATGACCGGGTCAAAGAGGAGGAAATCGTACAGTTGTGGCAGGAATACAGCCCCACCCAAAAAAACGAAAAAAATAAACCCTACATATATAAGAAAAACAAAATCTATGCCTCTACCAAATTTCTCTTTGCCAACTACCCAAATTAACGTTCAGCTACATTAATTTATTCTCATTAAACCCATCACATGGACCAAAACCTACAAGTCTCCAGGGTGCCCTTATTGCTTTCAAAATTAGTAGTGTTCATAACCTCCAGTATGCATCACAAAATTCAAGACTCAATAGCAGTGGTTCGCTTGTATGTACCCTTGTGTATTGTAGCTCAGTTAACGCAACTGCCAGTGGCGGGTGGTGACAACTGGAAATGGTGGGGTGAGCAAACTTACTGGCAAACTGGCGCTGAGAGAAACCAGCAATGCCTTTCAGCTCAGTGCCAAAGCTCTCATTCGTGGTTCAGAGTAAAAGTGCATGTTTATAATGAGCCATGACTGAGATCTCCAGAGCTGAGGCAAAAAAGCAGTGCGAGTTTCTCACTGTGGATCAAAAATGTGCTGCTTGCTGACTCGAGCAAAATTAAATAAAAACACTTGCATGCAGTAAACAGTAACTAAATCATGGACAAGCGTTAAAGGAACGTTTTAAAGTTAAAATGATTAACTTAAAAACATTAATGTAATGCATGGCAGTGATTTAATTACTGTTTATATTAAATATTTAAATCGTACATTCAAATATTCAGTTACCCACTGAATGCACGTCCTCTGTCTGGTCCGGGTGTTTTTACACCAGTCGTCTGAGAGCGGGGCACCAGAGCTAACTCCCCTAACCAATCCAGATGCTGCTCTCATGCTGTTAACCAGCTTCAGAGAAGCCCCAGGATTGGCTGAAGCGGACTGAATCAGCACCCTTTCAGACACTGGGGCTGTGTCTTCTCTCCACCTACCTGTCTAAGACAACTCGATTTGGAGAGGTTTAAAGTGTACATGTCAGGCAGACCATGCCAGGACAGCCGGCTAAAGAGACATGCACTCTTTAAACTGGTAGCCAACCACCATGCCTCCCTGCTGCCAAACTGAAGCTATGGCCCCTCCCTGCCCTCACATTTAGCTTAATTTAATTTTATGTTTTCACCTTTGCTGCTCCTGCAGTGCTGCAGTGGGGGCTTTGGGGGGGGGGGGGGGGGGCGGGGGTGCTCCTCTGCCCAAATAGCAAAGCCACCACTGGTAACCACTGGTGACTGCACTGAAACTTAACATGTAGAATATTTGTGTCTCCTTACTGTTTCCTAAGATGTATAGCCCCTTGATCTCCATCCTAAAGCCCGTGACTCACAAGCCCGTTAGCTGCCTCCCAAGGCATCTGGCCCCTTGATATTCTGAATGAGTCTTAAGCACAGTATCCTGCCTGTGTTGAAAGAAACATGTTACTTGGTATTCTTCCCAAGTCCTATCTCCCTTTACTCCACGATGCTCTGCCTGCAACCCCAGCTGCATGCGCGCACAAGCTTCTCCCTGCTTTATAAACTGCATCACCTTACTATCATGTATCTGTGTCATCAGCTTCTGGGTCTTAATCATCTGCGAGCATGGCACACCAAATAGGATAATCTCTCTGTCACTGAAGAGAGACCACAATCTTTTTCTTGGCCATCAATATCATCAGTCTTCTAACCTTAGCCGCATGGTTACATGGCAACCTAGTATCCGGCTCGAGTTCCATGTTGCAAAGCCCTATGATTTCCCCCTGCACGCCAACAGGAATGGTCCCATTAAGTGTGAAATCAGGCATTAAATATGAAGTTGGTGCTTTGAATTTCATATCTCTTTTCTCCACCCAAGTCCTTCCATCTTATACAATCCCTCCAAACCTCTGATGTGCCATTCACCCAGCAGCAAATGAATGCATCGTGTAAGCAGAATCAAGGACCAGCAGTTAGCAAACAACTAACATCCAGAACCGGTCACTGTGCCCAAGGAAAGAATGGCAAGGTACGTTAAGTAAGGCAACCCTCAACCTATCATGAGGAGTAGAAGAGATGTCATCAACAAAAAAAAGATGCAGATTTAAGCCACCTTCTTTAAAATGCTGAAATGGCGTGAGGGTGGCTACGTAACTGTTTCAGTTACAAAATATGTGACTTACTTCAGCCTAGAATTAGGCCAAAATAAAAACTAAACACACACCATCCTGAGAATAAATACTAGACCCGAATTACAGCATCTGCGGTCAATACCCCAAAGTGGCCCTTCTTTTAATGAATCAAATATGCGAACAGATTTTTAAAGAACTTCATCATTCTTGTTAGTTGACAACTAGTTCATTTTGTTGGATTATATACAGCAATCGTGAGGATCCCATTAACAGTCAATAGATCATCAACTCAATATAGGCCCGGGTCCAGCCTGAGTGTGTTTTCATGGTGTCGTTACTGACCTGGTTTAAGTAGGCTGATTATTAAAAATCACCTCCCAGTTCACACAGCTACCCTGAAACCTCCATCAGAATGTCGATATCCTTTCACGTCCACATGCCACAACCACCATTCAAGTCACAGCTTCCTGGTGTCACTTACCAGTTACACTGTCAACACCAATGAGTATAACGGGCTGCACGTAATAACATAACCAGTGATACCTCCATGAGAACAAGACAAGGTAAAACTTTAGTGAAAGCTGGGAATGTGTTGCTTGAGTGGGAGAAAAGCCTGTAGAGCTTTGACTGTCCATGGCGCCCAGAACTGCTAGAGACAAATTATGGTGGGTATTCAGAAGACTTGGTAAATGTTCACAGGTTAAATTTGGTTTTCAAAAAGGATTCTTTACACAAGTTGGAACTTCCAGAGTAACCAGGATTGCACCCATGTGGTGTTAGTTTGAAGGAGTGGTGACTAGCTGTCAGCAGAGAAGTTTCATTTTTAGATCTGGTTCAACGGCATAGCTGTTTGCAAGACCTTTTGTTACAAATTCTTTAAAATATTCAAAGGGGGGGAGGGGCTCCGATTCTGCCCAGAGAAGTATTCTGCTCTCAATTCATGCTATGAACCGTTTGATGTAGAATTCCAGATCTTATACGGCGCTTGCATTGTAGTGCATGAGGAACTATTTTGCACTTCAAAAGTGGTGCATTGATTCATTATACATTTCTTTACTTTACACATGGATTCTATACAAGTTTCAATCCTGCGCCAAGTTTTTTTTCTAAAGGTTTCAGTCTGGATTTGGGTGTGAATATCTCACATACACCCAAGCATAAGAACCCAATGTATGAGTTACATGAAACAAAACAAGAAACTGCCAACGCCAATAGGTCTGGCTTTAATATGGCAATGCCTAGACCTACAATCTCGACAGACTTCACAAGGATACTGCATTTCTGTGGCGATGTCATCACTATCCTAGTTGGACCCATTTGTAACGGTATTGTATTATATGTATACACTTCCTACAGCTCAAGAAGGACTCAATCTCTTCCTTGCATAGATTAATTCCTTACTGCTTTATTTACCTGTAGAGCTCAGAGATGAATGCCACAATTCACAGCAGAATTCCTAAAAGCCATTACTGATTTGGAGTCATGCCTCGCTCTACATTATACCTCTTGATAGTATGCTCAGATGATTAATTGTACTAAGTACCAATCAGGCACTGAAAGAGTACTTTCCACGTTTTGCAAATTTATTGCAGAATAATTAAACATCTAGGTCTGCTTTGCTGACAGCAATGCATGCAAATCCTGGCCACAGTGCTGGCTTTCCTATTGTTCTTACCCGCACACGAAGCCCACTCTTCCGTCAACTTGGATTGTCCCAGCAGTTTAAGTCAAACGTGCTTAAAAGAGGAGCAAGTGGCAATTAATAATGAAGCCTCAAGAAAAATATTTATTCTGATGCACACGTCTACCTGCAGATTCATCACATTTAGAACATTCCCAGGCACCAGGCTGGATCTGGAAACCTTAAACCAGTAGCCTTAAACCAATGCCTCACCATACCTGTCGCCATAGAAGAACTATTGCGTTAAGATTTCCAGATTGTGTCAGGGACCTAGGAAAATTCTAAAGGTGAGGGATCTACGGTTAGAGTATACACACAAAAGTGCAATCCCAACCGCAACTAACATTCATCTGTTACAAATATTACAAACCAGGAGACTAAGTATATTTTATGTTACCCTCAGGGTGATTCATTATATGTTTTGACAAACATACAACACTATCTGCTCATGCTGCCAATTTACATCAATGCAAAAGGGCACATTGAGCACTGAAATTATGCCATTGTATGGCTGCAGCATTTTAGGCATAATTACAGACATGCCACATAATCATTACCTCCTGAATAATCTGCAAACGTAAGCAAAAAATAAATTGTTTGTACTTGAAGGACCAAAAGTTTATAAAAATGTGGCGACGTGTTTCGGCACAGTGGAAGATTCGTCACAAGGGCTGACTGGTTATCTTTCAGTTGCTTAGTCCTGGATTTAGTTGTTAAACTCGTAGTAATGAAGGAAATCCTTGCACACACAGTCTTATGCGTAAAAATCACAAAATAATGAAGAACTACTACTGCAAAATGTTCTGCATTACATTGCATAATTTGCCTTTCTTGACTCAATTTAGTCAACTGGCTGTATAATTTAGCCAATCCTGCTGCATAATTTGGCTCTCCCTTACAGCATAATTCTAGTCACCCTGTCTATGACTAACAGACTATTAACTTTTGGTTTACTTTTCAGACTTGGGAGTTCTCAACAGTGGTAATGAAATACTACTTAAACAACCACTAACAATATTTTAAAACTTTAACAGCTTATTGAATGTTGTTGATGCCTCAGTCAAGATGTCATTTCTTCCTGTGGCAAACTCGGAAGTGGGAGACTGTTGTGAACTGCTTTGACGTGGGTGAATCCTTCAGAAGCCAACTTTTCAGCTCACGCGTTTCAATCCAATGACCTTTACCTGCCCGTTCTACTCTTTTCTCCCATCTCACATCCCCACTGAAATATTTCCCAATCCCTGGTCCAACTTTCTCAGCCATCTAATTATATTTCCTTCCAGACAGGTCTCAAAACCCCTCGTAGTATTCAACCTCCGTTGCCTTGCACGTGTATCCCCGCCCTCATCACTCCCCTGGCCCTCATCACTCCTCCACCCAGTTTTTGTTGCCATTTCCATCCAAAAACTTTTTCCCTTCACCCAATCACAAACTCTGGGCATATGCTTCTGGTGCACCCCCAGCCCCCACCCCGCCTGCACTTTAAATGAAATAGGTGCCTTCCTATCCATTTATGGGGTCATGAGGCAGCACGCTAATTTGTATTAGTCAAATAAGGGAGTCCCCATAAGGCAAGAGCAAAGAACGCAATTTAGATCCCACTCTTAGTCCTATTATTATCAGCTGCAAATGTTGTGCATGAGTTTACAGTAATATAACTTTATTCTCAGTAAAAATGCTCCATCATTGAGGCTGGTTGGGATCAAAGAGCACGAGGGAGAAGTAACAGACAGAGCAAGAGGACATTTCCTGAAAAGATGTTCTTACCGGATGAGTTTTACAGAATCTTAACTATATATGAGGTTGGCCAACAGAGCTGGCACCAAGCCTTGCACAATGAAAACTGCCAGAACCGAGAATTAAAGACACCTTCCATGCACACAGGAAGTGGTTCATATTGCACAAAAGCACACACATACAATATTCAGTTGAGTATAATCTTAGCATCTCGTGACACATTAGTCAGTGCAACAACTCTCAACTACAAGGTCAACGGGTGACATACACGCTCATTTATGCAACTAGGAGGTTCCAAATATAACAGGATAGAACACTGCGCATAACAAGCACTGGCAAAGCCAATAGGAAATAAGCACAATGGTTTATGGCCATGCTGTACAGGTTTGGCAAAAAGTTTAAAGAAGTTTTGTGGCGTGTATTCGCCATGACACTACTGATGCCTGCATCATTAGGTAGTGTGCATGCATGACGACGTGTGAGCATGATTCACCACATTTCAGAACACGGTTATAATTATTTTTAGTTATGAATCAAAGAAGAGTGACGCCTCTGAGTGAAGTAAATTAAGAAAATACATTTTCAATTGCACTAAAATGCACTTCTGTGAGCACAGTAAAACAGGAGCCACTGAACTTTACAAGAAATGTTAATAAATATCAAAAGGTCTGCCCTTTTCCCCCCCCCAAGGAGAGCACACAGATCTGCTGCCTTTTTCTGTGGCTGACCGATTCAGTTATCAATGAAAATATACTTTCAGATATAAAAAGCCAACAATATTATGAAGCCTGAACCAGTTGACGGATGCAACGCATACTGGAGTACGAAGTTCTTTTCAAGTCTACAAAGAAGGAACACAAACCAACCAAAAGTTTTAATTATAAAACCCAGCCAAGCAGAATTTCTGGGAGGATGGCATTATGTGAAAAGTAACACATGTGGCAGAACTCCAAGGGCCACAACAAGAAGACTGAGACACTGCCTCTCTCAGTATAGGAAACCAGGAGACATCATGACATCTGTAGGTCAGAAATCCTGCATGTTGGCAAAATACCGTGCCGTTGGCACGCAAACACACAAAAAAACAAGCCAGGTAATGACATTGTCTCATCACTGTGAGACAAGGAAGGTAATTAGTAGGAAAGGGACGCCCTTTAAAAACGAAAAGATACTGGATTCAAATGTGATCAAAGGTGGAACAGCGAGTGGGAAACCTCTGAAATGCCCTGAAGAACACTTAACTTCCATATGCAGAATGTAACAGCCTAGGCCCTGTAGAAGCCTCACAATCCGGAGTATAGAGTGGGCCAGCTGGCTTAAGCGATGGAAAAGCATCAGAACAGTCCAATTAGTTCATGGAAAAGTTCACTGATTAAGAGATTGATCTCGAATACACCACTATAGTAACAAATGGTATATTGTTTGTTTTAATTTTTTTTACAAAAAAGGGTAGAATGGCTATCTGAACTGGGTCACTTCCAAGAGCTTAGGTGCATGAAACAGTATGAAGTGGGCTTGTGTTGCACTTGTCTTTGCTGCCTTCTATGATGCTGCCACTGCAACACCGCCTGCCATTCAAAGCATCCCAAAGGACATCGTTCCTAAATCTTAAGCGAGCAATCCAAAATGTCAGAATCTGATTATTTTAATACTGTCAGTATTTGGTCTTGTGAGCCGTGGATTGCACAATGATCTCTGCAACATGTACAATAACTGACTCCACTATCTCTGACTAACATAACTAAAAAGCAAGAGACATACGTTAGGCAACCCATGCAAATTAATTTGGTCACTTCTCAATGCAAAGTTCCATGTAGAAGGAGAATTACTGATTTTACAGCACTTATCAGCTGGTCAGAAATGCACATTCCCCATCACCAAAATCATTTTCGCAATGACCTGCCAGCGTCACGGAGAAACGCAGTAATTAAGCGCCAGATGTACGAAAGGATTTTACCCATTCAGCGTCTATGGGAAAAAGCTTTCGTACATATGACCCTAAATGTCCTGTTTAACCTGTTCTGTGCCTTGGACGAGGTGACCTCGTCCAAGGCTACAGTTCCCGTGTGCCTTGGACGAGGTCACCTCGTCCAAGGCACAGGAACTGGGGGGAGCGTTAGTGCACCCTCCCTGTGCACCCCCCCCAAGGCAGGGATGGAAGGGGAAGCCCTTCCCCTTCCACCTCCTTCCACCCCCCCCCCGGCAATCTGATGCCGTCAGCGACGCCAGCACATCAAGGGGAAAGGAGCTCAAAAGGTGAGTCCTTTCCTTTTTTGGGGTTTTGGGGGGCAGGGGGGGAACAGACATGGGGGGAAATGAAAGGGTTTTATCTTTACCCCTGTGCCTGTTTTCACTAGATTCCTGCTCCACGCCAGGGATTTTTTTTGTGTGTTTCTTTTGGGGGCGATTAGTATTTCACCCCCACTAGACACCAGGGATTTTGTTTTATTTGTCTATTTCGGGGTCGACCCCTTGGGCAAGGGTCGCCCCCCCCCCTGGTTTTTTTTGTGTTTCACCCCCCCCCCCCCCCCCCCCCCCTTCGAGGCAGATCGGCGATTTTTCGGCGGATCTGCCCCCGGGGGGGGGGGGGGGGGGGGGGCGAAATCCACTAGACACCAGGGATTTATTTCTAAAGAAAAATTTCTTTTGGGGGTGACCACTTGGGCAAGGGTCGCCCCCTGGGGGGCTATTTTTTTTTAGTATTTGCCCCACCCCCCCACGGGGCAGATCACCGATTTCGACTAGACACCAGGGATTTTGTTTTTATTGTGTTTTTTGGGGGCAACCCCTTGGGCAAGGGTCGCTCCCCTGTAGGGCTATTTTTTTTCTGTTTTGGCCCCCCTGAAGACCAGCCATGTTTTTGGACGATCTGGCCCCCGGGGGGGTCGAAGCACACTAGGCGCCAGGGATTGTGTGGTGTGTGTGTGTGTGGTGTGTGTTTGGGGGCACCCCTTGGGCAACAGTCGCCCCCCCCCAAAGTGGGGAAAGTTCGTATTGGCCATCTCTGCCTCCTTTGGGGGCAGATGGGCCTATTTTTGTAGGCCAATCTGCCCGCAAGGAGGCCAGAAACCACCAATACGCCAGGGATTATTATTTTTTTGTTCCCTTTTTTTTGTTTTGTGCTGGGGGTGCCCCCTTTGGGAAGGGTCACCCCCTAAAGGGGGCACAGAGGTGTTGCCCATTTCTGCCCCCCTTGGGGGAAGATTGGCCAATTTATTTACGTCCATCTGCCCCGAGGGGGGCAGGATCCACTTAGGTACCAGGGACAACTTCTAAGTTCTTGGTGGTGGGGTGTTTGTCAACTGGCGAAGTATTTGTATTTGTGATTATAACAATTTATTTCTTCTTTTTCTTCTAGTTCAACGCGTTTGCTTCCTTTGCTGTGGATCCTTGCGGTTTTGGCAGTAGTTGTCCTGCGGGTTGCATGTTTTAGGTAAGTGAAAGCAATTTACTCCAAACGAGTATTGTTGACATGCATGAATGACATGTTTGTAGGTGGTGTACTAAATGCAGTATTGTGTGTTTGAAATTGTCCTTAGATTTGAGCACAATGATATTTGTGTTGTCATATGTCTAATTTTCTTTTTTCTTTTTAGTGGGATATCATTGGTGATTGCTGTGTCTGTGCAGAGTAGTTGCTTGGTGAGTAGCTTTTTCAGGCAAGTGAGTGGTATAGTTTTTTTAGTACATAACTCTTTGTGATAAAGCTACACTTTGTTTATTACTTATTTTAGTGCTAGTTGTTGTTGGCAATCCATTTGTTGTTAGTGAGGATCATGGCTAGCCGCAGAGTGACCGCTCAGCAGGTTGTTCGCATGCTTTTTGAGTCGTCTTCAGACCATGATTACGAGACTGACTCTGCATCCGAGGCAGAGGAGGAAGCGGGAGATTCTGGAAGTGAGTTTTCTGTCCGAGAGTATTCTTCTGATGAGGAAGCTACTCTCAGTGCAGATGAAGGGCCTGTTGTAGAGGAGGACATTGATGTGCCAAGAGTGCAGCAGCCTGTGGCTGAAGGGTTTCCCATTAGAAGACCTGACACCTGGATTGCCCCAAACATGGAGCAGCCACAGTTACCTGCATTTACTGGTCTCCCAGGGTGTAGAGTTAATACGGAAAACTTTTTGCCTGTCCATTTCTTTCACTTGTTTATGGACGATGTATTTTTGGAAGAGATTGTGGAGCAGACTAATTTGTATGCAGAGCAATATTTGCAGGACAACGCTGCCAGACTTAAGCCTCAGTCTAGAGCTACTCAGTGGGTTCCCACATATCTGGAAGAGATGAAAAAGTTTTTAGGTTTGTCATTTTTGATGGGGTTGATCAGGAAGCAGTCACTGGTTTCTTATTGGTCTACTAGTCCCTTGATGGCAACGGCTATCTTTCCTGCAACTATGACATGTAATCGGTATTTGCTTCTTCTTCGTATGCTGCATTTTGTAGACAATGCTTAAGCCTTGCCACGAGATCACCCTGATTGTGACCGTCTTTTTAAGATTAGGCCTGTCCTTGATCATTTTGTAGATCGGTTTTCAGAGGTCTATGTTCCAGGCAAAGAGATAAGTGTGGACGAGTCTTTGGTCCTTTTCAAAGGGTGTTTAGTTTTTAAGCAGTACATTCCTAGTAAGAGGGCACGGTATGGGATTAAATTGTATCTGCTGTCAGAAAGCAGTACAGGATATGTGTATAATTTCCGGGTCTACACTGGTAGGGATTCCAGTATTGACCCTCCTGGCTGTCCGGCCACTTTTGGAGTTAGCGAAAAAATTGTTTGGGAACTTGCTAGACGGCTGTTTAACGAAGATCACCATTTGTACGTAGATAAATTCTACACTGGAGTGCAGTTGTTCAAGGAGTTGTTTAGAGTGGACACTGTTGCTTGTGGCACAATCCGTTCTAACCGGAAAGGCTATCCAAGGGAGCTTGTCTGTAAAAAACTTGAGAGGGGACAGTGCAGTGCCTTGCGGAATAATGAGGTGCTAGCTCTGAAATTTTCAGACAGGAGGGATGTGTACATGCTATCTACCATCCATGATGAGAGAACTTCCCCTGTGACTGTTTGGGGTCAGGTTGCGTGCATTTTGGACTACAATAGGCACATGGGTGGTGTTGACAGAGTAGATCAGAGGTTGGAACCTTACACTGCTCTTCGTAAGTCTTACGTGTGGTATAAAACGTTGGCCCTACATTTATTTCATTTGGCAACTTTTAATGCCTTTATTGTATACAAGGATTGTTCACCTGAGTCAAGGATGACATTTGTTAAATTTCAGGAGTCGGTGATAGAAAGCCTTATTGTGGTGGAACCGGCAAGAGTTCCTAGAGTAGAAGTGGTGGAGGATGTGGCTAGATTGAAAGATTGGCACTTTCCAGATCACATTCCTCCCACTCCCAAAAAAGACTTGCCCACAAAGAAATGTAGAGTATGTGCCCGGAGATTAATCCGGAGGGAGAGGCGGATGTACTACCCCGAATGCCCTCCAAAGCCTGGGCTGTGTGTGCCCAGCTGTTTTAGAAGTTACCACACAAGGAAAAACTTCTGGGAAATACCATGAGCGTAAGCTGTCTGTTTTATATTTTCATATGTTTCACAGTTGGCATCTCTGTCATGTATTTAGTTAGCGCTTTTGTATTTGTAGTTTTGTGCTTATTTTATAATTAGTTAGTGGTTTATTTGTTGTTTATAAACAAAAAAAAGTGATGGCGGTGTGCGTGGGGAGGCGCTTGGCTGGCGGTGTGCTTGGGGTGGCGCTTGGCTGGCGGTGTGCTTGGGGTGGCGCTTGGCTGGCGGTGTGCTTGGGGTGGGGCTTGGCTGGCGGTGTGGGTGGGGTGGCGCTTGGCTGGCCGTGCCAGCCAAATGCCAGTCCACACTCCCATCAGCTGGTGTGATACTTGTATCAGGCATGTGGGCGTATGTAAGTGATGGGCCCTTGAGTGGCGCGGTCTGTCGATGTGAGTGTTGTAATGTGCTGTGCCCTTGGCTGGCGGTGTGAATGGTCTTGTGCATGTCATGTATGAAAGGTGTGTGAATGGACTGTAAAGCGGTTGGTGTCTTGTCGCGGCTTTACAGCTCACGAGCTGTGAGTCATTGGTTCAGTTTTTTGCCTTTCAGTTATTAACAGTGCATTTCATTTTTGTGAAAGCTCTTGTTAGTAAAATTTGATCCACTGAACCATCACTCACCCTCGTGCCAAATCCAACCAGTATGTGTGGTAAAAATGACAAAACCTGCTCCGCTGTAATCAGGCGTCGCAGCACACCTGTGACACGCTAGGTGCCTCGGGTGGGACCCCGATGATGAAGCATGCCACCAACTTGGTTGGTGGGTGAGGGGTCTTTTTCACATAACCTAAGTGCGTTTCTTTTCACAATTTTAGTGTTTGGCACATCACGGACGTATGTGGACACATCAAAATGATATATTACAAAACTACATGTGTTTGGGGGGGAGGGGCACCTATGTTTTTGGTCCTGGGTGCGGTCTTCATCTAGGGAAACCTACCAAACCCAGACATTTTTTAAAACTAGACACCCCAAGGAGTCCAGGGAGGTGTGGCTTGCATGGCTCCCCCAACATTTTCTTACCCAGACTCCTCTGTAAACCTCAAAATTTGCTTAGAAAAAGCATATTTTCCTGACTTTTCTTAGTAGGATCACCGCTCCAGCACAAAATTCCTACTCCCCAGTTTTCCCCTCAGTCTCCCAAGTAAAATGACACCTCACTTATGTGGGTCCCCAAAGCAGAGTCAGTCTAAAGATGTATAAAAGAATATGGCCCTCATTCTGACCTTGGCGGGCGGCGGAGGCCGCCCGCCAAAGTCCCGCCGTCAGGTTACCGTTCCGCGGTCGAAAGACCGCGGCGGTAATTCTGACATTCCCGCTGGGCTGGCGGGCGGCCGCCTTCAGGCCGCCCGCCAGCCCAGCGGGAAAGAGGCTTCCACGATGAAGCCGGCTCGGAATCGAGCCGGCGGAGTGGAAGCTGTGCGACGGGTGCAGTTGCACCCGTCGCGTATTTCACTGTCTGCCAAGCAGACAGTGAAATACTTGTAGGGGCTCTATTACGGGGGCCCCTGCAATGCCCATGCCAGTGGCATGGGCACTGCAGGGGCCCCCAGGGGCCCCGCGACCCCCCCTACCACCATCCGGTTCCCGGCGGTCGGACCGCCGGGATCTGGATGGCAGTAGGGGGGGTCGGAATCCCCTCGGCGGCGCAGCAAGCTGCGCCGCCTTGGAGGATTCAATGGGGCGGCGGTACACTGGCGGGAGACCGCCAGTGTTGCCGGTCCGACCGCGGCTTTACCGCCGCGGTCGGAATCCCCATTGGAGCACCGCCGGCCTGTCGGCGGTGCTCCCGCGGTCCTCCGTCCTGGCGGTCTTTGACCGCCAGGGTCAGAATGACCGCCTATGTCCTTATAAACTCGCTGTGCTATCCCCTCTATCTCTACAAGTTTTGGGCCTTATTCTGTTGCAGGCACCTGTTTTCTATGAAAAAATGTGATGTGTCCACGTTGTGTTCTGGGGCATATCCTGTCGCGGGCGCTAGGCCTACCCACACAAGTGAGGTATCATTTTTAATCGGGAGACTTGGGGGAACGCTGGGTGGAAGGAAATTTGTGGCTCCTCTCAGATTCCAAAACTTTCTGTCACCATAATGTGAGGAAAATGTGTTTTTTTAGCCAAATTTTGAGGTTTGCAAAGGATTCTGGGTAACAGAACCTGGTCAGAGCCCCACAAGTCACCCCATCTTGGATTCCCCTAGGTCTCTAGTTTTAAAAAATGCACAGGTTTGGTAGGTTTCCCTAGGTGACGGCTCAGCTAGAGGCCAAAATCTACAGGTAGGCACTTTGCAAAAAACACCTCTGTTTTCTTTAAAAAAATTTGATGTGTCCACGTTGCGTTTTGGGGCGTTTCCGGTCGCGGGCGCTAGACCTACCCACACTAGTGAGGTATCATTTGTATCGGGAGACTTGGGGGAACATAGATTAGCAAAACAAGTGTTATTGCCCCTTGTCTTTCTCTACATTTTTTCCTTCCAAATATAGGAGAGTGTGTAAAAAAGACATCTATTTGAGCAATGCCCTGTAATTCACATGCTAGTATGGTCACCCCGGAATTCAGAGATGTGCAAATAACCACTGCTCCTCAACACCTTATCTTGTGCCCTTTTTGGTTTTCTTGATAGCTATTTTTCACTCTTTATATTTCAGCAAATGAATTGCTGTATAGCCAGTATAGAATGAAAACGCACTGCAGAGTGCAGCTCATTTATTGGCTCTGGGTACCTAGGGTTCTTGATGAACCTACAAGCCCTATATATCCCCGCAACCAGAGGAGTCAAGCAGACGTAATGGTATATTGCTTTCGAAAATCTGACATTGCAGGAAAAAAGGTTGCAGAGTAAAACGTAGAGAAAAATTGATGTTTTTTTCACCTCAATTTCAATATTTTTCTTTTTCAGTTGTTATTTTCTGTAGGAAACCCTTGTAGGATCTACACAAATGACCCCTTGCTGAATTCAGACTTTTGTCTACTTTTCAGAAATGTTTAGGTTTCTGGGATCCAGCATTGGTTTCATGCCCATTTCTGTCACTGACTGGAAGGCGGCTGAAAGCACAAATTTTTTTAAAAATGGGGTATGTCCCACTAAAATGCCAAATTTGTGTTGAACAATTGGGTTTTCTGATTCAAGTCTGCCCGTTCCTGAAAGCTGGGAAGCTGGTGAGTTTAGCACCGCAAACCCTTTGTTGATGCCATTTTCAGGGGAAAAACCACAAGCCTTTTTCTGCAGCCACTTTTTCCAATTTTTTTTTTAAAAGAAACGAAATTTTCACTGTATTTTGGCTAATTCTTTGGCCTCCTTCAGGGGAACCCACAAAGTCTGGGTACCTCTAGAATCCCTAGGATGTTGGAAAAAAAGGACGCAAATTTGGCTTGGCTAGCTTATGTGGACAAAAAGTTATGAGGGCCTAAGCGCGAACTGAATAACCCATCCACCAAGTTCTAAATCAGGTCCTCAGTTCCCATTAAAGCTAGCTATGTGCTCTTTCTTTTGGCGATGATGCCTCATGCTCTGTTATAGCATCAGGCACCAAAGGAGAGAGCATTAAGTTGAAACAGAAGAGAGACTAAAGTACAACACATCAACAGTCAAAAAGCTGCTGAAGTAGTGGCTATATTAGAATGAAGGAGCACATTTAAAAATAATCATAAAATGTTAACAATAATACACGAGTAAATCACCCATGGTTACTTGAGGGTTTTTAAAAGTAACTGAGGGCAATTGAGATCAGTAATGATATAAATCAAGCATTTCTAATGCAGTTGGTCTCACGTTTGCTCGAGTTAGATGCTATTAGTGCTGTAAATTTCTAAATAGAACTTTCTTGCCACACAAACTGAAAAAGTAAAACAGCTGACATAGGCCAGCCGATTCAAATTGCCGCCGTGAGTGCAAAGGATAGAGACAAAAGGAAAAGGAACTTCACTCGCAGTCAAAGGTATCGGCATTAGCGTAATTATCCATGTAACAGGGTGGATGGCCAAAGCGGTAACAAAACCGCCCTAAGGAGGGACAAACGTAAAGCAGTTACCAACGAAAACAAAGAATTTTTGAAAGGCAAGCTCATGAACGAGTGATAGTGAAGGGTGTGGTTAAAAGCCCAGATACATACCGACACGTCTGAAAAGCAGTGCTCGCGTGCTGCTATGCTCAACCTAAAAATAGCACTCAATCCAAGGAGCTATGACTCACAAAGCCTTTGAAATTTAGCAGTGATTTTCAAATTTTTACATGTATCCATTTTTTTTCTTTAAAAACATTTTATGAAACAACAAGTAACACACAAAGCAAGTAAAAAAGAAAGACCACATATTGTGGTCTTGTCGCAGAATCGCAGCCATTTTGGATTGAGTACTATTACATGCTTAAAACAGCTGATATGGACCAATTTTCTTCTCCATGTACAGAAGGAACCATGTTGCTGACTCCCCAGCGCAGAGGTAAACATGACACATTGGTGCATAAACTCTGCCTATGCATTTCAGTACTTCAAAATGCTGTCACTCATAGTGAGGACGGCCAGTGGCTGATGTCAGCTGACACACTGTCCAATGCTATATGCTGTGGTGGGCAGAGTCAAAATATGAATGCCAACTTCACAGATCAATAGATGCAGACTGATTGCCTGAAGCTCTTCTACACATGTATAAATATATTTATGATTTTTTTTTAAAACATGATTTTGGAGAGGCAGCTAAAAATGTCTCTAGGCCAGAACTAAAAATGAAGCCAAGTGGGGGAAGAAGGGATAAAGGAGGAGGAAAAAGAAGCACAAGAGGGAGATAGCAACAAGGAGCGTGGTGGAGGGTATTTGGTAGGGGAAAAGCATACAAGGGAGAGAGAGAAGGAAAACACATGCACCCTCATGGAGTGCTTAGTGAAAAAGAAAAAAAAAATGTTCCCTAAGAGTGAGCAGTGGAAGAATACAAGTCAGTCAATCAAAAGGATGGTAAAGAGACCAACTAAAGTAGGAAGGCAAGCCATCAAATATGAAGGAAGCAAATGGGTGACTTAAATCCAGCCATTGGTAAGTAACAGGTAGGCTCTAAGCCCACTGAGTTTTTGGTCTGGTCCACAAGAGGCTTTCAAATTTGCGAGACCGAAAAAACATCAGCCCGTCTCACAGGAACTGAACTCCTATATCAAATCTTCCCTCTCAGTTCCCAAGGACACAGACTTTCTAAGCATTAAACATTCTTCTGCTCTCAAACAGAAACCAAGCTTCTATGCTAAACAGATGTTTCTCCACTCCGAGGAACACCAAGCCACTATGTATCAAATATTCCCTTCATTCATAGGGACACCAAGCTACTATGTATCATACAACCCACCCCCGCACAGAGCTCTGCTCTGTTATGTATCAATGGACCTGCTACTCACTAGCACTATTTGAGCTACTGTGTGTCAAACACCTCTATTCACTTATGGGGGTGTTAAGTTACATTTCAGCACATATCTCCCTTCTCTCCCCCAGGACACAGAGCTACCATGTATCAAACACGATGCTACTAAATACAAGCTACTTTGAGGTACTGTGTGTCAAATACCGCTAATTAATGAGTGGACGCAGCTACTATATGTCTAACGTCACTCCACTTACAAAGGAAATCAAGCTACTGTATATCAAATACCGGGATCCCTGAAGAGCTATCTGAGCTGATGAGACCTCCATTCACTGAAGAGGACAATAAGAGAACATTTATGAGCCTAGGACAGAGCCACTTAGTATGAAACAGCCTTCCTACTCCCAGGGAGCCAGGCTCCTAAGTATCAAGCCCCCTCTTCACCTCAAAGATACACTGATCTTCTCCAGGCCCATAGACATTGAGTGACTATGTATCAAATGTCACGCTCTTCACTCGCTCGTGCTGTTTTTGAGCAACTATGTATCACACATGACTATCCACTCAAGGTGACATGAGATACAATTTATCAAGTGCCTTTCTCCTCTCGCAGGGAAACTGGTACTTACAAATAATGCAATCCATATCTGATGCTAAAAAGACCTTTCACGGATCGGGTAGCTGACTTCCATCATGTAACCCATCCACTTTCAGGTATCAAACACCCTGGGCTCCTCCCTCACTTGCTTGGTTGGCTTGAATTACTATCTAACAAACCATCTTTGCATTTCGAGAGACAAAGAACGACCATTTATAAACCACCTCTCCCCGTCTAGACATAGCAATTATGTAACAAACATGCCTCTCCAAGGACATAGTTAGTAATTCCATACCAAACACAGGTTGGGCCAGGCCACTTATACAATGATTTGAAAGGCACTTCTCCCTTCTGCAAATAAATCACAGATGAGAGATTGCAATATATGATCGTGGCTTGACAACTGAAACATGGTCCACTCCTAGCTCAGAAATAGGGCTTAACCAAGGTCCATCAGCGGACCAATACTGTGATGCCCAGCACATCCCACCAGCGAAATACACTGGATTTTCAACTACAGACCCTAACTAGCCTCCTTGCATTTAAGAATGCTTAGAAAAAAGTTATTCCTAAAGAAGCCTTGATCTCCATTTGGGAGCCACTAGGACCGCCTCCTAACTCCAGCCCTCTCAACACAGACCAGGCCCCAATACCTATAGACTGAACCTATGGAGTTCTTAAAAGTGTCAATGGTTGTGGCCTAGCCGAGGCTCTACCTTTATGGGTTCCCGTTGTCCTACTGGCAGAAGGAGCAAGCTTACAAAGCTGAACCCACTCTATTGCTCTGCGTTCTAAGTGGCCCCCAAGCCATCAAAGTTGACCCGAGATCCTATAGCTGTAGACACCACTTAGCACCGTCACTTATACAGCACTTGTTCTCTGCTGACTAAAATGTAGAGCACTGTGCCTGAAACAGATAACTATGTCACCAAAGGTTCCTTGACTCTCGTGAGTGGCTCTGAAATGCCCTGCTCAAGAATGACAGTGTGAAGTTTGAGCCAGACAAACCAAACCATAATTGAGTGTATCTCTAATACAAAAAAGTTCAGTGACAGATATTACTAACATAACAGTATAAAAAATAGTAATGAAAGTTCAAGAGAGAATTCAAAATGGGTGAAAATATTAATTCACTCCATCCAACCTCTTCAGAGACAATCAAAAAATTAAACAATAGGTTCAGAACATTCCTTCACAATGTGTCGACCTGTGGTTCAGCTCACCAAAATAATTAAGAAATAATGATGTGTAATGTTATTACATGAGTGTCAAGAACAATGGATAGCTCCAGAGCTGCTTGAGCACTATACGTTTTAGCATGGGTGTCTATGGTGCCGCTCCAGGGTTCCTGAATGACACCGTCATGGAGAGGTAGATTCTGGTAGCAGCACCACACAGTCGGTCCATTAGCTAAGGATTGGGTCACACAAAGTTTTGAACTGGGTATGTGTTTTGATGAAAAATAAAGTCCAGTGAAACCGGTCTGCTGGAAGCCCGGCTGCACCTTATTTACTGCTCAGCCTACAGGCATCTTCGGAAGAGAAGTAATTGAGGTGATACAGCTCCCAGCCTCACTGTTCCGTTGGTGCTGGGCTCTCTCTGTAGTAGCTCACCTTGCTGTTGATTGTGCTTAAGGGTCTTGCCAACCAATGGAACAATTTATAATTACAGCCAAAGTCGTCAGGAACTGTATCACACTCTTGACACAGATGAATGACGTTCGACCAGCTGTGGGACCTCTGCACTATCAGAAGGGCCAGTAAAGAGACCTCCAAGTGTGGTTGTGGGAGCTTTCCCAGTACCCGGGCCCAGCATAGTGATGTGGCTCATGTTTAACACCAAGGCAAGCAGAGGCCAAGGAGGGCTGTGGGTCTTCAGAAGGGAATATCTCATTGGTGCAGCAGAGTGCAGTCACAAGGGTCCTCCTTACAAAACGCTGCATATGTTTTGTCTTGGGCTTAGGAGCGAGTATCAGGAGAACTTGGACATGGGGTAGAGAAAAAATAGATTTAACTCCAAGCATCCAAATCACGGTCATTCGGTTCTTAGTTGTTCCCAGATTAAGGAACCAATAAGCAGGTGATGGGCAACGGCACTCATATTTGGCGATGAGCTGCAGATTGACTCAGAGAAAAGCAAAAAGAAGCAAGATGAGAAACACAGAAAAACAATTAAACAGGGAGAAATGAGGGAAGGGAAAGGAACCTGCCAGAGAAATATTAAGGAACGGGAATGATAGAGTGGTAGAAAAAAAAAAAAGAATGAGATGGAAAGAAACTAGGAAGCCTTGGTCTTCAGCATCTCCAGCATTTGACAGTGCAGGCAATCCCAGTCTACGAGGGAGAGGGAAAATATAAGTTGTTGAGAGCAGCCGGGGGGCACTTTGCATTTGTAGAAAGAGTCAATCTAAATAGATTATTAAGCAAGACGAAAATAATTTCGTCCAGATTATTAAACTAAAGCTATGTTTGTGTACAGTCAGTGTGCAGCTTAGCTCTTACTTTGTTTTTTTTCTTTTAAATGCTTATGCTGAATGTTTCAGCTGACGCCTGAGCTCCTCTGGCCAAGTGAAGCACCTGGCTTGGCTCAAACTATGAATATTCTAGCTTGTGCATCCTTAGACCAAACATTTCCTTGCCTTCAAAACTGCTGGAGCTACTTTGTATCAGTCATCACTAGTCCTGTGGCTCACGCACAAACTACAATACTGCTCTGTTATTAAGTTATTGTCTACGCTCGGCTGTTCACTACGCATCCTCTGTGTATATTTAAGATAGCATGCATACACTTAAAGAAGGAAGGGACAATGAGCATCTAACAGGACTCATCACTGAGGAACATTGGGCTACTAAATATCAAATAAACCTCGCCTGTGACTCGCAATATTAAACTAGTCCCGCGTGAAGGGGGCGTTACTTTACTAGGTTGGATGAACAAAATAACTTTACAAGGTAGCACATGTTATTTGATTAGAAGACTGGTTTCTCCTAATTTTACGCTATTAAACAGTGCCTCCAGCATTTTACAATTCACTAAATAACAGCAAAATCAGCCAAGGAGCATAAAGGCAGTGATATTTAACATATTGGCTGAAAAAAAAAAAAATATATATAAAAAAAAAAAAAAAAGATTATGGTATGGAAACCAAAAAAGTGTTCCTGCACTCACTTGGATTTGCTTACTGACTTGCACACAGACTGTCATTCCCTGCCGTGGTATAGCCGTGAACTGTAGCCGCTTCCTGTTGCAGCGCATTTGGTCCGACCACAGAGCCAGACGCGTGACAAAGAGGCCTTTGAACAGTCTCAGGCTTTCAGAGGTCAACTTCAGGACATCAAACAAGCATTAGCAAAGCCAGTCGGTATCGCCAAAGCGAGCTATTGGCCTTACCGATGTCCTTAAGCCATGTTGTATAGCATGCACGACTGCAATGTATTTCAAAAATAAAGAAAAGTTATATGGTGCATCCGCGTCACACTGCTTCTTTTTGCCGACAGGTGGGTGGGGTTAAGTAATGATGTGGACAGTTGGTGTGTCTAGGGGTCAACAACACGGATCAGCTCACAGACACCAATTAGCTGTACTGCACTGAGCTCACAGCAGAGCGCTAGTATTTTTTTAAAACAATACACCCCCTGCCACCACACTAAATGGAAACCAACCCCACAACTACTCTGGTTTGAAAAGGAACCTTAGAACGACGCCATACCTAATGGCCTCGTTCACATACTTCAAGACAGGCGTTACACATTCCAGTCCTCCAGATGGCGCGTGCCTGAAACATCAATATTACAACACTTGCAAACCACATTAACTGCACCCACACTAATGAAGATTCAACTACAACAACCTGGAGAGACTCTAGTCTGTCAGAAGGTACCTGAACACCAACAGTGCTTCCAGACCACAGTATTGGCAATTCATCGCTAGACAACTCTCTGTCAGATGGAACATACAAATTCCATCTTCCGTACCAACTACGCGCATGCCCTTACCACACAGAAGAAAACTGCCTTTGTTGGAAATCACATGCATGAGTTCTGCAGAAGTCTCTGGTCTGGGCATGTGGCACGTATGCCACATGCAATTGTGAGGTTAGACATGAAATCTCACTCGAGCTCCAGCCATTGTATGCCCGTACATAACTTTGAATCAATGAGAAGAAAATATACCATATTTTGTTTTTATCTACTCGTTAAATCCCATTGGGTAACTTTGCCAAAACAGTCAGTTTGAACGTGCTACCTGCTGAGGGAACACAGGGTGTGGAAAGGATGGAGAGGGGCGTGGTGACCTAATCACCCAGGGTACAACCATAGGACAGAGTGGAATATGAAGAACGTGAAGAAGGAGGGAAAGGACAGGGGAAAGGAGGTTAGAAAAAAATGAGAAAGCAACACTGGTGGGCATTAATGCTTCTCATATCTTTACACGCTGTGCAGTGATGTGGCGAAATAACGCTGTGGTTCAAAGCTGCTGCCACTGCACTCCTAGCTGACACATTCACCTTCCCGTGTAGGGGGTTCCTGGGGCCTCGCACCTTCCATCCTGGGAAATAGGAGTTTGGTGGAAGAGGCACAGCCATGGAGCACTTCACGGGCGCTTCTGTGGCATGAATCCCTATATAAAACTGTACAATACACTGCAATGCAAGGACTTAAAAGTGATGCTCTGTGTACATGGACGACATGTTTATTCATCTACAGTATGAATGGGCTCAGCAGGCAGGACGGGGTTAATGCGAGTAGAAACAGCCAGCTGGTCGCACTTTAAGTTAAAGACAGGAAGACCCGACCAGGCTGTAAAGCAGCTTCTATGTATCTACTATTTTATTGGGATAAATTAAGTACAAAAATAAAAGAATCATCAACTAATTCAATGACATGCAAGCCCAGCATAAATACATATTAAGATACAAATGCTGTTAGCAATGCATGCACCAGTCCCAAATGTTACTAAAATATAAGTAAGGAAATAAAAAGATGTATAGGAGTAAGGAATGGTGGCACATGTGGTGAGCCGCGACAGCGGCAAGGCCTCGCTCTTTCCCCAGTTCACCGGGTAACCCAATATTGCTGCAAAAGCATCAATTATTTCTAGCACTGCGTGTATGGAGGATGATGAGGCCGATAGGGTGAGTAAAATGTCATCTGCGTATAAATACAGTATTGAGGAGCCTCTGGGCGTGGAGATATCTATGATCTGGTCAGACTGGCGTTGGGACGCCACTAAAGGCTCCATCGCGAGAAGAAATAGCAGGGGGGACAGTGGGCATCCCTGACGGTACCCCTGCAGACCGGGAAGGGATCAGAAAGAAAGCAGCTTCAACAAGATCTCTGGTGAAGGACAAAGACTGGGGTAGCGCAGACTCCAGAAGACTACTGCCAACAGTCTCAAATGTGGCAGGGAAGGGGTGACCAAGGCAAGTGGAACCGGATACAATAACAATCTTTGATTGGTTTCTAACCATTTATTGGTGTTATTTTCTTGCTCGAAATCTGTTTTATTCAAGATTAGTTGTTGCCATCTAGTGTTACAGCATGTGATTGTATGTTCCTGTTTGGAGCTTGCAAGTGGGCCTTCAGCCTTTGTTCCTGCAGGGAGTAGGTAAATACATCCTCACTCTCTTGAGCTACAAAGAGGGCTCTGAGAGGTCTTGAGAGGAGAGTGAGGGATGCAGAAAGTGTGTGAGTGCGCCTTTACCATCATGGAGGAGTGTGGGGAGTGCAGTGAGCTCCTGCAAGAGAGGGATGTGTGAGGTGCTGAGAGCACCTGCTTGGAAGTGAGTGAGAGTTGTATGGTGATCCTGCAGTGTTGTGAGTTTGCACTGAATTACTGCAGGGAGAAGACTAAGGGGGCAAGGAACTCCAGTGGTGAGCGCTGTGAGGGGTGCAGGGAGCTACTGCATGGCAGAGAGGGGCAGAGTGTACCTTCCGGAAAGTCTGTGAGGGGTGCAGGGAGCTCCTATATTGAGGGTTCTAAAGGGTGCAGGGAGGTGAGTGAGGTTGCACAGAGAAGAGGACAGGGTGCAAAGTACTTCTGGGAGGCGACTGAGAGGTCCAAGGAGCTCCTGTAGTGAGCACTGTGAGGGGTGCAAGGAGGAGAGTGAAGGGTGAAAGTAGCTCCTGCAGCGAGGGCTTTTAAGGGTGCAGGGAGCACCTGCAGGGTGGAAGCGCAGTGTTCCTTCTGGGAGGCAAGTGAGAGGGGCAAGCAGCTCCTGCAGTAAGGGCCAAGAAGGGTGCAGGGAGCTCACACAGGGAGGGTTGTGGGGGTGCATTGGATTTGTGCAGGGCGGAGAGTGAGGAGTTTAGTGAATCGGAGAGTGAGGGGGTGCTGTAAGCTATTGCAGACAGCATATTGAGAATGCAGTAAAGTACCTAGAAGGAGTATTGCAAGGGTGGAGTGATTCCTGAATGGAGGAAAATGAGAAGTGCAGCAGGGGGTCCTGCAGACAGGAGAGAAAGAGGGGTCAACCTCAAGACACAGCAAAATAAACAAACAAACAAAAAAAAAACACACACACACACACCACAAGAACAAAGCACAACTCTGGTCATTACCAACATTAACAAAAAAAAAATACCCATTCACACTCTCGTCCATCCATTGCACTACTACCAGGTAGCCCGTTACCTGCCTGCAAATGCTCTTTGGCAGCTCAGCAGTGGTATGAAGCGCTAAATAAAAGTAACTGTAATACAAAGGAACAACAACTAAGTTTTGGTTCAGTTACTTTATTATTTCTCTACTTATGAGTCACTTTCCACACAGCTTCCAGCTTTAGGCTTGCTTACTCTGTGCCAGTGCTCCTCGAAGTAAGCCGGCGGTAAGAGCTAGTAGTCATGTACTGAGAGAGTGGGGGGGGGGGGGGGAACATTTCAGAAAGGTGTTTTTATGCTGAATTTCCATCTTTGCTGCAACGCTTCATCTGCCCTTATGGTGGTTCATATCTATCTCAGAGAAGCGAGATGGAAGAGCATTTAAAGAACTTTGGAGGATTTGATTAAAGTTGGCAAATGCTTATTTTGCCATCTTAGTGCTCTCAGCTAAAGGTCAGAAGATGGAGACTAGAGACATAATCTAGTGTTTTAGCACGAAGTGACTCGAGGAGTTAAGCCCTTGTTGCTTACTTTGTTATGTAAATAGCAGGTTAAGAGTTTGAATCCTGGCAGAATTCAATTTAGGTTCTCACCCTTTTGGTGTCAATAAATTAAATGACACTATTAATCACGGACTTGCAGATACCCCAACGTGCCTATATCAAGGAGGAATAATACCCCGATGGAATAGTTTCACTTGCTTTAAGGCTGAAAAGGAATGATGGCAGAGGAAAAAGTGCTGCAGTGATGCCACAAAAAGTGCAATTGTGTACTCATCTGGAAGAAGTGCGACTGGGTGCGTCAAAATTTACATTACTCTGCCGCAAAATGTGCTAATCCATCCCGCAAAATCCTGGGGCGTGGCGGGGATAGTTAAAGCGATCCAATAGTGGTTCTTGGGGATCTGGAAATAATCCACTCTCGTAAGGCAAACCTGCCAGTCAACCGTTCCCGACCACATCTACAGAGGGAGGCCTCCGTTCAAAACACGTCTTTCCTTTGCCGCCAGTTTCTGACTGATTCTTCAGCAGCATGTCTCAGATCTCAACAATAATAAAAGCCGCTAGAGCTGAGGCATTCACCACTACTGGGACGCCATTACCTGGTCCAGGAAACAACCAATAAGAAAGCAACACATTTGGAGAAACTCACGGCAGAAAGCAATCAATCAATGATACCGGAAGGCCATGGGACAAAGAACAGGCAAACACCTCCTGGTAGGAGCATTATTTTAAGGTAAAGTGATTAAACAGATCAGGCACTTGGACCAGCCTCCTTCTACTACCTCACGATAATACCTGCACATCCCACTTAAAGGGAGAGTAGCTGCACTTCTATGTAAGACACAGTAGAGAACTCTGTAGAAAAAGGGAGGTACATGAATATGCACTTATGTAAAGAACTACTGAACGAATATGATGTGTGGGTTAGTTGGGGATTAGCAAATCGTGGATGCTTCTTCCAGTTTAACAGGAAATGACAGCATAATAAATTAAGTGGATGCATAGCCTAGACACACAGCTAGCAGAGCTAAATGCCCGGGGTCGCCCATTCCAGATTAGCCACCAATGACCCTAAGGAATAGCTCACTCTCTCCACTAAAAACGCCAAAAAAGAATAATGGATGTTAGTCAGTACCTGCCCACTGAAAATGAAAACCCAATAACCCATAAGAACGGTGCACCCTCAATGACAGGGCACAAAGTCAGAAGGCCCATTATGAGGGCAAAATAGCAATGACAAGGGACAGCATCTTTCCAAAAGACTGAATATAATACAGCATTGTTCCAGGGAGGCCAGAGTAATTAAACAAAACGCAAGCATTATAAATGATAATTGAGCCTCTAAATAAATCCCAGCGCAATGTTGCATCATGGCTTTAGAAGACATACATTCCAGGGATGGGCTGGGTGTAAACTGCTTAGAAACTGATGTTAAACACAGCACAGTGGAATGTCCTTCTGCAGGTAAGCCAGTCCCTTTTAATTAGCATCTGCAATTTATGGTATCTATGGTACATGTACTAAAAAAAAAAAATCAGTCTAGAGTCCTAAAGCTCTGAGAAACCCATCTGAACTACAGGGTTGATCAATGAAGAAATTAGCCCCATCTTGGTATTGAAGGAACCCTTTGCAGATGATAATACATTATTTTGGAATGTATTATGAATGCCCTATTATGTGTCAGTGTTTTGGAGACAGGGTTCCGCTTCACTTTACTAAACCAATGCCTCTTTCTGAAAGCATTCTTCACCCAAATATTCTTGCAATAATTCTCAGATTTGTTGTGGGAATATAGGGCTCTTCTAAGGCACTAGCACATTCACGGGGAGGCATGCTATACCTGGAAGTGGAATGCAACTGACGTCATAAGAACATAGGCTCATATTACTAATATTTCCCATAGACACAGAATGGGTAAAACCCTTTGATATACCAGGCCCTGCGTTCTTAGAAAGTGTTACATGCACCCCCTCCACTAGATGCTCTCTCTTTTTACTGAGTCTTTAGACATAGAATCATGTAAGGAGTATGATGCATTATTCTTAACTACATGCCGTTTTAGTGTTTGAGAAGAACTGCAAAAATATATTTGGGGTGGTTCTTTATTTCGTTTTGAGGTAATAACTACAAAATATTAGTTTCACTAACTTTTTCCATCTTAGATTAGCAGTGACTTAGCTATCTAGTAGTAATTGCTTTGACTATTTGCAGTGCAGATTTCTTTGTCTGTCATCAGTAGACGCCCGCTTGGTCTTTTACTCTTCAAACAGCACTGGGTAGTAAATAGGCGGCAGTAAATAATAATGTATATCAATCCCATTCCCCTGCATCTTCACCTCTTAATCTCTTCCTCGACACTCGACTGTCAGCAATGCCTTACCTCTCACTGTGTAACAAATATCCACTGAATTAAAAGAAGCTAAAAGTTCTTGAATCAAAGACTCTGCAGGCTAAGCTGTAATTCACAGACCCATTCGCTTTTCTATAATGGACCTTTCATAATTATTTTTAATAAACTTAAGTGTTGCAATTTTTTCAGATGCAAGGCGTTTCAGATAGTCTTGAATTCAAAACTGTGTGGTGGAACAATGCTAAATAGTCAATTTGCCGTTCTTCTGCATTTAATACTCTTAATATAGCATCGTTAGAAGCACTGCCATTCAGATGACAAAAGTGGAGTGTCTCTCTGATAGACACTTGTTCCTGAAAGATATTAGAGGCGTCCATTCCATTCTGCTCAATAAGTCAAACAGTATTAGAAGAACTGTTCTAAAGATCTTGTTAGAATCACTCTTCGCATACCGCTCTACAGTTCTCATCAGCTGCGCTCTCAGGCCCCAGTTCTTGTCAGCTGCCTTATTCTCCACTATCGTCAGTTCTTGTCCACCTCTCTCTTGACCACCACCCTTTAGTACTTATAAGCTGCACTTTTCAGCATCAGCGACAGTTATTGTCAACTACTCTCGTCCACATAGCTCTTATCAGATGTACTCTTTTGCTCCAGCCCCAACTTCCTGCCCGATTCGTGCTTCCCTTTCTTAGCTGCTATGTTCGGCCTCTGCATCAGTTCTTGGTAGCCGCACTTTATCCCCCGCCCCTTCATCAACCCGCACTTTTTGTCAGATGCACTGTGATGCACCAGCCTCGGTTATTTTTCAAGGTACTATTCTCCACCAGACACTATTTTTTGTCAGATGCAACTCTGCTCCTAAAGACCCCAGTTCTTCACTGGTGCAATCTTCTCCTGAAAACCACAGTTATTGGCCTTCGGCAGCCCTCACTTCTTTTTGGACTCTAAACATGCAACTTTTTGTTATACATTCTCGACTTCTGCGGATATCAGCTCTTAATGAGTTCTTCTTCACTACAAAACAATAGCACCGTGATATAATAACACTTTTCTAGTTGGCAGGTCCCAGCCTGTTCTACTGTCTTCTGCCCTGTGTGCAATCGCAATCAATGACAATGAGAATTCTGGCCATGAATGCCTCTACCATATCTGCTTCTGCTGACCTAACAAACCTCCCTACTGGCAATGGTGAAGAAGATCCCAGATGTAGTGATCTACACACAGCCTACTTTAGGTTTCTAGCATTTGCCTATGAGAGAACAACATTAAATTTGCCGTGGTTCTGGTTTCCTATACCCCGTTTCACTTTTCTTCCTCCACGAGTCAGTGTGTTTACAAAAGCTATACCAGTCTCGGATCTTAGACTCCCAATCATGCTGTGGCGCTGTCCAATCTCTATAGGGAGGCACCAACTGGCCTCAAAAGTTTTGGCACAGCACTGGACAGACTGGTCTTCCTTCTTCTGCTGTGGGGAGGGGGACCTTGTGATCCACTGACAGTCCCACCCCCACCCCCCAATCCTCGGGCCAAATAACCATTGCCTTGATGTTGGCTGTCCTTCCCCCGGATCCCTATACGTTTATTTATACTCTGGAGCCGAATACAGTCTGCCCCAACCACTATGAACACTGTGTTCCTGGTTGGCACCTTCCACATCTTTAACATCCGGGTCACGTTCCATATGCACAGTTACATCAAGCTGTCTAGTGTCAGGTTCGAATGGTTCATCATGTGTCTTACTGCAAATACTCAAAAGCAAAGAAAGAATATAGAGAGAACAGGAACTTATGCCCTTTTTGTTCCCTAAATTTATCAGATGACACTTGTCACCAGGACACAGGTTTCCAATAGTGTTTTTCTTCAGCATATAATTGTTTCCATGAGAGCTGCACCAAGTAAACTAAACCATGACTGCAACCCCAGAATGCACTCGCTGGTCTAATAAAAGCCAAGCAGGAGCGCAGCAGCATCTGGAAACTGCTCTTACCCATCATAAAATAAGTGGGGTTGTTTAATGCAGCACACCTGCTCAGAGCATTGCACCCCCCTCCAGGTGCTCCCTTCTACCTCCACCCACCCCGCGCACCAGCGTCATCCCAAACCCCCACAGCTCCCCTCCCCATCCTCCCAACTCCAGCACTCACCGCTAAGATGTTCACCAGGCTGGTCTTGCCGCTGTACTGCAGCCCCACCAGGGTCAGCTCCATCTCCTCCCGCCAGAAGAGCGAGCGCAGCCAGCCCAAGAGCCGGGAGAGCAGCCCCATCCTAAAGCAGCGAGGCACGGGTGTGGGCAGGCGGAGAACGGGCGCCTCAAACAGGCCCGGACACTAAAGGGCAAAGAGCCGGAGACCAACTCCCCTGCAACCGGCTCTGGCTGCAGCGTCTGTCCGAGCGGCCCCAGGGCGACACCTAGCGGCAGCGCGGCATAGACACCGACGAAGGACTACCGCTGCTCAACATAGACAGCGCCATATGTAAAAAAGCTGATCCGCCCAAGGAACGAACAGTTAGCCCTCACTGCCTTCATTTAGTTCGTTACTGGCTTAGCCACCCTTACTGCGTCAAACGCCAGCAGCCACCACAATGCTAGGGAAAGGTCCGATCGTGAATAAAAAAAAATAAGGTGTGGGTGGGGAAGTCCATCATTAGCTTAGCCTACTCACTCAAATATTACCGGCTTGTTATTGTGGTGCTGACATTATAAATACGGGTCAGTTTGTTGAGAACTGTTCTCTGTTTATTATAACCACTAACTTAGGTTCCCTGGGTGTACTGGAAATGCCAGAAGAGTTCCCGTTGTTTGTCCTACTACTCTGTCCATAATTAGGGAGCCCAGCCCAGGAGTACAGGTAGCTGGAAGAAGAAGAATCCCTTTCGAAGAACAATAAACACTAGTCCGCTATAACATAAAACTCGTAGAAAGACGACCATCTTATGTGTGCTGTAGAAGTGGCAAGGGGTGGAAAAGCCCTGCAGGTGTCTGAACTTGAAGCTACTGCCTTTCGAACGGTAACATTCAGGAGCATACGGCACCAAATACCTGCTTCAATTCTATGTCAGGACCGGAGGCACAGATTATGCTTCTCTTTCCATGCTTTGTTTTTAACACAGCAGCCAATGAAAACTATGGAAAGTAAAAAACTACATGACCCTACACTAGTCCTACCATGTGATAAACCATAGAGGAGGAAGCCTATAAAGTGTTGAATCACACCTAGTCACACTCCTCTTTCTTTGCTGCTTCGCAGCCAAATAAGTGATATTTTATTTCCTCTCTCTTGTTAAAGTAACGTGTTTGGAGCGGGATTTTCCCCTCTTTCTAAAGCGTCCCTTTGGATCGCTTTCTATAGTGTGGAGTGGGAGCAGGGGAGCGAGGACTCGCGCTTCCAGCGCAGTCCTATCTTTATGCCGGTCTGAAATGTCTAAATTACTTGATTTATAGTTATATTACTCGGGCTCTGCGTGAGCGCGTTTTTTCCTAGGCAGCGCTGTCTCCGCGCGCCTCCTTAGATCCTGTCTGCCCCAGTTCAACTCTGCCGCGTGTGTTAGCCGTCTTCACCGGGGGCCCTGCAATTATCTCGAGCCCAGTCTTTGTTTCCCGGGCCGAGTGTTTCCTTTTGTTCTTCCCCCTGGGGTGCCTGCTGCGAGCGCTCGGACCAAAGCGCTGCTACATATTTGTTTGTTTAACGCTCGTCGAGAGCGATTAAATTGGATTATTTTCAACGCTCGTCGAGGGCGTTTAAATTGGAGTCTTGCTTACGCTCATAAGAGAGCATTTATTTGAGGCTCTGCCTCCTACAGATACAAGCGCAGCTGCGCTATTAAACTGATTTATTGACTTTCACCGGCTCAGCTCCCGTTTACGCCCCAGTGCTTGGACACTGGGGTTGAAATAATTTTCTACGCAGGCTGGGCCTGGTTTCAAGGGTGTTTTAACCCCTTCAGGGCAGCTCTCTCCACATCCTAATTTTGTTTTTTTGTTCTGCCCTGCTTTGTTCTTTTGTTTATTATTCTGCTCCTTTGGAGCCACCTTTTCTGCTGATTCCTCTGTATGGCTCTTTGCAGCGAGTACTCAGGCTCCTAAGCAAACTTCTAACCCGCATGCTGCCGACTTTGAATCCCTTATAAGAAACATGGCAAGGGAGCATGACTACAATGCGGGATCGCATAAGAAGGCTGTTAGTGACCCAGCTTCTTCTTCTTCCTCTGAGCTTTCCTCCAAGCAGGGTGATGTCCCCCCTCGTAAATGCAAGAAGAAAGCTCATCACCAGGAAATCCCTACCCCTAAGTTACTGACTTTCGAGCCAGAGGACATCGTGCATCCCAGATCCTCACTGTGGTTACCACCCCCTGAGGTGGCAGATTATGTAGAAGCTCATATTAGACATGGATTCGATAAGGATATTCGTTCTAGACTGCGATCTGAGTGTCCCAGACCTGATTTCCCCTCCAAGGTTACCGAGACCCCAGAGTTGGATCCTACCCTAGTAACTTTCCTCAAGAAATACGCGAAGGATCCTAAGAAGGGTATTGATCGTGCCTGGCGCGGGTGCCAGGATAAGCTATTAGACATTTCTGGGCCTCTAACTAAGATTCTAGAATTGGCTTTTCAAGCCAAGGAGTCGGGTGAGCCTATTGACCCGGACATTCTCGTAGGCTGGGCTCAGAGAGCGCTTTGTTTCTTGGGCAATGCCAATTGTGCCATTTCCTCCGAACGACGCAGATCTGTTTTGATGAAGCTAGACCCCAAACTGGCGGACCTCGCTGCATCTGAATCGGGCCCCGTAGCCCAGGGCTTACTTTTTGGGTCTCCATTTATGAAGGAACTTTCCAAGTTCGTTTCCGCTTACGCCAGTCTGGACAAGGCACAAGGATCCATCCGGAGAGTGCTACGTCCACTTTTTCGAGGGGCCGGACGCTACAGAGGGCGTGCCTTCGGCCGCTTCAATCATCAAGGCCCCCATCGTGGATCCTATCAGCAAGGAAGAGGGGGTTTCCAGGATTACGACTCCTCCTCCTCCTTTACCTTCTACCCATCGAGACCAAGGTATGGTCGGGGCAGATTCCGCAGGGGGAGATCGAAAGGACAACAATCTTTCTCCCAGGAGTCGGGAGCCACAGGTGAGCTTGATTGTAAGTTCAGATGTAATGCTGGGGGGCAGGACTCAGAACTTTTTGGAGGCTTGGCGCCTGATTTCCTCAGATGCTTGGGTCTTAGAGACCGTACAAGGGTTCAAGCTAGAATTTTACGAGTCCCCGTATCAGCAACACCTTCCCAGGCAGGTATATTTTTCCCTTCAAGAGCACAGTCTCATTTCCGCAGAAATTTCAGCTCTAGTCAAGAAGGGCGCCGTTGTCCCGGCTCCCCATCACCCTTCAGGTTTTGTCAGCCCAGTGTTTCTAGTAGCCAAGAAGGGTGGCGGCTCCCGCCTAGTTCTAAACCTAAAAGACTTCAACGGTTTTTTGATATATCGCCATTTCAAAATGGAGGGTATCCATTTGCTGAGAGACGTCCTCCAGGAGGGGGACTGGTTAGTCCATTTAGATCTAAAGGTCGCCTACCTGACCATTCCTATTTTTCCTCCGCATCGGAGGTTCCTTCAGTTCTGTTGGGAGACCGAATATTACGAGTACAAAGTTCTCCCCTTTGGTCTGACCTCTGCCCCTTGGTGTTTCACGAAGGTTATGCGACCAGTCGTGGAGTTCCTTCGCTCCCAAGGGGTCAGATTAATAATTTATCTAGACAACATCCTGATCATGGCCCAGGATCGAGGCCTACTGTTGTCTCATCTGGAATGCTCAGTGTCTCTACTTCAGAGTCTGGGATTTATAATCAATGCCCAGAAGTCCATTCTGGTTCCCTCTCGTCGGATAGACTTCCTAGGGTTCCAGATAGACTCGATGCAGTCTCTTCTTATTCTTCCCCCCGGGAAGATTCATTCGATCAAGAGAGAATTGAGATCTCTATTATCCAGACAGACTGTGTCATTGAGAGCGATCGCTCGCATGGTGGGCCTGCTTTCTTCTTTGATTCAGGCGATTTTCCCGGGTCCTTTGCATTACCGAGCCCTTCAGCGCTTGAAGATATCTCATCTTCAGAAAGGCCTACGTTATGTAGATCAGGTCCCCCTGTCAGAGGAGTCTCGTGCAGAGATGCATTTGTGTCTGGACCATATGGAAGCCTGGAACGGCATGGCCATATTCAGCTCTTACCCGGACGTAGTGATAGAGTCCGACGCCAGTCGTTGGGGCTGGGGAGCCCGATGCGGCTCAGTGTCCACAGGGGGCAGATGGTCCAACACGGAGTTGAGTCTCCACATCAATTGCTTGGAACTCCTAGCCGGCTCATTTGCAATCAAGAGTCTCTCCCCCATCAGAGCGAATTGTTGTATTCTCCTTCGCATGGACAACATCTCGGCAGTGAGATATGTCAACAAGCTGGGGGGTACTCGCTCCCGCATCCTGGCAGAGATAGCCAAGGAGTTCTGGCACTTCTGCCTTCAACACAGGATCTCAGTGGTGGCGGAATATCTTCCTGGAGCCAACAACTTTGTAGCCGACTGGAACTCTCGTCATCTGAGAGACTTCAGCGATTGGAGGTTACATCCCAGAGTTTTCAGAACTCTTTCTGCGAAGTGGGGTCCCTTTTCTATCGACCTGTTTGCGTCTCGCCTCAACCGGCAGATGAAACGTTTTTTCAGTTGGAGACCGGATCCGGAAGCGTCGAAGACAGATGCGTTTTTTCAGGATTGGTCTCAAGAACAGAGTTACGTGTTCCCCCCCTTCTTGATGATACCCAGGGTCTTGGCCCAGATCAGGCGTCAGCAAGCGGAGTTAGTTCTGGTGACTCCCCTTTGGAGAGCTCAGGCATGGTTCCCAGTGGCAATGGAGCTGAGTTGCGATCATCCGGTTCTTCTTCCCTTCCGGGAGAATCTTCTCCAGGACCCTCAGGGCTTGTTACATCCATTAATCCTGTCGGGTCAACTATCATTGATGGCTTGGCGTCTTTCAGGGAAAGATGGAACATCCCAGGCCTTTCGCAAGAATCTTCCGAGGTCATTGCGGGTTCCTGGTCCTCCAGTACTCACAAAAGATACGCTTCGGCTTGGAGGCGATGGAGTACTTGGTGTAGTTCTAGGAGTGCAGATCCTTCTTCAGCAGGTTGCTGTCTGGTCCTAAATTTCCTTTCATCCCTGGCGGCGTCAGATCTAGTATATCGTTCCATCAACAACTATAGGTCGGCTATTTCAGCAGGTCATTTACCAGTGGAAGATAAACCTATCGGTGAGTCTCCTATTGTGTGTAAGTTAATGAGGGGTATTAGATTGGCTAACCTCCCTCGTCCCCGTTATTCGTCCCTTTGGGATGTGAATATTGTCCTTTGTTTTTTAGAATCCTGGCCTTCTAATACATTTTTGTCTAGGAAACAGTTGTCAGCTAAACTCACCATGCTGTTATGCCTTATTTCGTGTAAGAGGGTGTCAGATGTTAGAGCCCTGGATTTGGCTGGGAGAGTTTTTTCTCCTGAGGGAGTATCTTTTTCCATTTCGCGTAGAACTAAATGCAATCTGAAGTCAGTTTCTTACCCCTGTTTTGTTGACAACCCCAAACTTTGTGTGGTGCAGTGTCTTAAAGCTTACGAGGTGAGTACAGAAGAATTTCGTTCTGATATGGGGGGTCAATTACTCATTTCTTTAGTAAAGCCATATCATCCTGTTTCCTCAGCCACTCTCGCTAGATGGATGCGTTGGTTACTGAGTGAAGCAGGCATTGATATTTCCGAGTTTGGTGCGCATTCTGCCAGAGGAGCTATGGCTTCAAAGTCTTTGGCTTTGGGTTCTCGTTTAGAAGACATTTTAAAGGCAGCAGATTGGTCTTCTCCTTCGACATTCAAAACTTTTTATTATAAACCTATTGTTGATATAGCATCTGTGGTTGTGAATCAGCTTTGAACAAGCATAATCTGAGCCTCCGGTCCGGACATAGGTTCTAGCATTCGCACTAAGAATTTTTCAATTCTATTAAGGACACGGAGGCGAGGATTATCCCACCGCACTGTATATATATGGTTTTGTGATTCATATGATTTTATTGAATTCATGTGCAAGTTACTGTACTTCAGTGCTATCCCACCCTATTGAATAGTTGATTTAAGTATCTCTTATGATATTCAGTTTTTATGGCCTGAATTTTTTCCTTTTTCCTAGGAAATGATGAGAAGTAGGTCGGACTGCCACGGCATCGCTCTTCTTCCAGTCAAGTGGGATGCCAGTCTTCTGTTCTCAGGATTTTCGTTTACAAGTTCATGTTAAGACTTTGACTTTTCTGTTGCGAATTTTTGGACAAAGAAAGAGGAGTGACTAGGTGTGATAAAACACTTTATAGGCTTCATCCCCTATGGTTTATCACGTGGTATGACTAGTGTTGGGTCATGTAGTTTTTTACTTTCCATAGTTTTCATTGGCTGCTGTGTAAAAAATAAAGCATGGAAAGAGAAGCATAATCCTCGCCTCCGTGTCCTTAATAGAATTGAAAAATTCTTAGCGCGAATGCTAGAATTTTTTTTATTGTTTCTTAGCTGAACAGAATTGAGGCGTGCACAGCACAAGGTTGCCAAGTTTTCAGCTCGCTTATTGCGTGACATATTTTGTGTTTTAGCGTCCATATGTGTGACAGTCAACTCTTTGTGTCAGCCGCATGACACAGATTAACAATAGCGATTAGATCAAAGTATTGACGGTGCACTGATCTTTGTATAACCCCACCACTAGTCGCATGGACCTTTGTTCGTTGACAAGGAGAAATTAAAAGGAGCAATTTTAAACATCAAACGTCATGAATAGAGAAGTTCGTTTGGGACTCCATAATAATCACATAAGAGAGTTGGTCGGAGTTAAAGAGTTTTATTAACAATTCTAATACATTTAATTTGTTTTATTCAGTAAATATTAGCCTTTAGTCACCTTTTCTACATGTTCAAATAATCCATTGGTTTATATTTCAAAGCAAGGTAAAAAACCAAATTAGTAAACATTTCAAATAATATAGAGATATTACAAAAAGCGTGTTCGATAAAGTATTTCCCTAATCTAAATTACGGATTAGAATTGTAATTTAAACCAGAGTACAGGTGTCAGTTCAGAAACTGAATTAAGTGTTCTAATGAGAGACTAAAATGCATGAGCATGTAGCTTTCCCATTTAAGCAAAGGACATTCCAAGCTAGAAAATATCTTCCGCCATAAATCAGCAAACATCTTTTTTTTAAAAGAAAAGGATTAAAAATAGGATTCTATGTCAGGACCGGAGGCTCCGATTATGCTTCTCTTTCTATGCTTTATTTTCTGCAGCAGCCAATCAAAAACTTTTATTCCAAAAAACTACATTTCCCAGAAACATATTGATCACATGACCAACCATAGAATATCTTCATATAAAACCCGATGACATGAACACCTGTCCTCTTTCTTTGCTGCTCGGCAGCCAGTTAAGTCGTCTTTTTAATACTTTTCATGATTCTGTGTTATGTGACTTGCTTGCTGTGATTGTTAAAGCGCTTTAGCACGCGCTAATTTATTTATTTGCCTTTCTGGGTATTGTTTTGAGAGCGCTACGGCCTCCCCAGGTCGCGAGGCTCTCGCGGACCTGTTTCTATGTGGAGCGGGAGTAGAGCCGATCGCAGCCACCATCTTGGATGGCCGCGATCTTTTCTTTTCATTCTAGTCTCTCGTGACTAATAACTGCCGTACGCGTGCACGCTACGGCCGAGTGTGCAGATACAGCGGTCTGGAGGCTGGGGAGAGCATTGGGCGGTGTGCTCCATCGCTTATTAGCATTCTGAATATCCCCAAGTTGTTAAATTACCTCCTAAGGCAGTTTTGGTGGCTCCTGATGCCCTGGTGCATCTTAGTGTGCCCAGGGTATTAAAGTCAGCATACGCTCTGCATAGAGTATTTGGCAGGCGTCCCCCTCCACTCTTTATTGCATACCTCGCCTGCAGGGGTCACACTCCCCCTTTGTTTATACCTTTTTGCTATATATATATGAATATATATATATATATATATATATATATATATATGTATATATATATATATATATATATATATATATATATATTTGGCTTAAATTGCTGGGTGAATTCCTCCTTGAACAGCACTATGGCCCAATATGATCATTATAAGGGACATGGAGGCGAGACTCGAGAACTGGGTCTTTCATTTGAAGACAGCCTTGTTGAAGCTCTCAATTCTAATGTACAATATTCAGTCAATAAGGCCTTGGCTAAGGCTTGAGGCCCTCTGACTTCCCACCTTAAGGGATTTGCGCGCCAGCAAGGATGGCTTTCCTCTCTCCCGGCCTCAGAATCAGCTATGCAAAATTCCAGCCCATCTGGTGGTAAGGCTAAAGGTAAGTCCCAGGGAAAACGTTGGCACTCTGATGCCTTTGAACAATTTTCAGCTTCCGTCTTGGCAGACCATGGTTATAGTGGTTATAGTCATTCACAGCCACAAGCTTCTACTTCAGATGATGCTTTCAAGTATCCAGACGCTTTGGGTTTCGATTCCTCTTCTCAGGATTCATCAGACAGCGATCAGGATGACGCTCCGGGCCCTAGTAAAAAAAAAAAAAAGCACCAGGATCGCAGATTGGATTCAGGTCCAAGTCCTCCTAAGGTGCTCACTTTTGATCCCACAGAGATTGTGCACCCTAGGTCTACCAACTGGGTTCCTTTACCAGAGGTCACCACTTATGTCCAATCCCACCTTCCGCAGGGCTTTGACAAGGAGGTCAGATCGAGGCTACATTCTGAATGCCTGCGTCCAGATCTAGCGGGGAAAGTTTCAGACACTCCAGAAGTGGACCCTACTATGGTTACCTTCATGAAGAAGTGGGCCAAAGACCCGAAGAAGGGTCTTGACAGAGCTTGGCGGTCATGCCAGGACAAGTTACTCAATATGTCAGGACCACTTATCAAGATCCTTGAACTTGGCTTTCAGGCTAAAGAGTCTGGTATAGCTGTCGACCCGGACATCTTAATAGGGTGGGCGCAGCGTGAAGCCTGCCAGTTGGGTAACACCAATGTGGCAATGTCGACGGAGAGACGAAGAACTATTCTAATGCGCATTGACCCGAAATGTAATGAACTAGCGTCCTCCGAAGCTGGTCCTGTGGATCAAGATCTCCTCTTTGGTGTCCATTTGTGAAAGATTTGGCAAAGTTTGCAGCCACCTATAATACCTTGGGTAAAGCTCATTTGTCATTGAAGAAGGTTTTTCGCAATACCCTTTTTGGAAGGGCCGGATGGTTCAGGGCCCGTTCGTCAGGCCAAGGATTTTACCAGGGCTCCTGAGAGAAAATTTCAATCGCCCACACGGCAATTGGCAAGACCAGTCAACTGATCAAACCTTCTATGCCTCACGTCCCCGTGGAGGAAGCCAGAAATTCCACAGAGGCAATGGCAGAGGACAACAACGAAACTCCCAGGAGTCAGGTTACTCAGGTGAGCATTTTGCCTTATTCAGAGGTGATATTGTGGAGAAGGATTCAGCATTTTGTGAGCAATTGTATGCAACTGACCCAGCGTTCCTGGGTTCTAGAATCTGACCGAGGGTACAAACTGGAATTTTACAGTTCTGCAGTTCAAGATTCTCTTCCTCAGGATCTATATTTTTCCCTACACAATCAGAATCTCATAACAGAGGAGATTGCCGGACTGCTCGAAAAGGATGCTATCTGCCACTCCAGACCTCATACCAAGGGTTTCTTGAGTCCCATATTCTTGGTCAGCAAGCGGGGAGGGGTCTCCCGCTTAGTGCTCAATCTCAAAGATTTAAACTCTTGGATAGTTTACAGACACTTCAAGATGGAGGGTATCCATCTTCTCAGAGACTTGCTACTAGAAGGCGACTGGATGGTCCATTTGGATCTAAAAGACGCTTATCTGTCAGTTCCTATTTTCACCCCACCTCCACAGGCACTTCCTGCAGTTCTTTTTGCAGGGGCAATGTTACGAGTACAAGGTCCTTCTTTTCGGCCTCTTGTCAGCCCCATGGTGTCTCACCAAACTGATGAAGCCGGTCGTGGAGGAACTTTGTGCCAGAGGCGTTTGTTTGATTTTTTACCTCGACGATCTCATTCTGATGGCCCAGGATCCTCTTACGCTTACGCAGCACCTGTCTTGAACAGTTCAACTGTTGCAATCTCTTGGATTTGTAATCAATCAACCAAAGTCATGTCTATTCCCTGCTCAACGGATGGAATTCTTAGGGTTCCAGATAGACTCTGTCTTTTCCCAATTGACTCTCCCTCACCAGAAGATACAGAACATCAAGAGGGAGTTGAGGTCTGCTTTACAAGCCCAGACAATATCATTGAGATCAGTGGCTCGGATTGTAGGTCTTCTGGCCTCCTCTATTCAGGCAATTTTCCCGGTCTCCTACATTACAGGGCTCTTCAGTGTCTGAAGATCCAGTACCTGCAGAAGGGATTAGCATATGCAGACCAGATTTGGCTTTTTCAGGAGACCAGGCTGGAGATGAACTGGTGGTTGAATCACATGGAAGCCTGGAATGGCAGGCCGATTTTTGGCAGCACCCCGGATGTTATTCTAGAATGGGATGCCAGCAAGTGGGGCTGGGGGAGGGTCAGGTACGGTCCCCACTCCACGAGGGGTCGTTGGTCAGAGTTGGAACTTCAACTCCATATCAACTGCCTGGAGCTGCTGGCCAGCTCCTTTGCGATCAAGAGCCTGTCCCCTCTCAAGAGCGATTGCTGCATTCTGTTGAGAATGGACAATGTCTCAGTGGTACGTTATGTCAACAGGCTCGGGGTGTACGACGTCTCAGATGCTAGCAGAGATATCCGAGGATCTTTGGCATTACTGTTTACAGCATCGGATCTCATTCATCGCGGAATATCTGCCAGGGTCCACGAATTAGGTGGCGGACTGGTACTCCCGTCATCTTTGGGATTTTAGCAATTGGAGGTTGCATCCTCGGCCTTTGCTCTAATCAATCGTCTGTGGGGTCCATGTTCAGTGGATCTGTTTGCCTCTTGTCTCAGTTGTCAGATTCCTGTATTTTTCAGTTGGCGTACAGATCCGGAAGCGTTAGCGACTGATGCGTTTTTGCAGGACTGGTCTTTCCTCAGGGGGTATGCTTTTCCACCTTTCAGCATGATCCCCAGGGTCCTCGCTCAAATTCGGCGTCAGGGGGTGGACCTGGTGTTGGTGACACCTCTGTGGAGGGCTCAACCTTGGTTCCCTTTGATTTTGGAGAGGTCCTTCGATTCTCCTCTCCTTATTCCTCATCGTCAGAACCTGTTGCTGGACCCAGTAGGCCTTCCACATCCTCTGATTCTCTCGGAACAATTGCGGTTAGTGGCATGGAGGGTTTCAGGGGTAGATGGAAAATGCTAGGCATTTTGCCAGCAGCTTCCGCGTTAATCGACCAGTCTTGGTCCAATAGTACACACAAGTGATATGCTTCGGCATGGCAGAGATGGGTTAATTGGTGTAGCAAAAGGGATTTGGATCCCTCTCAGGCGGATGTGTGTTTCATAATAAATTTTTTATCTTCATTAGCTGAGTCTGGGTTAGCCTATAGATCAGTTAATAATTACAGATCCTCTATTTCAGCAGGTCATATCCCGTTCAATGGTAAGCCGGTGGGCGAGGATCTGATGCAAATTGCTCAGAGGCATTCGTTTTGCCACGCCTCCTCAACCAAAATATACTTCCCTATGGGATGTTGATGTGGTACTTCGATTCTTGAGATCTTGGCCTGATAATAAATATTTGTCACGCAAACAGTTGTCGGCTAAGTTGATCATGCTATTATGTCTGATTTCATGTAAACGGGTATCAGATGTGAGAGCCTTGGATCAAAACAAATATGAAGGTAAATTCTTATCCGTGTTTTCCACAGGATTATAAGCTCTGTGTGGTACAATGTCTTAAAGCTTATGAGTCAGCCACATGCGACTTTCGGTTAGAACCTCAGGTGCAACTTCTTATCGCTTTGCAAAAACCTTTTAAACCAGTTTCCTCTGTCACTCTGGTGAGGTGGATGCGTTGGTTACTTTCTGAAGCAGGTATTGATGTTTCGGTGTTTGGAGCTCATTCAGCAAGAGGCACTATGGCTTCAAAATCTATTTCATTGGGTTCTAGTTTGAATGAAATCATGAAAGCAGCAGATTGGTCTTTTGAATTTACATTTAAAGCTTTTTATTACAAACCAATTGTGGATATAGCGTCAGTGGTGATTGCACAGCTTTGAACAAGCATAATCGGAGCCTCTGGTCCTGACATAGAATCTAAAATTTTCTAGCTTTCGCATCAAATATTTTCAATTCTATTAAGGACACGGAGACGAGGATTATCCCTCCCAAAGGAGATGTGTGCCTACATCGTAAGGCCTAAGTTTTACAATTCAGGTTCTTTGAAAGTTTCAAGTGTTAAATATATCCCCTCCTGTTATGCATTTACATATGTAATTCCTTTTGGGGAATAGTTTTTATGGTTTTCCTTAAATTTTAGGAAATGAACAGAAGCAAACTTGAAGTTCGCTGGTTGATCGTCTGGGAGTTGTTTTCCTTCGATATCCTCGGATTGGAGTCATGGTTCCATGATCTTCGGGAGAATCTGGATGAGTCTGGTTCTGGACTTTGTGTTAAGGATGTTCAGATGTTGGGAATGTTCCTGCAGGTTCCAGGTTGAGACTTTGTCCATATTGTTGCAAAGAAAGAGGACGGGTGTTCATGTCATCGGGTTTTATATAAGAGATACTCTATAGTTGGTCATGTGATCAATATGTTTCTGGGAAATGTGTTTTTTTGGAATAAAAGTTTTTGCTGCTTTAGAAAATAAAGCATGGAAAGAGAAGCATAATCCTCGCCTCCGTGTCCTTAATAGAATTGAAAATTCTTGACGAGAAAGCTAGAAAAGTTTAGAATCTTTCCCGAAGAAAGGCAACCCTATGGATGTCAATAAAATGAGCCCTAAATGATCTTTTATGCTAAATGCAAGAGTGCAGAGAGTGCGAATGCCAGCCTACTCTAGGAACACATGCTAATCTAAATTTGTAAGAACACACATTGAAACATCTGATACATTCCGCATTCTCACTGTCCACTCCCTAGTTTCTCACATCTTCATAACAGACCACAGATTTAAGTTCTTGGAAAACAATACTTCATCCACATCTTGCGGTTCAGAAGTTCTTCCAATGAGTCATATTTTCTGCCATCTCCTCTCCTCTAGGTGAAACCTCCCAGTTGTCTAATTCATAACAAATGCCTATTCACTAACTAACAGAAGGCTTCGGGAAAGGTACAGCATCTGCAGTGGGAGAGAAAAAACATCTTATGCAAAACAACTGTTCATCATGAATAACAGGCCATGTATAAATCACTATTAATATGAGACCAGTAGTTAGGCTAACTTAAAACAGCACATTATGTTATTTCATTGTATGCTTATAAGTATGAGAACTTATTACAAAATGTACATTTATTAAATGTGCATTATTTTGCATAAGCATTTGCACTTTTCAGTTAAATGTGTTTTTATTTACAAAATGAGGAAATACACTTCATCAGTAGTTATGTTAAGAGAATGAGAGAAGTATCAGAAATGGCCCCTTATAAGAAAAGTAATAGCCTAGAAAGTGTTATGAAAAAGCTCAAGTGCTTCTGAGGTGCTCATGCATGGTCACTAACCTATTACTTATATAAAATGATACAGGGCAAATAGCAGTTAAGGCACATACATTTTCTCCCTTATGTGTACTTCTGGGCCCTGTGCTAGGGAAAGATGGAGGGTGAGTGACATTCATGTTGATCTGACCTGCATAAACTCCACTTTAGCGATCCGTGACTATCCACTGTAGCAGACACTGATATTTCAGATTTCGACTATTTCCCTAGACTTTCAGAGGCTTGAAATACTTGTATTGCACATGCCTTGAGGTCCACAAATTTCCAAAGGCGAGCTAGAGAAAAGAAGGGACCTGTCTTTGCCTCTAGAGGTGGGCAGGTTTAAGACCTAGATTAGAGTTTGGTGATAGCACAAAATCTTCTAATTTCTTAAGGATGTGCTAAAGCCAGAAAATAATCTACCCTGTAGTATTTCCATCACCATACTATACCTATGGTGAATAAATTCCATCAGTGGATTCTCCTTGAGGTTTAGCACTTCCTTTAGGAATCATAATTTTCCTTTGCTACACACCTTTAAAGCAGACTCCTAAACTGCTGAACTAAGATAATGTGTGTGAGACACTCTCTCCCTTCTTGCTGTTTCAAAACTGGAATCTACTAAAACACTCAGTCCTTCCCGTTTCCATCCTTCACTTAGCTATTCACTCCTCTCTTCTTTAGCCTTCCTTTCTTTACTTCACTTCCCACCTCCCTCATTTACTGTTGTCCAGTGTTTCGTTCTTATCTACCTAACTCTTTTGACTTTCTCCATTGTTTCCCCCTCTCTTCATCCTGTAGTGAGGGCACGTGAGGGCCTTCTTAGAGACTCCATTGCAAATGCACATTTTTAACTTAGCATTTCTTTTCTGTCAGTAACCTTTTGCATGGCTTTTTGTTTTTGTGATAATGTGCTAAGAGATTATTGTACATGTTGCTTGTTCCTAGTAAGTCATTTAATCTGTACACTCTGTCCAAGGCTGAGCACACAGAACACAATTTCTGAAAATTGTGATTGTCCATGGACAGAGCTCCGAATCTGTATACATTTCACAGTGTAGAGCCTGCACCTTTGACACAGTGTGACATATATGGTGCTTATATTTTAAAAACTGACTCTGCGCCATATGCGGCAGAGGAGCACTCCTGCTGGGCTTGCCCTGGAACTTGGCACACAGTGCATAAGATGAAGCTTGGCTGACCCCGATGCTGACCCGGAATCCTGCCTCTACCCTTTGCAGGACCCATAGCCTGAAGCACACCAAACTGACTTCTTGAAGTCCTGGTACATCTTACCCATGTATGGGGGCTTGGACTTTCCAACAGATCTGGCAGCGGGTGATCCCACTAGGCTCTCAGCAGTGTAGGTAGTTACAGATAGGAGTATACCAACACAGTCACAAAACCATGGCTGAACTGCTTATCGTTTTCAAAATCTTTGTATTAATTTCAATTCATCTTTATTTGGATTAGAACATCCATAAAAGTAACAATCAAACATATACTATGCACAAATAAAACAACATAAAAATTCATACAGTACTAAACAGCATATAAAAAAACATCAGCACCTTCCAAACAGAAGAGGGCATTTAACATAACATGGATCTCTGGTTTTTCATGGCCACCCTCAAGAAGGAGCCCACAAATAAGATAGTCTCATCATTTGATAATTGTAATAAAAAATTAAAAGCAGATTTTAATCTTGGTAATGCTGGTTACCATGCTTTGGTTTGTTTGCCGAATAATCACAGCTGGTGTTTTTTATAAAAGAATAAGAGTATTGCAATAAATGTTCTAAACAACAGTTTCCCATTCTTTCATGTATCTAATCATGAGTACTATAGATGACAACAAAAGGTTAGATCTTTTTCTACACTTTTCCTGGAAATCTGGGTTGTCATGTTCAAGGCTGCGGAACCATCTTTTACTCTTGTGTTTACGGGTTCAGACGGGGCACAGTACGCTAGCTAAGAGTTGTGTCAACATTTCCCAATGATATATACGGACGGGGTCCCTAAAACCTGACATTTATGTTGATGAAATACACCGTCCTACTCTATTCATGGAAACCGTATACAATCCATACATCAATCTACTTCTCTAGCTCTCTTTACTTGCTTCTCTGCTATCTTTCTTCACTTTTCCGTCCCCACAAATTGTCTTTGTCTTTCTCTTTCCTTTCCAGGTCATAATACTGTGTGAGGCAGTTTGACACTGTGAAGGCTGTATGAAGCTGACTTGTTAGGATCATTACAAAGCACTCTGTGCTTACACTGCCCAAGCAAATCTTGTGTCTCTCTAAACTGCTAATCAAATTTAGCAATTTTGAAATTAAACATTTTGAAAGTCATTTGTGGGCCAGGAGCTGTAGTGATATTTATGCTGCAGTCTAAGTCCTGTAAAGAAACCATGCACACATTTTCTCTAACACAACCTGCACTCTTCAAGTCTAGGTTTCCAATGTCATTCTCCGTGCTGAGAGCTGACTTATTACAAAAAGTTGCAAAACTTGCTTGCAGTTGAGCAGCCAACACTTGCTTTTATTTATATGCTGTTTGAAAACTGGAAGTTATATGTGCATGCTTCTGCGGACAGCCTTGATGTGTACATAATGTTAAAGGGAATGTGATTAAGGACATGTGTCTCTTTAGAAGGGGGAAGGTGTGGCCTGTTGGCTTGAGATGCTGCCTTCAAATTGGAAACTGAGAACCCAGGTGTGAACCCTAGCCTTGGCGCAAGTCCCAAAACGTGTGATTCTTGGCATATCACCTTATCTCCCTGTGCCATTTAAAATGTATTTTTCTAATCTCCACTTGATGTACATGATCTACAAACGTTTCTCATCCCCTTGTGTAATGTACAGCACCCCACTGCTTCACAACTAGTTTCTTGCTATATTAATACCAATACATTTATGCCTACATAGAAATAAGTATGCACATCAGCCTCCAAAACATGCACAAAATACGCATGTTCACTGCTCAACGGAAAACATGAGTAACACCCGTCTGCCAACCACACAATGAACTCACACAGCACACAAAACCATCAGGTCCTGATCACTTCTAACAGCCATGTCAGGGCCCCAGGACTGCAAGGATTGCTATATGTCAGTCTCAAGCAGAACAGGCAGCCTCCTGGTCATATCAGCACTGCTGCACAGACAGGGAAGCTAAAGCTGGCAGCGGAGGATGTGCAGCGGGTGGCTCCCTGGGGGAAGATCATGTGAAAATGCTCAGAGTTTTCAAGTTTCATGGGTCCCCATGTTAGTAACTCAGCCAGGCCATATTGTATTTCTTTGCATTCTGGGAGTTGTCGTATTAATCTCACTATAAAACCAGTGCTACAAGCCCAGAACGCAAACCAAAAATCAATACTGTATATGTCACTTTCCTGTGGACCTGGGCAACTCGAGAGCTCCGAGTTCTTAGTTTGGATTAAGGAACACACTTCACATAATACTGGTGAGTCAGCGGTGTCTAGAAGCACAATGCACTCTGTTAGATGGATGGAGATGCACATCCGCCTGCACGGCTTAGCAGTGTAAAAAATATACTTTCCCTGAAAGACCTTAACAGGCCAGAGCTACTCACTCTCTCGACACGCTCATAGCTGCCAGGGGGACCCACATGATATCATGTGTGAAATATATCAGGTCTGGGTTTTAAGACAATAGCACTTTGCATTCTGGAGCTTGTAGTGTCATAGTTTGCATTGTTGTTATAGACCTATAAACTCCACTCAGATGTGGCACTTCTTGCCTTCAATGAAGAGTAAACCGCCCAGCTAATTCCCTAGGTCCACCCATGACTAGCTTCTCCAGTCCAGAACATTTTTTAATTCTGAGTTTTGTTGTCTTGTTTATACCATTATAAAACTAGGAGTACAAGCCCCAAAATTCAAAGTAAAAAATCTGGACTAAAGCAACTTATCACGCATGGGCCTGAGAAACATGGTAGCTATGAGTATACTCAGTTTGGGAAGCTATAATGCTAGATGCTGGCATAACCCCAAGGGATTGTAAATGTCCTATACCCGAATCACAAAGCATATTCACAAACGAAAAGACGCTGTAGAGAGGAGGAGAAGAAAGTATAGTCATTGGAGTGCTAGAAGTTCGGGGATGCATTGGAAATGAGGGTCACAGGGTTTATGCATTCTGGTGGGGATAGACAGAGGTGAGAATACTTGCTAACCAATATTTGTTTTGGAAAGGTAAAGCACTAAAGCACCAGTAATATTGGTGCACAAGACTGTGACATCAAGAGACTTTCTTCAAATATGTGACAAAGCCTAACAAGCCTTAAATGACATAAAAATAGAGCATTATTGATTGGAAGATTATTTGTGTTCACCATGAGAAGGTATCTGATTCTACCTTTAATTTAATTTCTATTAAATCTCTGCTGACGAGTTGCTATTAAGAGAGCTATCCATGATAGTCACATACATGTCGTTACTAAACCATAGATTTGCTAGTCAGAGTTCAAGTAAAATTCACCATAGCCGTGTGACTCCATGTCAAGAGGACCCGCATTTCCAGTGGTAGGATTAATTTACCACACCATTACCTTCTGGGAGTTGAAGTCTTGTTTTTTGTTAAGTTGGACTCATTGTACTACCACACTTGAAATCGAAGATTTGCGAAAGGAAAAGTTGTACTCTAGAGACACGCAGCAATGTGGTATCTTCGTGGGTCATTGGAACCACCTCACATGTCCCGCATCTCCCAATTCTAGGTGTGAATAGAAGTGGCCTTCTTACACACTAGGGGCCTGGTTCTTCACTGGCTTTATGACATACCACACGTGACACCGAGGTTCTATGGGGAAAACCTCACATGCAATATAATGTTACAGAAACAAAAGATAGAACTGCTCGGTACACCCTCTGACGTAACAGAAGCTTATCTACCAGAGGAACCTGACTCGAACTGTGACATCACACAGTTGAGCATTCTCACTGCAGGGGAAAGATGGCAGAAGTGAAAAACTAATTTTCAATATATTACCTATGCACAATACCCCTGTTACTTCTGGTAATCTTCATTAGCCATAGAGTGTAATGTCTAGGAGGATCACACCTCATTATTGGACAAATAAAAATGTTACAACCCCCCCCCCCTCCAAAGAGTGGCACAAAGCATCGACAATCGTTCATGAACAACTGAGGCCAGCCGTTCTCGCGAGAAGGGTGAGCTGTAATGACTGTGACGAGAAAGTTAAGGAGTAAGGATAATGAAACTGACAGTAAGTAACTGTGGCACTCTCCCTACACCCAATGCCCTCATTCCAGTCATTGCATTGAAGAATACGAAAGCTCTGCAGGATAAACAATTCATCATCCTTTCAAGAGATATCAGTGTATGCTGACACCAAAACCCTTGAGAATCATAAATAGGCAAGAAAAAGAAAAAGTTTAGATTATTAATTAGTTCTCTAAGATATCACTGATTTCAATACGCTCCAGGGGCGGCTCCTCCATAAAGGGTGTAGGGACTCTGCCCTATCCGTCGATATAATCAACAGCCCTTTAGCAGCTACCATAAAAACATCTTACTGTTTAAACAAAGGGTGTAATGCAATGCACTTTGCATAAAGAATAAGATGATTTTGGACGGCAACAAGTCTGTTGTGATGGGACGTGTCAGGGCACCTCTGACTCTTACAGACTATAAGGGTTCTGTGGAAAGGAGAAGAGGAAAAGAACTTGCCTGCAAAAACTTGAGTGGGCGCTTAATGGAACAGTCCAGTGTGACAGCGTCAGGTCAACGTGAGACGTGACCTCTCACTCAGCAATGAACATGTGTTAGGGTGCCTCCAGGCTGGTCGGTTTCAAGCATTTCGAGGGATAACATTTATATATGGCTGTGTTTGGCACCAAGGTGGGTGCAACAACTCTTGAAGGGGCACAGCGGAGAACAAAGCCGGGGCAGGCATGGAGGAGAGGAGTGCAGGCATCGCTTTCAGAAGCAGTATCCTCAAGACCATTGTTTAATTTAGATTATTCTTGATGGTTCATCAGTAGAGTATGGAGCTAGTGGGATGCCTTTGATGCCAATTTGTGGGGTCTCTCGTGTAGCAATCAAAATGGGAAAATATCTTGACATTCTTCAACAGTTTTTTTGCTTTAACTATCCAATTGCAACCCATTCCCTATTTTTAAGACTTTGCTAAGACTGATTCCTATTAATTTAATGTTTGTAACTGAGTCCTCTCCACCCTCGGCTTACTTTTGCATTTCTACTTGCTACCAGGGATTTCTATATCAAGTTTACAAGAGAGGCTTGCATTTTGGTTTAAGAAAGCCATCAGTACCCTACATATGTCTATTTCAGGAATTGACTAAATGAATTGGAGTGGCGTTCCATGGGAGAAGGCATTCCGCCTTCTGGGCTGCTGTCCTCTTTAAACTGGCTGTAGCCTGAGGGCGTTTACAGCATGGACTACTAATGCCTGTTCATCTCCTGAGGCCCTGAAGCCCACAGTTTCCTGCCCAGATCAAGCGTTCACACACTGTTGAATTAGGCTGCAACAATAGGCAAAGGGAGGAGAGTTAATGTCATGAAGGCCTTGCTAATAGCCCAGCGTTCCGATACAAAGAGCAACGAACCCTTTCACATATAAAAGTTTTCAGAAGGCATGTAGAGAGACACATAGGGTCTAATTGTAAAGGTGCATGCATTCCAAAGCTGTCGCCAAACGTAGAGCACAGTATTTATATCAAATTTGTTTTTGAATATCACTGAGTGCAGAGAGAGTCTAGCTTTGGGCTACTTACTTTACAGTATAAACGAGTGAGAATTTAAATACATACAAACCCATTGTTTTCTTTAGTAAAGTTATGGCTGCCTGTTGCCGCTTTTGCAATACCTGTATCCATTTTCTTCAAGATGATGACAAATGGAATTGCTCAACGGGACTCAAACCTCTTATCTCTGCACATGTGTTTTACCTACTAAGTTTGTTTACAGCAATCCAATCTATACTGTTTGTACACACAAAACTGCAACAGCCATGTTTTCCCATTGGACAGCTTTACTGAGTTATGTGAACATCAAGTTGCACAGGAATCTCAGCTGCAATAGCATCAACCCGCTGAGCTGTCTTACTGGGAGCTGAACCTGTTGCCTGATGTTTGTGCATTTTGATGTTTAGTTAAGTAAACCTATCCCAATTGAAAAAAATGAACTCTCCCAGGATTATTTACTAAGGTTTTGCATGTTCGCTGAAATGGTGCACTATAATAGAAAGTAATGCAAAGCATTGTCTCCGTTTACTGACCATTTTAATAGCCTGGGGACGTGAGTGCTGACATATTCATTAGTGAATAACCCCCTTTGTCATTTGCGCTCATTTGGATAAATAGGAAGGTTGTGGTTTGGTTTGCCACATTTTGTTGTTCTGGATTGACAGGCATAATTCTTGTGGTCAACATACGGCTCCCTGAAATTGCAAAAAACTGCATTAAAAAGCGCATTATCAAAAACACAGCAATGTGTTTCACTGTCATTTGCTTTAATATGATACACTCTGTCCAAAAGTTTCACCAGAAAGTTCTAAGACTTGAATTTTAAATGGTTTCAGAAACGTTTGATGCACTGTCCAAGTGCCCACTCAGTAAATTTGTTTCAAAGAAGTTGCTTTGAAATGAGCCCAAGAGCCTGCAACATCCCTCGTTGATCTCCCTAAATTCTTATCAGGTATGGCTACATTAGCAGTCTCATAAGCAGTTGTAATTGTCTCTATAATCCATCTGCTTGTAGAAATATTGGAAGCTTTATTACCCTGAGTCGAACCACCAAAAATAATAAACGTATATTTGGATTTACTAAAACCATTTGTACAGTCTGGATAAATCGAAACTGCTCTCGTTATATTCAATGAATGCACCAAGACTTCATCTAGAGAAGAAGGATTAGGGAAAAATGAGATAATTTTCAAAAGGCAGAAAAACAATTTTGGGTAGAAATTGAGGATTGCTCCCTAGCACATTACCATTCTCCTTTATTCTCAGTCCTGGTAATTTTCATCGTAGGACGCCTACTTCACTATTTGTTCTTCCTGATGGTATTGCCTAAAGAAAAGCAACTTTTAAAGTCATTAATTTCAATTCAACTGATTTAAGAGGTTCAAAACGAAATCCCTGTAAAGGATGTAGAACTAGAGGTAAGTCCCAATGTGAGAAGAAAGTGTGAAAAACACGTCTGGATAGCTAAAAACTTATAAAAAGATTTTCATTTTTAGAAAAAACTCCCAAAGGTTCACCAAGGGCTATAATAGCTGCCAACTATGCCCCTAAGGTGGAGACTGTCAACCCCTTGTCAAAACCATCAAACAAGAATTGAAGCTCTGAGTTGATGTCATAACATACCAAAACAAATTATAATCAGAACACCAGCTACAATGGCACAGGAAACAACTTGTGTGGTGGAATTTAAATGAGCTCTGGTAAGTGATCTCTCTCTCCCTGCCTCTGTACATCTATTCTCTCCCTTCATCTGCACCCTACTGTTTCATTCTCTGCCCATTCTGTCCCTTCATCTGCACTTTACTGTCTCATTTTCAGGCCGTTTTCGTGCTGCCCTCTATTGCCTCTGTGCACCTGTCTGTCTGTTGTAGTTGCGCTGTTCTTTGTTCACTGATATCCTATCTGTCTGTTGTCCTATCTGTCTGTTACTATCTGAAACCTAGCTCACCCCAGCATCTATTCCAGACAGCGCCACAGCAACGCCCATCGGGTACAAGATGATCCATCACCCCAACAGACACGGCGGAGGCATTGCCATCATACACAAAGATTCACTATACTGCTCTTCATTTGACGACATCACCACACCGGTCATGGAACACCTCAACTTCCAGATCAAACCAGACGCCAACACCACCATAAAAGGAACTCTCGTCTACAGACCTCTTGGCCCCGCCCCAAATTCTGCAATGCCAAACCTGACTTCATTACCCCCTTGGCAATCAACTCGACCTCTACATCTTCCTAGGGGACCTATATTTCCACATAGAAGACTCTAACGATGCCAGCTCCACCTCCCCTTCCTTGAAAACATGAACATCAATGGCCTCACTCAGTTGGTCACCGCCTCCACCCACACCACAGGACACACTCTGAACCCTATCTTCTCCACCAGCAACAGAGCCATATTCTCCCACACCAACAACTTAACATGGACCGATCACTAAATCGTACACTTCACCATCGACCTACCATGAAATACCTCCATGGGACCTCCCACCCTCCCTCACCACAGTTAGGGAAAAGTCACACAAAAAAACCTGGATCTCCACCCTCAAGAACACCAGACCCAGCTCCGCAAACACCCTCAAACTCAGCGTGCAGAATCTCTTTAACAGGCTTACATCCGCCACCGACACTGTTGCCCCTCTGAAAAGCACCTCATACAACAAACCCACCAAGCAAGCCTGATGGTTCACCCCGGAACTCCAGACCCTCAAACAACACTGCAGAAGAATAGAGAGACACTGGTGCACTCACAAGACCCCCACCAACCTCAACTACTTCAAAGCTGCCTTCAAGACATACCACAGCTGACTCAGGTAAACTGAGAAGGAAGCACTCTCCGCCTGCATTAATGCAAGTCAAAACCACACCAAAGAACTCTTTAAGATCGTAAGAGAATTCTCCCACCCCTCCGCCACGATGAATGCAATTCACCCCTCCCAAGCCCTCTGCGACAAGCCATCAGACTACAGCAACTTTGAGAACCAGCCTGCCAACTTCGTCCCAACCAGCTTCCCAAGCAACACCACTGCCCCCATATCCTCGAATGGAAACAGCTCTCCACAGAAGATACCCTTGCCATCATGAACTTCATCCAATCCGGATTCCCAGTGAAACCCTGCCCGCACCACATTTACAACCTAGGAAAACAAGTAGTCGGACCAGCCCTCATGGAAATCCTCAACACCTCCATCACCTCAGCTACCGTTCCAAATGCCTGGAAGCATGAAGAAGTAAAGCCACTACTGAAGAAACCATTAGCAGACCCCAATGAGCTAAAAAATTACCGACCAAATTTCACTCCTCCCGTTCCCCGCCAGAGTCCTTGAAAAGGCCATCAACTGCCAGCTCATGGTCTAACTCGAGCACAACAATCTACTTGACCCATCACAATCTGGTTTCCGGCCAAACCACAGCACTGAGACCGCCCTGATTGCAGCCATCA